>NC_034604.1:42914951-42952951 GCF_900095145.1 Mus pahari
GGGACCAGACCCGGGTCCCTCCTCAGCAGTCCGCTCTCCCCGGCAGTGCCTATATTCTTTTTAAAATTAATTTATTCTTATTAATGAGTTATGTATTTACTTTATATAGCTCATCAAAGTTTCCCTCCTGTAGTCTCCTCTCACTCCATCACTTTTCCCTCTCCTCATCCAACCCCTCTTTTGTTTTTTTCTCGGAAAAATAGAGCCTTCTGTGGATATCAACCTGGCATACTAAGTTTCAGTAATTCTAGGCACATCTTCGATTGAAGCTAGACAAGGAAGCCCATTTAGGAGAAAGGTATGCAAACTTTCATAGTGTAGTCAGAGACAGCCTCTGCTCCCACATGAAGATCCAGCTGCACAGCTCTTACCTGTGTACAGAATACCTAGGTCCATCGTATGCGTGCTCTCTGATTGGCATTTCAGTCTCCGTGAGCCTCTATGGGCCCACGTTAGTTGATTCTGTAGGTGTTTGGGGGGTGTCTTTGACCTTTTTGGCTATTTCAATCGTTTGTCCCCCTCTTCCACAAGAATCCCCAGGCTCCATTTCCTGTTTGGCTTTGTGTCTCCACATCAGTTTCCATCACTTACTGGGTGAATCTTCTCTGATGACAGTCATACTAGGCTTCTGACAGCAAGTACAGCAAGGTATCATTAATAGTGTCAAGGGTGGCCTATAGCTCATGGTATGGGTCTCAGGATAGGTCAGTCATTTGCTGTCTCCTTCCCTCAAATTCTGCCTCATCTCTTATCCCTGCATACCTTGTAATTAGGACAAATTGTGAGTCTAAGGTTTTACAGTTGGTGTGGTGCCCCAGTTTTTCTATTGGAAGGATTGCCTAGTTATAGAAGATGGGCAGTTCAGGTTCCCCCATTGATAGGAGTTATCTCACATATCCCTGGGAATTTCCATTGTCCCAGGTTTCTAGCTCATCCCAGAGACTCTCCCAAATAATCTAGTTGTCTCACCCAATACTCTCTCCTTCCATCCTCCCCTCATGTCATCCCTCCTGTTCCCATCCTCATCTCCTCCCTTACCCAATCCCCTCCTTCCCATCTACCCCCACATCTAATCTATTTCATTTTCTCAGTGAGATTCAAGTGATTCCCCGTTGGGTCATTTTTGTTACATTGCTTCAACAGACTCAAGTCTGTTGCTTGTATCATGGTTATCCTGTTTATAACTAATATCCACTACAAATGAATACATAACATGTGTGTCTTTCTGGGTCTGTGTTACTTCACTCGGGATGATATTTTCTAGTTCTATATATTTATCTGCAAATTTCATTATGACACTTTTTAATGGCTCAGTAATACTTCATGAGTAAATGTAGCACATTTTCTTTACCCATTCTTCGGGTGAGGAACATCTAGGTCATTTCCAGTTTCTAGCTATTATAAATAAAGCTGATAAGAACATAGTTGAGCTAGTGCTTCTGTGGTATAGTGGTGCATCTTTTGGCCATAAGCACAAGAGTGCTATAGATGAGTTTTGAGGTAGAACTATTCCCAATTTTCAGAGAAATGGTTAAATTGATTTCCAAAGTGGTTGTGCCAGTTTTCAGTCCCACCAACAATGGAGGAGAGTTCCCCTTGGTCCACAACCTTGCCAGCATGAGCTGTCAATTGGGTTTTTGATCTTAGCCATTCTATTGGGTGTAACATGGATTCTCAGAGTTGTTTGATTTATATTTCTCTGATGAATATACCTCCAAAAGTTCTTGTACTGTACAGGATTATTTTTAGCATTCCTGGATTACTTGCTTTGACACATGAATTTATGCATTGTTCTTTCAAGGTCTGTAAAGAATTCTGTTGGAATTTTGATGGAAAGTGTATTTCTTTTGGTAGGATGGCCATTTTGACTATGATGATGTTATTAATCCATGAGCATGGGATACTCTTTCTATCATTTTCAATTTCTTTCTTCAAAGATTTCAAGTTCTTATTATACAGGTCATTCACTTGCTTAGCTATTCTAAGATAATGTATTATTTGTGTCTCTTGTGAAAGATAGTGTTTTTCTAATTTTTTTCTCAGCCATTTATCATTTGTATGAAGGAGGGCTACTGATTTCATTTTTTCTTTTTTAATTAATTTTGTGTCCAGCCACTTTGCTAAAGATGTTTATCAGCTGTAGAACTTCCCTGGTAGAATTTTTGGGATCACTTATATATACTATCATATCATCTGCAAATAGTGAGACTTTGTCTTCATCCTTTCTAACTTGGATCCCTTTGATATTCTTGAGTTGTCTCATTGCTCTAGCTAAAACATCATTTCCTATATTAAATAGATAGAGCCTTGTCTTGTCCCTGACTTTAGTTAATTGCTTCAAGTTTCTCTGTGTAATTTAATTTTCATTATTGGCTTGCTGTATAATACCTTTATCATGTCTAGGTATGTGCCTTAAAATACCTGATATACCCAAGACTTACCAGGAAGAGATGTTGAATTTTGTCAAAGGTCTTTTCAGCATCTAATGAAATGATCATGTAGCTTTCTTCTTTCAGTTTGTTTATATGATGGTTTGCATCAAGATATTTTCATATAGTGAACCATCCCTGTATCTCTGGTAGATGATATTTTCTGATGTGTCTTGGATTCAAATTGCATTTTATTGAGTATTTTTGCACCAATACTTAAAAGGGAGATTGGTCTGAAATTCACTTTCTTGATTGTTTGGGTGGTTTAGATATCAGGGTGACTATGGCCTCATAAAATGAATTTCCTAGCAGAGCAGTTCAGTGAGAAGCTGAGAGAAACCAGTTTGGATCAGTCAGCTTGGAGTATTTTAGCCTGAACAGCTGTGCTGAACCAATCAGCTAGAGTTCAGAAAGAACTAGAATTTATTCTGCAAGATAATTAAATCTGGTAAATAAAAGCACATTTACATCTTTTGATTAATTTTGGTTGGAAGTCTACTTTATTGGATATTAGAATGTCTACTTCAGCTTGCTCTTTGGGTCTATTTAATTGGAAAATCTTTGATCTGCCCTTTTCTCTGAGGTAATGTCTACTTTTGATGTTGAGGTGTGTTTCCTGAATGCAACAAAAAATTATGGATCCTGTTTTTGCATCCATCCTGATAGTCTGAGTCTTTTTGTTTTGTTTTGTTTTTTGTGGAATTGATTCCATTGATGTTGAAAAATTAAAAAAAAAACATGATTGATAATTCCTGTTTTTTTGTTTTGTTTTGTTTTGCTTTGTTTTGTTTTGTTTTGTTTTGTTTATTGAGACTGGGTTTCTCTGTATATCCCTGGCTGTCCTGGAACTCACTTTGTAGACCAGGCTGGCCTCGAACTCAGAAATCCACCTGCCTCTGCCTCCCGAGTGTTGGGATTAAAGGCATGCACCACCATGCCCGGCTCAATTCNTGTAGACCAGGCTGGCCTCGAACTCAGAAATCCACCTGCCTCTGCCTCCCGAGTGTTGGGATTAAAGGCATGCACCACCATGCCCGGCTCAATTCCTGTTATTTTAATGTTGATGGTCTTAGTGTGTGTGTGTGTGTGTGTGTGTTTGTATGATCTTTGTATTTTGCTGGTGTGAAATTATTTATTTCCTGTTTTTTGTTTTTGTTTTTGTTTTTCTGGTTGAATTAGCCACCTTGGATTGGAGTTTTCCTTCTAGTATCTTCTGTAGGGCTGGACATCTACCCACACCCTTTTGGCTTTTAGATTCTCCTTGAGAACTAATTCTAATTAATAATAGGTCTGTATTCATGTTATTTGTCCTTCATCCCTTGCAGCTTTCAATATTGTTTGTTCTGAACATTTAGTAATTTTATGTGATGGGAGGATTTTCTTTTGTGGTCCATTCTATTTTGTGTTTTGTAAGCTTTTTGTATGTTTATAGGCATCTCTTTTTTAGTTTAGGAAATTTTTCTTCTAAGATTTTGTTGAAAATATTTTGGAGAGGGGGATTATGGAGGGGTTGGAGAAATGGCTCAGAGGTTAAAAACACTGTTTCCTGTTTTTCAGAAGTCAATTCCCAACAGCCACATAGTTGCTCACAACCATCTATACTAGGATCTGATGCCCTCTTCTGGTATGCAGGCATAAATACATACAAGCACGCGCACGCACACACACACACACACACACACACACACACACACACATTGAATGAATTAATAAAATATTTTTTGAACCTTTGAGCTGTATAATTTCTTCTTCTTCTTTTTCTTCTCTTAGTCTTAGGTTTGACCTTTTTGTAGTGTCCCAAATTTTCTGGATGTTTTATGTCAGAAACATTATTGATTTAACATTATTGATTTAACCTACCAACTCACACCTCCATGCCCAGGCATTCCCCTACACTTCACTGAGCCTTCAAAGGACCAAGGACTTCTCCTCACCTTGATGTTCAACAAGGCCATCCTCTGCTACATATGTGGCTGGAGCCATGAGTTCCTCCATGTGTACTCTTTGGTTGGTTCTTTAGTCCCTGGGAGCTCTGAGGGGGAAGGAGGCATCTGGTTGTTTGGTATTGTTGTTCTTCCTATCTTACCCCTTCAGCTCCTTCAGTCCTTTATCTAACTCCTCCATTGTGGACCCCATGCTTAGTCCAATGGTTGGCTATGAGCATCTGCCTCTGTATTTGTCAGGCTCTGGAAGACTCTCTGAGGAGACAGCTATATCAGGTTCCTTTCATCAAGCACTTCTTGGCATCTGCAATAGTATCTGGGTTTGGTGACTATATATAGGATCCCCAGGTAGGACAGTCTCTGAATGGCCTTTCCTTCAGTCTCTATGCCACACTTTGTCTCTGTTTCCTCCTGAGGGTATGTTGTTCCCCTTTCTAAGAAGCACTGAAGCATTCACACTTTAGTTTTCCTTTGTCTTGAGGTTCATGTGGTCTGTAAATTGTATTTTGGGTATTCTGAGCTCTTGGGTTAATATCCACTTATCTATAAGTGCTTATATCATGTGTATCATCACTCAGGATGATATTTTCTACTTCCATCCATTTTTCTAGTCATCAGGGAATCAAAACAACCCTGAGATTCAACCTCACACCAGTCAGAATGGCCAAGATCACAAACTCAGGAGACAGTAGATTCTGGCAAGGATGTGGAGAAAGAGGAATACTCTTCCATTTTTGGAGGGATTGGAAGCTAGTGTAGCCACTCTGGAAACCAGTCTGTCAATGCCTCAGAAAATTGGACATAGTACTACCAGAGACCCAGCTATACCACTCCTGGGCATATACCCAGAAGATGCTCCAACATGTAATAAGGATACATACCCCACTGTATTCATAGTAGCCCTATTTATAATAGCCAGAAGCTGGAAAGAATGTGGATTTCCCTCAACTGAGAAATTGATTCAGATTTAACATTTTTTTGACAAGTGTATCAATTTCTCTTTTGATATCTTCTATGCCTGAGATTTTCTTTACAATATCTTGTATTCTCTTGGTGATGCTTGGATCTTCAGTTTCTGTTTTCTTAACTTGGTTTTCCATTTCCAGATTCCCTCAGTTTTTGTTTTCTTTATTGACTGTATTTCCATTTGCAATTCTTTTTTTTGTTTGTTTTTGTTTGTTTGTTTGTTTGTTTTTTTGTTTTTCGAGACAGGGTTTCTATGTGTAGCCCTGGCTGTCCTTGAACTCACTCTGTAGACCAGGCTGGCCTCGAACTCAGAAATCCGCCTGCCTCTGCCTCGCGAGTGCTGGGATTAAAGGAGTGCGCCACCACACCCAGCTTCCATTTGCAATTCTTGACCAGTTTTATTTATTTCCTTTACTGACTTCTTGTATTTCTTTAAGAGATTTATTTATTTTCTCTTGAAAAGGGCTCTATTGTCACCATAAGTTTGGATTTAAAGTCATTTTCTTGTGTGCCAACTGTGCTAGGATATCCAGGGTTTGGTATAGAAGGATAGTTGGCTCTGATGGTGCCATATTGCTCTGGCTCTTGTTGATTGTGTTCTTATACTGCCCTTTAGCCATCTGGGTTTTGTGTTTATTGGAGACTTAAATGCTGATTTACCTTTGTTAGATGGGTAGTTTTCCCCATGGTTCTGTTTTCATTCTGTTTTCTGCCCTAAATGGTATGGGTTCATAGTGATTAGTGAGTCTTCAGGTCCAGTAGGGGATTTCTCCTGGGGTTTTGTGGTTTGTGTGGCCTCTGGAGTTTTGGAAGCTAACCTTGCCTCTGGGTAGTACCAGTGTGGTCTGTGGTCCTTGGTGTCAGAGTGGCCTCTGGGAAAACATGCAGGACTATGGGGGAGGGTGATGTTTTACCAGATTGTCTCTAGTATAGCGAGGCCTCAAGAAATGCAGGCAGAATTGTTGACAGGAAAATGGAGTGCAATGAGCATGGTGTAGTTTTATAATACATATTCTTATAGTGCATAAAATATCTTCTTAGCTAGAGGAAATAACAGTGATTAGATTGAGCTAGTGCTCTGTTGGTGGGACAAATCATCTGAGATAGAGAACTGAAGGAAATTATGATGATGTGGGTTGGTCCAGTATCTCAGTGATTCAGTTTCCATACTTTGCTCTCTAACAATTGATTTTAGTTTATACATTTCATGATGGAAGGGCATGATGGTGAGAAAGCTGCTCATCTCACAACATCAAGAGGAAAGAAGAAGGCAAAGAGGAAAAGGGGAGGAGAGAATTTCATTCTATCTTGGGGTGAGGAGAAGAATCTATTTTTTGAAACATCTATTTTCTTTCCTCAACATCCTGATCAGACTCAAGGAGCCATCTATCAAAGTTAGTTCATTGCTACAATCAAGCTGTTTTAAAAGCTGTGCTCCAATGAACTACTTCCTCTGTCTCCTTGTTGCCCATTAAGTATGAACTGGTCTGTCCATTAACCCATTTTTTAAGTAAATGCTTTCATGAGTCAATCTTATGTCAATAGCCCTGGGAACCAAGCTTCTGACAAAGGGTCATGTGGATATATTTTATATCCAACCCACTTTAGATATGGTCCTAAAGCATATCCACATTTGATGTCTTTATGTCCTCTAATTCTATTGCTACACATTTAGCTTCATGTAAATTCATTAACTTATATGGTTTAACATTTATATTTTGTATTAAAATACTAATAAACACTTTTTAAATGTTATAAGAAGTTATTATCTAACGTCATTTAAGCTATACACAGTTTCAAAATTTAAAACCCAAATAAACTCATACTGGCCAAAGGAAATGAGAAGCTTCTAATCAGTTTGGCAATTCTAATACCAAGGAAGTCATTTTGTCACAAAATAGCTTAGTGCTACATGCCTAACTATCACTGATACTCCTAAATTACTAGACCACTTTCCAAAAGAAGAGGAAAAAAATGATGAGAATATTTAAACAACTTAATTTTTATGGAAAAATGACAAAACTTTAAATGTCAAAAAACAAAAATAAAGCAAAAACATTCTTAAGTAGTCCTTCAAGTGATACAGCAAAACCATGAACAAGGTATAGTTAAAGCAGCAAATAATGTAATACTCTGATTTTAAATGCATTGGAGTTGGATAAGCACTCCTGGGTTACTAAAATGAGAAATGCCTCACACATAGAAAAGTATCATATAGGTCCATGTTGATCACAGATTGATAGATTTGTATTGGTTACTTTTGGGGTCACTGTGACAACATTATTTTATATAAATGTCATAAGGACAGAAAAGTTTATGACTAACAGCTATAAAGAGTTTCAATCACAGTAGTCATTATGGAACAAAAATGATAATGTTATGGTAGGTAGAAATTATAGTAAATGGTACCTTAAAAGAGGCCAGGGTAGGATATAGCCACCAAGTATACTCCTGAGAGACCTACTTCCTCCAATCTCTTCCTCATTACTCAAATTTCACTATCTTTCAATAGTGCATCAAATTGCAAGTCCATCATGGAATCATTTTGTTGATTTTTGTCTGAGCTCTTGTGTGTTTCACTGTGTCTAGATTTAGTTTCACAGACACAATCAGAAGTGTCTGATGTACACAGAGGTATGCTTTAACTATCCCAGTCTCCATATTCAGATTGTGTTGGAATGGATCTCCACAATTAATTATCCATAACATCCTACATGATCTATATCACTGGTGTGTGTGTGTATGTGTGTGTGTGTGTGTGTGTGTGTGTGTGTGTGTTTGTATGTATGTGTGTGTGTTGAATTCTTGAATGCAAATGCTAAGAGTACTACTTGCTCCCCATTACTAAGTATAAAAGATGGGTCTTGAAAGTCAGTGCTGTACCTCTCTAAGAAGGAACTAGAGACAGTATATTATTAGAGAAAGTGTTTTCTGAACTGAGAGCTGGCATAGAGGAGACCCTCTGATGAGTTCCAGAATCCCAGAACCCCCAGATGAAGTCACCTGCTAAGTTTCATTTTGATGAACACGAACTTTCCCAAACTCTGACAAGTTTACATACATAATTGAATAGTTTATGACCCTTGACTCAACTTTAACATTCTTCAGTGACTTTGTAATTTTTTCACACATCTTTAAAGCTTTATGAAACATATATTTCAGGAAATTTATTTTTGTACATATCTTCTACATAATTAAACCTGAAGTTCAGCTGTAATATATATATATATATATATATATATATATATATATATATATATACTATATACTACCATAAAAATGTTATACATAGCACCATCTGTTGGCTGAGGCATCTTCAGCAGAAGAAAAATGTTTTATGCATACTAGACTGAAATATCATTAAGAAGTTTGAACAAAAACAAAAAGAGAAACAGACTTTTTATTTAGATCATAAAATTATAGTCTTTATCAATTACAGACTGGGAATTAAGTCTAATAATTCAGATTATTTTGAGTTCTGTTGACAGTATTGATCAGTGTTCTAGTGCTGGAAAGAGACACTAAAATCATGGCAATTCTTATAAAAGAAAGCATTTAGTTGTAGCTTGGTTATAGTTTCAGAGGTTTATCACATTATCATCAGAATGGGAAGCATGGAGGCAAGCAGGCTGACATGGTGTTGGAAAAGTAGCTGGGAATTCTACATCCAGATTCACTGGCAGCCTGAAAAGAGAGACACTGGGCCTGGCTTGAAACCTCACAGCGACACATTTCCTCAAAAGGTCAGGTCTACTTCCATGATGACACACTTCCAAATACTTCTCAAATAGTTCCATTTTTTGATGACTAAGCATTCAAATATATGAACATATGGAGAACATTCTTAATCAAACTGCCACAAATAGAATCTACTATAATATCTTGGCCTTGTAACAATTTAGTGTAAACCCAACCAAACAGCCATGAGTGATGAAGCCATTGAAACTAGATGATCATCTAGGACTTTCACTTTTGTAAACCAACATAATTTCTAACTGCACTCTAAATACTTATCCCAATACCCACAGTAACTCTCATTCCTCAACAAAGACACTTCTTTTGCAGCAGATAGAGACCATTACAGAAAGCCACAAGTGGTCACACAGAGAGCGACTATGAAGTTTCCAGATCCACTGAATACACATATGCACACAAACCTTGCCTTTAAGGTTCAGTGAGCCTCATGGAAGAGGAGGCAAAACGTCTGTAAAAGTCAAAGAATCACAACATTTAATGTAAGATTGTATTTTAAAGGGAAATGTATCCATGGAATCACAGCAGTATGACTAAATAAACTATACCTGGACAATAACACACCATGTGACATGCCAACATAGATGGGGGAAGTCTTACTAGGTCTCATCCCTAGATGATAAGTTATAGACCATCAGTGACATCTGATAAATGGGGAATTAGCATTCCCTAGGAGTATGCCCACTGATATGTTATCTAATACCAAGTAGTCAGCCATAGAAACATATACATAAGACCAACACTAGAGTCAACAATTTATATATGTGTGATGTATATATGTACATATTGCATGTATATTTAATAAAAAGGAATATATATATATATATATATATATATATATATATATATGGGGGTGTGCGTGTTGTGTGAGTGTGTATAATTTTCAATTAGACCCTGTAACACTTGACTGATTGATTGAATGATTTGAATGATTGATTCCGAGACAAGATTTTTCTATGTAATCCTGGCTGTACTGCATCTGGCTATGTAACTCAGTCTGGACTTGAACTCATAGAAATCCATGGGTTCTGCTTCCTAAGTTCTAGAGAACCCATTTCTGGCCCTAGAAATGCTTTTCAAACGACAGATTCATCATGTTTTAGGTACATTAGCATCATCTAGAATAATTATAAATGGTTACTTTAGTCATTCCGAATAAAAGAGAGTGTCTTAAAAACTTATGAAATGAGAACAGTGTTTATTTACTATTTAGTTATAAAATAAATGAGACCAAATTATATAATTTTACATATTCTCTTTGTTTTAATTTAGCCCAGTTACAGGTATCTACAGCTATAAATGTATAGATAGATCTTTTAAAAACAGGGAAGCAAATGTTATTTATTTATATTTATTTGTATTGCTTAGGAATTCAACAAGTGAGATACTTTCATGTTTTTTCTCGATGCCTTTCTCATTGTGAATTGTAGCTATTTTCCTAGTTAAGATTTTGGATATATTTTTCTCAAGGGTTTTTGCCTCTTACTTGTAAGAAACACTGCCAAGTAAAAATCATCAAAAAAAGTCAAGAATAATATATTGTAGAGTTGGGCTTTCTGAATAGACAGTATCAATACATTTATACATATTAATTGGTATCTTAGTTAGGGTTACTATTGCTGTGATGGAACACCATGACCTAAGCAACTTAGGAAGGAAAGGGGTTATTCACTTACAGCTTGATATAAACAAAAGCAGTGATGGGAGGAACTCAATCAGAGCATGAACTTTGAGGCAGGAGCTGATGCAGACACCATGGATGAGTGCTGCTTCATTGCTTGCTCTACAAGGCTTGCTCAGCTTGCTTTCTTACAGAATTCAGGACTATTAGCCCAGAGATGCCATCATGCACCATGGGCTAGGTCCTCCCACTTTGATCACCAATTAGGAAAATTCCCTACAGGCTTGCCTGTAGCCTGATCTTATGGAAGCATTTTCTCTGTTGACATTCTCTCTTTTTAGCTCACTTTAGCTTCTGTCAAGTTGACGTAAAGCTAGCCAGAACAATTGAGTATGATGGTGTAATGTTAGCAATCCTCTGTCTTTAAAATCCTGTTTTACAATAAAAAGTCACTCACATAAGCAATATGTATGGAAAGAAAAGTAAAAATTATTTTAATGTACAGCAAGTATTCAAGATAGTAAATGATAAAGTTGCACAAAGAGAGAGCATTTTTAGATATAACCTAACGGTGAAAGTTTGTGATTATATCTCTTGGCCCATAAATTCTTTTGTGTCAACTGCTGAACTGCAGTGCACAAGCCTTGCTGCTCCTTGCTAGATTAACATACAATAAATTTGAGTGTTCATTATGCTCGTTCTTTCTTTCAGAGGCTGTGTGTTCACATTTCTCTGGCAATCTAATATACTATCCCACACACCAAGTGTGGGGATTCACATGACTCTAAAAAGCTTTTCTGCATGGCTCCTGCTCAGCTGCCACAATTGTCTCAAGTGTATGATAGACTTCAAGGGTATGGACCACTTCCTTTTTCATTATATGTCACATCCATTAGGCATGTTTAAATGTTGCATCTTCTGTCCCTGATGTGTTTGCTCATCACATCTCATCCCCATTTCAATGTTACTATATCATCTCATCCATCCTTTAGCTGTGAGATCAGAAATTATACCTGAACTTCCCATTATGAGTGAAAAGATTCTCACATACTCTTGTAAGCTTCACCATGTTATTATTAACTATGTCTATAATGTAAATTCTCAGGTTTTTGGTAGGCTGCATCATCTACATAATTTCTTCTACATATAGATCTCATCAGATATTATAGTTTCTAATGAATAATGGCAGAGATAGTCATCAATAAATTAACATATGCATAGTATCTTTTCTGAGATGCAGAGTCAGTTGCTGCCCTTCCAGGTTTTAAGATTTTCTTAAGTTACCTTCATAGTTGGCATAACTATTTTGAACATTTGTCTATTGTTTAAGTGGGTTGCAGTCATGGTCTCAGCAACGATAAACCCTAGCTCAGAGGATTCTAGGTTAAATGCTCAGCAAATACCTATAGACATCTTAACAGTACAGTGGCTCTGAAGTATTAGTGATAGAAAACTGAGATTGATTCAGATTCAGATTCAAACCACATGGGACAACACAGATATCATTAATCAATTGACCCTCAAAAGTTTACATTTCTATGTGTCTCCACAGACTTCTATCCCTAAGAGCCCTCTACAAATATGTTTAAAATATCTGGTTACAGATTTTTCTATTAATATATACGTTTTTAAGTTTTACATTTACTATGGCAGTGAACTTGAATTTAAGTGCCATTAAGTACATTGACACTGGTTTTGTGCTTTACAATAGAAGTTTCCTTTTCTATCAGAATGTTGTCCATCTTTGATTGGTTTTTGCATTCTTTTGTATGTTTGTGTGTTCTTGAAAAAGTAGAAGTAATTCTAGGAGGTTGCATTTAGGAAGGGCATTTAAATAATTTGAGCCATGTCAGGTGGATTATAGGTACTCAGTATTTACTAGACATTCTTCTATATGCAGACATAAATCAGTGAAAGAGTCAGATCATGCCCCTGCTCTCATGGGGAATCTATACTTTGAGACAGGGAGGGGAAGAATATAAGTAATACAAAAACAAAAAAATAAAGCACCAAAAAAAATAAAAAATATAAAAAATATAATTTGCTTCAATTGAAAAATTACATCAGATGTCACTATTTAAGGAGAGGCAGTAATTTAAATACACTGGCAAGAAAAACAAAAGTGCATAAAACATCAACATTAAAGCAAAACATGAGCAATTAAAGTGAAAATATTGGGAAGTGGCTGCTCTTTTTTCTTGAAGGAAGCATATATGTTCTTAGGGTTCTTCAAAGCAAAGTCCGGCAGCTTCTACAATTGGGGCAGCCTGGGGCTGGAGGTCAGAACACAGTTTTCCTTTACAGAGTATAGCCCTTGGTAGAGTCTACATACTCAAAAAGATCCCAGGAGGACTCGCTGAGCTGATTCAGGGATCTTCTACTTGGAATTTTTGCCATTTCTCTTTCATGACAAGAATAGTTCTTAAACAAAACATATTGCCTAACATCAGGACACTAAGACCACAGAGACTATTGGGTAAGGCAAGTCCATTTCTAAGGCCAACAACCCTGAAGGTGTCACTTTGAGCAGGAAATACTGTAATAGGAAGAAATAGCTTCATTATTTTTGTTCTTTCTCTAGGATAATAACTGTGCTTCTAACAAAGCCATTAGTTCTCTCTCTTGGGATATCATTTGGGTTTTGGAGAAGGAATGCGAGCCTGTTGGTCTGGTTTGAAATGTTTGCATATGGTCATCCAATTCCCTGAAGACACTTGTAAGGTTCTGGCCAAGGCTGCTGCTATTGAAAATGATAAATATGTTTTCAGAAACTTAGAGCAATAGAGAGGGAAATAATTCACCTGTAACCTTTCCATAACTTCTGTTTCCTCTGGGGCTTGAGGATTCTTGCTTCATTGGACTAACAGTTTTGACTGCTTCATTAAGATTTTCACTGGTCAGGATTAGGTTTTCAGGGGGCAAAAGCATGAAAAATGAGTGGGCATGGTTGCTTTTGATGGATGCTCTTCAAACCCTGAGTTTGGAGTTTCTTGGCATAAAAGTTTGGGGAAAGATATGTTATCTAAAGAAGGATAACTCTGTTTCCAAGTAAACAAACCAAACCAAACCAGACAAACAAAACAATCAATTTATGTTAGTAGTAATATGTAAAAGATATGCTTAAAGCATTTTGTCTATCAGTGCAGCTTTTAAGTGAGGGTATCACCTGTCCATAGAAGCAATCCTATTGCTTTTAAAGGTACCATAGTTAAACTATGTGCATGTTAGAGGAAAATGTCTTAGTGAGGGTTGCTATAGCTTGATAAGATACCATGACCCAGACAACTTAAAGAGAAAGGGTTTATTTCAGATTACAAGTCCTGACAATAGTCTATCGTGAGGAAATCAGTGAGGGATCTCAAGGCAGAAACCTGGTGCCAGGAAAAGAAAAAGAAGGCATGGAGTAACCCTTCTTACTGATATGCTCCCTCTGGTTACTCAGTCTTATTGCACCCAGGATCACTAGCCCAGGAGGAGCACTGCACACAGTGAGATAGGTCATCTTCCCCCATCCCCCACCAATCAAGATAATGTAACACATGCTTGCCAACAGGTCAGTCTCCTGGAGGTATATTTTCAGATGGGGATGCTTCTCTCAAAATGGTTCTAGCTCATTTCAAGTTGACATAAGACTAGCCAACATAGGAATGCTGTGGCAGACATGACCACCACTATATGTGGAAGCTATGGTGATTTCAGCACATGTAAGATCTATATTCTAGCAGGCAAAGCATCAATTGCCTTCATTGTTGCTACCGTCGTCATGGAGATTTTGAGTTTGTGTGCTCTTGGAACTATTTTAACTTGTCACTAAACATCCTCATTATCCTTACACAAGTCTCTTTTCAGTAGCTATATTTTAGAAACAAGAAATGTTAAACTATGCAATTCAAAAATAAGACAAAGTTCATGTAAAAATTGTATATATTGTGTCCATGAAATCTTGTACATATCAAAAATAAGTATTAGACAGATATGAATCAAAATGTAATGAAGAATATGGTCTTGCTTTTAAATTACCACAATATCCATGGGTAATCTTAATTCTCTTGTATAAACCAAAAATTTCAATGCTTAAATTAAAGACAGTCTATATAAGTATCTGAAGCATTTACAGTTCATACTTTTCTTTAATTAGAAGGTGTGCAGGGGTATATAGACTTCCCTCATCAGAAGACCACAACAAGCGACAGGTTGTCCATCTTTTCTCATGTCCACATAGGCACTCTAAAAAAGCACAATGTGTCAATATGTGCCATGAATATTCTGAAACCTTATATTCACATTGCCAAAGTTAACAGGGGGTCTTAAGTGAAAAGGGAACAGAAGAATCAGTTTGACACTTCAAACTGCCATTCAAATATATGTTCTCTAAACTAAGATGTGCTAGATAGGCTTTGCTGAAGCCTAAAGACAGTAGGTGTTTAGGAACAATGTGGTCAGAGGACCCATCATGATGTCTGTGTAAAGGTACAGTCTCATCCAGCTGGTCTGAAAAATAAGGGTAGAGATGATCCAGAGAACAACATCTGAGTGTGTGTCTCCAGAGGGCTCTGCTCTGACCACATTAACAAAAATGAAAAATGTTATACCCTTGAAACAATTGGCACTCGATGTCTCTGCCAGATATGTTAATGTATATTTAACTTATATCCTTTATATCTGTCAACATATAAAATTATGTTCTATGTAAAGAACATTCTGTAAGTAGAGCTAAGATTCAAGCATTTAGCTCACTGTTGAACTATATTTTCATCATTTAACACTCAAGTTCATTTATTAGTATGAAAGCAAAAGGCAGATATATTTTTATGTGCAGTATATGCATCAGAGCTGCATGTATGCACTACAAAATATATTGAATGAAGGCACTAGTTCACAAAGTAAAGAGAACATCAGGTAACTAAAAGAAATATCTTAATTAAAATATTTTGTGGTGAGGCGTTAAAGCACACAACATTACAACATTGGTGTATGTGAAGAAAAACATAGTTAGAGAGACAGGTCACGACATGAGTTCCTTCACTGTTAAGCATGCTGAAAGAAAAAGAATCAGGTTATTTTTGAAAGTCATTTTGAGCGAGATTGATGCTTATGGTCCCAGGGAATCAATACTCGGCTGTCTCTTCAGCACATCTTGATTTGTAATTCATAAAGTGTTATGAAATGGTATAAATCTGAAGGAATAAAAGCAGTTTGTAGCCCAAGAAGTTCATGCAGAAGAAGCTAAATTCAGAGCAAAATTACTATACCAGGTTTTCCCATTTGCTTTCTCTCCCTCTACTTAGTAACTTGAACTTCAGGGTAAAAAGCCACAATATTTGTCAAAAAATATCACTGAGCATTAAACCATGTTTATTTTCAGATATTGAAATTTTAATTTAGAAGTTACATAGAACTCAGAAAAGTTTCTATTTTATAAGAAATAAAGAATATAAATAGTTGATTACTTAAAAAAAAAATCTTGGGATTAGAAAACACCCCTTTCATTTTGTACCTCAATTTATGGCCATAATCTCCACATGTTGAGCATCTGGGCATCATATGAGAAGTGGAGTATCATTTAAAAACACTGGACAGCACATTGTATTAGCAAGCTGTTCTTGTTCCAATGACAAAACAATTTAAGGAAAGGATGGTTCCTTTGCACTCATAGGTGGAGAGTTCATCCATCCTGAGAGGGAAGGCATGGCAGAGACAGGCTGATGCCATTGGTGACACTGCATCCGTAGGCTGAAGCACAGAAAGATGAGCTCTGGTGCTCACCTCACTTTCTTCTACTCAGTCCATCAAGGAACCAGTTCCTGGGATGGCACCACCTATCTAGGATGGGTTTTTAGAAGAATGATAACTCTTCTCATCACCTGCTCTGTTTCTTGATGGTATGGTTTATATTATACCATATGCAAGATTACTAGTTGAGGCCTTGGCATGTGACTGGTAATGGCCCCACACCTATCATCCTCTTACCTCCATCTCTCAAGAGCCATGAATAGAGATGCATGCCACTTAAAATTGTTTGTTTGTTTTTTTCAGAAAAAAGCGTGTGTTTTTATTTTGACACTTTATTACACTCAGCAAATATACTTGGGGTAGCATAAAACAGCATAACAGCAAGATATATCTTATTTCTCCAACTCTTTCAGTGAACTCTGTCTGCATGTAACAGTAGGAAAATGAAACTTTATAGTATTGTTTAAATTCGAGAAAAAGTAGAACAAGAAAATAGAGGACTCGGATCTGTAAAGATGGGCAGTAGAAAGTAGTCAATTTAGATACAAGCCTGGTAATTTCCTTTCTCGGAGTAAGCTGGTAAAAGTCTCTCTTTAGCCGGGCGTGGTGGCGCACGCCTTTAATCCCAGCACTTGGGAGGCAGAGGCAGGCGGATTTCTGAGTTCGAGGCCAGTCTGATCTACAGAGTGAGTTCCAGGACAGCCAGGGCTACACAGAGAAACCCTGTCTCAAGAAACAAACAAACAAACAAACAAAAACAAAAAGTCTTTCTTTATTCAGCCTTCTAGAGTTGTTATTGTTATTACTACTATCTATTATTGTTATTGTATTATCGTTATTGTTATGTTTGTATCTGTGTGTGTGTGGGTGTGTGTGCGTGCACGTGCTTGCTGTGTCTGACATGTGTAAGTGTGGGTACATATGCACCAAGGCTTCAGTGTGGAGGTCAAGAGATAACTTGCAGAGGTATTTCCCTCCTTACATTGTGGACTCCAAGATTTGCCTGGCAGGTTCTTGTACCCACTTAGCCATCTCAGCAACCTCGTTTTTTTTTTTTTTTTTTTTTTTTTAGCATACTACAAATGATTTTCTCATCACTACAGTAATAGTACAGCATTCAGTTATCTTTTTAAGTAAGCGTAATACACTTTAGTGTGTGTATATCCTAGCTAACTACCCTCATAACTGAAACCTGGGTTAGAAGTATCCTTTGTCCCTCAGCACATACTGCAAAATCTATTCTGTCTGAGACAATTTTTCAGTAGTTAGAGCAAGTACTGACCAGAGTACATTTTGAACATTTCTCGCTCACTTCTTATCAACACTATGCTGGCAACTTCAAATGGCCCATAATAGGAATATTTACACCATGTAAGTGAACAAACACTGTGAATGAGACAGATTTATCCTTGATGGCAGGTTTTCACAAATATACCGATTTGCCACAGGTTTTCCTTTCTCTTTTCTTGATGGACAAGCTAGGATCTTTCTAACTCGTTCTTTTTCTACTAAGAAAAGGTGTGGGTGTGTTTTATATACATTTACAACAACTCTATAACCATAAAAAGTTCAGTGTGTCAGATAAGTGTACTGAGAGAGACAGAGACAGAGACAGAGACAGAGACAGAGACAGAGACAGAGACAGAGAGAATTATTCTAGAATCATTTATAGAAACAAGCCTGTTTCTAGAATTTTTGTATCAAATGAAAGGAAATTAAAAATTCAAGGAAAAAGATATTTCTTTTAATAATCATTTTAGTAATCATTAGAGTAATCACTAGTAATATATATATTACTATATTAATATTATATTATTATACAATTATAATTAATATAATATAATTATATTAATATTATAGTATATATATATATATATATATATATATATATATATATATATATCTTTCTCCATATTAAGTGTCTGATAGTGTATATAACTGGTACTAACTCAGAATATATAAAACATTATTTCCTATCTGGGTCTGTAGGTTTGTTCATTGGTGATTCACTCTTAATTATTTATACCTAATAAGTTGTTCTTTTAGTGTTATTGCCACACTGTTAAGTTATAGTGAATCAATGATTAAAATAGCCCCAGTGTTAAATTGTGGTGTATCTAACTACTCATTTTTAGCCCCTTCACTTCAGTGGGCTTCTATTCCAATTTATTCTTTATGGTGGAACAAAGTTATACTCCCTTTTCTATCTCCTCCTTAATTTAAATAGAATTATGAAATAAGTCAGGAATTCCCACAGGATTGCTTTCCCCTTGCTCCATTATGCATGTCAGAATACTATGATTTATATTTTTCTCTTTAAGTCGAACAACATTAACTTTTTTAAAAGTTTAAACATCTGGTTGGCATCTGGGAGATCTACTCCATGCACTATTAATCAGACTATCATTGTGAAGTATGGGTAATGAGCGATGTGAATAGAATGTATTTATATGTAGAAAAGTTGCTTTATTGATTTAATACTTCTCAGCATCCTGGATCGCCTCAGTTTTCAACACTGTTTAAACACATTGCCAAAATTTTATTTATTTAGAAATTACATGATATTTTTCTTTCAAAGTGCTCGTGCTCTATGGCAATGGCAACCAGGCAAGTTTGAAAGGACCACTTTGTCTTCTGTCCTTAGGCATTTTATATGAATACTTTCCTAGTGGCTAAGGACAATCCTGGAGAACTGTAGGAGTTAAGGTATACTGCGTTCTAACTTGATACCCTTCCTTATCCAAACCCTGATAGACTGACTGTCCAAATATCTGGTATTGTCGAAGACCTGTTTATCCTGTTTCTATGTCTTTGTCTCTTCAGTCTCTGTTTCTCTTCTCCTTCTCCTCCTTCTCCTTCTCTTCCTCCTCCTCCTCCTCTTCCTCCTTTTCCTCTTCCTCTTCCTCCTCCTCCTCCTCCTCCGCCGCCTCTTTAAAAGTATACCTAGTTTCCAGCTCTGGCTATCATAGATAAGGCTTCTATTAACATAGTGGAGCAATCTTGGATATACGCCCAAGAGTGGTATACCTAGATCTTCGGTAGATAAGTTCCCACTTTCTGAGAAACCTCCATATTGATTTTCAGAGTGGTTGTACCAGTTTGCAATACCAACAGCAATGGAGGAGTGTGCCTCTTTCTCCACATCATCATCAGCATATGCTGTCACCTGAGTTTTTTATCTTAGCCAGTCTGACTGGTGTAAGGTGGAATCTGAGGGTTGGTTTGATTTGCATTTCCCTGGACACTAAGGACTTTGAACATTTCCTAAAGTGCCTCTTGGCCACTTGAAATATCTCTGTTGTGAATTCTGTTTAGCTCTATACTCCATTTTTAAATTGGGTTGTTTTGTTTTTGAATATATACCCAATAATGATCCATTACGTTCGTAGTGGCCTTAGCTGTGTCAGCCAGAGCTGGAAAGTTGAACTACTTTTAAAGAGGTGTGTGTGTGTGTGTGTGTGTGTGTGTGTGTGTGTGTGTGTGAACAATGTTAGCTTCTTGAGTTCTTTATATATTTTAGATATTAGCCCTCTATCAGATGTGGGGTTAGTGAAGGTTTTTTCCCAATCTGTAGGTTGCTGATTTGTCCTATTGACTATGTCCTTTGTCTTACAGAAGCTTTTCAGTTTCATGAGGTCCCATTTATCAATTCTTTGTCTTAGAGCATGAGCCATTGGAGGTGTGTTTAGGAAGTTTCTCCCTGTGCCAATGAGTTCAAGGCTCTTTTCCACTTTCTCTTCTATTAGAATGGATAGAGAAATGTGGTTCAGTTACCACAATGGAATACTATTCAGCTATTAAGAACAAGGACATCATGAGTTTTCAGGCAAATAGATGGAACTAGAAAATAACATCCTGAGTGAGGTAACTCAGACCCAAAAAGATATGCATGGTATGACCTCACTAATAAGTGGATATTAGCCAAAAAAGATACAGAATATCTATGATACAATTCACAGAACTCAAGAAGGTTAACAAGCAGAAGTCCCCAAGTGAGGATGTTTCAATCCTACTTGGGAGAGAGAAGAAAACAATCACGGGAGGCAGAGGAAGGGAGGGACCTAGGTGGGAGAGGGAAGGAGGAGGAGAAAAGGGAGACATGATCAGGTATGAAGGAGGAGAAAGGAGAGGAGCCCTGAGGGCCAGCAGAATGAATGGAAATATGAATAGTGGGAGGTTCGATGACTCTCCAGAATGTACCAGAGATATGGGAGTTGAGAGACCCCCAGGGCTCAAAGGGAGAGACCTTTGATGAAATGCCCAACAGTGGGGAGAAGGGATTTGTAGGGTCCATCTGCAGTACAAAGAGAGAGCATCAAGTGGGGAGATGGAGTTGCCATCCCACAGTCAAAAATTCTTACCCAGAATTGTTCCTGTCTAAAAGAACTGCAAGGAAAAAAATGAAGAAGAGACTTGGGGAAAGGAGGTCCAGTGACTGGCCCAAATTTGTATCCATCTCATAAGGAGGTTCCAAGACTTGACACCATTACTTATGGTATGGTTTTCTTCCTCATAGGATCCTAGCATTGCTATCCTCTGGGAGCCCAAAAAGCAGTACTGAAACAGATGCAAATGTTTACACTCAACCATTGGACTGGAAATGGGGACTCCTGTTGTTAAATTAGGGAAAGGCTGGAAGAAGCTGAGGAAAAGGGAGAACCCATAGAAAGACTAGCAGTCTCAACTAACCTGGACCTCTGAGATATCTCATTCATATATAGCTAAGAACTACTTGGTCTTGTCTCCTTGGGAGAAGATGTACCTAACACTAGAGAGATTTGAGGCCTCAGGAAGTGGGGAGTCCTGTCTGGGGGGATATCTTCTTGGAAAGAGGGGATGAAGAATGTGATGAGGAACTGTGAAAGAGTGAATCTTGAGGGGGGGGGGCAACAACTGGATTGTAAAATAAAAGAAAAAATTATATATATATATATATATATATATATATATATATATATATATTTAATATAAGCTATTCCTTAGAGATAAATTGTTTCAACTTAAGAATGAGAACACAAAGCAATATTAAGAAACGATCAGAAATGTATGTTAAGTTACATAAAGCTAATGGTCTTTGCTGTTTAAATTATTTGGCATTTAAATAATTTTTATACTGGAAGCTCATGTGATTCATCTTAGCACTGAAGTAGAAGGAACACTTGACTTCAGGAGTCAAGACTAGCTTAGGCAAGACCCAATCTAAAAGCAAACACAGAGATAACTTTTAAAAGCATTCTTAAAACTGAAATGCTAAGCTTAAAATTGAGAAACATAGCTAAACTTTCTATCCTAGATTTCCCTAACTTTTGTTTTTTCTTGCCTCTCCCTCTGCTTCTTAGTTATTGCTCTCCAAGGGGGCAGGTCAATGCTTATATCAATTTAGAAAAAGAAAAAGCATTGTACTAGAGAGGCTCACTAACTCACCAACTTCATGGCTCTGAGCCACCAGTGAGCCCTGCTTTCTCTGCACCACGTTGGACCTTTAAGATAACAAGCGGTCAGTTTTCTTCTCAATGGTCTGAAAAATAGGATAGCTACTGCTGTTGTAGAAATTCCTTTAATCCTGGCCCAGGGTTTCTATCCTACCTTTGGTTATTGTGTTCCCAGATGAAAGACACACTCGCAGCTTTTATATTTTCAATATGCCCTACACAGCACAATATCTGGTCAGTGGTCTACCCTCCATGCTGTTCGAATCTACTTTCCTATTGACAACCCTGAGTTATTACTTACTATTTCCTATCTAATTTCTTTCCTGGGTTTCTAGACTTTGCTGCATGATGCCCAAGATCGTCTTCATGAATCACTAACTTCAGAATTCCTTTATTGAGGTCTGCAAAGCACCCTAAAAGTTGGCACAGTAGGAGATATTTAGTTCTGTATTGACTCTGTATACCAGACTCCAGATTCAGGTACAGGAGACCTAAGGAGCCAAGAACAAGTCCTAGGTGAAAGTACTCAGTGTGCTGTGTGTCATCCACATAGTGTGCTGTGTGTCATCCACATTGTGTGCTGTGTCTTCCACATTGTGTGCTGTGTGTCATCCACATTGTGTGCTGTGTGTCTTCCACATTGTGTGCTGTGTGTCTTCCACATTGTGTGCTGTGTGTCATCCACATTGTGTGCTGTGTGTCTTCCACATTGTGTGCTGTGTGTCTTCCACATTGTGTGCTGTTTGTCATCCACATTGTGTGCTGTGTGTCTTCCACATTGTGTGCTGTGTGTCTTCCACATTGTGTGCTGTGTGTCTTCCACATTGTATGCTGTGTGTCTTCCATATTGTGTGCTGCGTCTTCCACATTTTGTGCTATGTATTATCCACATTGTGTGCTGTGTGTCTTCCACATGTCTAGAAGGAAGAGAGCAGCTGCACATCCTACGGAGTGGAAGCAACCAAGTTTCCAATTTCAGCACTTTCTCTCATTGTTTTAACAATTGAGTTTAGCACTTACGAGGTCATGAAGCAGTTCTGTAGCTAACAGCTGCAAACTAATAAAGTAATTTAAACAGGCAGATCTTCTTTACACACAAAAGACAGACTGACAGACTTGTGCAAAGGATTTATCAAACAGACAACAGCTTACTTAGAGATGTGGGCCTGAGTAGCAGAGGCTTTCCATGGAGTTCTCTGGCCAGGCCTGGTGCAAGAGTTCAGGTGAAAGAAAGTGAATGCAGGTGGTTGGCTTCACTTTTGTCTCTATCTTCCAGGTCAGGCTGGACCAACTAGGGGCCAAGAAGCCAGTGAGTGCCTCAGGCGGTGCTTTGGGAGAGCAGACCTCTTCCTAATTGTTACAGCTCTTAGGACAAGATGCTCAGGCAAGGAGTAGATCTCACACCCCTAATCCTGATAAGATTCTTATATATAGTTTTGGGATGGGTAAAGGTCTGACAGCAGGTACTTCTCATTGGTTTGGTCTGAGAGCTTTGGGGAAACTTTATTTGCACGTGGGAGGGCTTGGTACTGCTCCCAAGTGACTGGTGGTCGAAAACCTCTCTGCAGGTGGGGGTGAGGGGGACTGTGGGAGACTGAAGCTATGGACAAGAGCCAGGGACCCAGGATGCGTGGCCGAACACCTGCTGTTCCATACAGGTGGAAGTCACCACCCATCAGGTCCCCAGGGTTCTAGACCTTTGCTCCATTGGGGACCAGGCTGTCTATGCACAGCCCAACACCCCACATAGAGAGTACAAATAAAGAAAGATGCTAAGTCACAAACAAGGCTGAATTTTCACTGTAGCCCTATAAGCCCCATAGTGGCTGGTTTTTGGTAGTCAGTTAGGTCATTATGATGCTTGAGCTGAGGGGCAACTTATTTAAGGTTCTATTGCTGTGATGAAAGTCTGTGACTGAAAGCAACTTGGGGACAAACAGGTCTATTTTCCATACACTTCCTATCACAGTTCATCATCCAAGGCTGTCTGGCAGGAAATCAAGCAGGGCAGGAACCAGGAGGTAGGAATTAATGCAGAGCAGTGTTACCCGACTTATGGCTTGTTTATCATGCTTTCTTTTAGTATCCATGACCAGCAGCCTAGAGATAACCTCACCGAAAATTAACCAGGCATTCCCTCATCAATCACTAATTAAGAACACATACTACAGAGTTGGCTACAAGCCAATATTATTTATGTATTGTATCACTTGAGATTCCCTCTTCCCAAATATCTGTAGATGTCAAGTTGACATAAATTGACCATAACAAGAAGCAATGGGTTTGACAGTTTTCCTCTACTGAATTTTGAGACATATTTTACCCATATATGTATACATCTATTTATCTTTTTGAGTTTTGGTTGTTTTCCTGGAAATTCAAGGATAAAAATGCTAAAAGGAAAGTTTAGAAAGAAAAACCATGTGAACTTTTGAAATTTGTACTCCCATTCTTTTTTTTTTTTTTTTGATTTGAAAATATAACCCTTTTTATTAGTCCACTCTCCTTTTAAATCATAAGCTCCCAGAACTTGATACAAGTCAGCTCTCTGTGTTCCCAAGGTCGGGCATTTTATCTTCTACACAGGACAGATGCTTAAGATGCAAAGAAATATAACAAGGTAGATTGATAAGCTATTTTTTAAAAAAATTCAGAAGACAAAAAGCTGATGGAAAAATACAGAAGAAGAAATATATGCAGAGAGAAAAAAATGTACATTTTAATGCTTTGACTTTCAGAACCATTCCCTCTACCCTGAATATAATGCACATTGAGTATGAATGTGGTTTATCTGAACATTAAATTCAACAGTTCTTTATATATAGAAACAACAAAACCCCCTAAAATGGTCTGGATTTTTTTTTCTTTTTTCTTTTTTTATTATTTTCTTTATTTACATTTCAAATGCTATCCCGAAAGTTTCCTATACCCCTCCCCCCACCTCTGCTCCCCTACCCACCCACTCCCACTACTTGGCCCAGGCCTTGCCTTGTGCTGGGTCATATAAAGTTTGCAAGACCAAGGGGCCTCTCTTCCCCATGATGGCCGATTAGGCCATCTTCTGCTACATATGCAGCTAGAGACACAAACTCAGGGGGTACTGGTTAGTTCATATTGTTGTTCCACCTAAAGGGTTGCAGCCCCCTTCAGTTCCTTGGGTACTTTCTCTAGCTCCTCCATTGGGAACCCTGTGTTCCATCCCAATAGCTGGCTGTGAGCATCCACTTCTGTGTTTGCCAGGCACTGGCATAGCCTCATAAGAGTCCGCAATATCAGGGTCCCTTCAGCAGAATCTTGCTGACATGAGCATTAGTATCTAGGTTTGGTGGCTGATGATGGGATGGACTCCCGAATGGGGTAGTCTCTGGATAGTCCATCCTTTCATCTTAGCTCTAAATTTTGACTCTGTACCTATATCCTTTCATGAGTATTTTGTTCCTTATTCTAAGGAGGAATGAAGTATCCACCCAGTGGTCATCCTTCTTGGTTTTCTTCTGTTTTGCATAATGTATCTTGGGTATTCTAAGTTTCTGGGCTAATACCCGCTTATCAGTGAGTGCATATCTAGTGACTTCTTTTGTGATTGGGTTACCTCACTAAGGATGATATCCTCCAGATACATCCATTTGCCCAAGAATTTCATAAATTCATTGTTTTTATAAGCTGAGTAGTACTCCATTGTGTAAATGTACCACAGTTTCTGTATCCATTCCTCTATTGAGGGACATCTGGGTTCTTTCCAGCTTCTGGCTATTATAAATAAGGCTGCTATGAACATAGTGGAGCAAGTGTCCTTATTACCAGTTGGAAGATCTTCTGGGTATATGCCCAGAAGAGGTATTGTTGGGTCCTCCGGTAGTACTATGTCCAATTTTCTGAGGAACCGCCAGACTGATTTCCAGAGTGGTTGCACAAGCTTGCAATCCCACCAGCAATGGAGGAGTGTTCCTATTTCTCCACACCCTTGCCAGCATCTGCTGTCACCTGAATTTTTAATTTTAGCCATTCTGACTGGTGTGAGATGGAATCTCAGGGTTGTTTTGATTTGCATTTCCCTGATGGCTAAGGATGTTGAACATTTTTTCAGGCTGCTTGTGGACGTTGTACATCGTGGTGCGGAGCCTAGTGCGCACCACGATGTACAACGTCCACAAGCAGGTACCCCATTTTTTAATGGGGTTTTTTGAGTTTCTGAAGTCCAGTTTCTTGAGCTCTTTGTATATATTGGATATTAGTCCTCTATCAGATTTAGGATTGGTAAAAATCCTTTCCCAATCTGTTGGTGGCCTTTTTGTCTTGTTGACAGTGTCTTTTGCCTTACAGTAGCTTTGCAATTTTATGAGGTCCCATTTGTCAATTCTTGATTTTACAGCACAAGCCATTGGTGTTCTGTTGAGGAATTTTTTCCCTGTGCCCATATCTTCGAGGTTTTTCCCCACTTTCTCCTCTATCAATTTCAGTGTCTCTGGTTTTATGTGGAGGTCTTTGATCCACTTAGACTTGAGCTTTGTACAAGGAGATAAGAATGGATCTATTCTCATTCTTCTACATGATAGCCGCCAGTTGTGCCAGCACCATTTGTTGAAAATGCTGTCTTTTTTCCACTGGATGGTTTTAGCTCCCTTGTCAAAAATCAAGTGACCATAGGTGTATGGATTCATTTCTGGATCTTCAATTCTATTCCATTGATCTACTTGTCTGTCACTGTGCCAGTACCATGCAGTTTTTATCACAATTGCTATTCTACTCCCATTCTACAAGCATTAAAAAACCCAGTTCTTTTGAGGAGGCATGGTTTTTGCTGATTTACTTATTTAATTAACTTCACAAGCATTTAATTTAACAAAGAAACAAAGAAAGACTGAGCCAGGAGAGAAAAGAGAGAAAATCTTAAGTATTCATAAAACTGCACTATGTGATTTTTATAACAGAAAGATGAGTGGAAGTGGCAAGATCCAAAAATATTTTGAAGGAATGGCACCTTACCACTATTTTATCAATCAAAGTTGGGTCACAAAGTTACACACACAAAGAAAGGCACAGTAGCCATGCATGAATGCCAGTCCTCTGTGTTCCAGTTTTATCACTAGGATCCCAAATCACTTCTGTGGTCAACGTCTGATACTCAAGTCAGGGATAGGAGTTGGGGATCATTGCCAAATTCTACATACTTGGTCTGAGTTCACCAGCACATTCTTGAATTCCCCCAGAGAGCTCAGTTGGCTAACATGGAAACAGAGGTCCACCTCTTCTTGATCCTTTGTTGTGAGCTGTGGATAGTCAGGAACTTTTCATTTTATGGGATCTCACAGTCTCATGGGAGAGGGAAAGACACACCTGCTTGACTCACACTAAACTACATGTTTTTCAAACCTCTAAATTCATAACAGATGTACCAGTGAATTTCATTCTAAGAGGAATTTACTTATAAATGAAGACAGTTAACACGCCCCACCCCCAAATTCCCCAGTCACAGCTCTTCCCCTTTGCTACAATTATGGTGGAGATTAGGGAAAATGGCCCAATGTGTTCCTTGTAGAAATAAATCCAATATATTTTCTACATACTTGTTAGATATGCTCAATAAAACACACTGCACGTAGATTTGAAATATGAGGCAGTTTTATATATGGTAGTGGAAATACAACCTTGTTAAACATTTCTGATGGCAGAAACACTGAACAGGTGAGGATGTGCTTGCAAATCTTTCCAGAACTTTCCATGGGGGCAGCTGAATCCTTCAGAGCAGTCTAAAAACCACTTCTTGTGGGAAATTTTCCTTAATTGGTTAGAAGGAAAGTTCTCTCACAAGGAGAATCCACAAGTCCTCAGTCCCAAATGCCCTGTAAATATATTTGGTTGTACAAATGTCTATTTTTTCCATCAATTTTATGTCTATTCTCTAGGATTTCTGAAAGCAATTCTTCTGTACCAGTGATCCCTTTTGAGTCAGTAGGTTTCTTAATCCAAATTACCTAAACTTCACAGAGTAGTGTGCTGTCAATAAAAAGCTCACCGTATACAAATACCAACTGTATGGAAACATATGAAATTCACAAAAATGACTTTAAAAGCTATTTGACAAAAGTGTTGTGTTACTATGATAGATGTACAGTTACCATTTTCATAAATAGAAGATAAATATAACGATAAGTAAAAAAAGAAAAATAATGTAATTGAAATATCAATATCAGAGATTGGGCATTTGAAGCTGGTTCACTGACGATTTTTCATATATTACTAAGGGAAATAAACACATATTCAAACCAAATATTTAAATATACCAAGCTGTGACTTGTTTCTGATATAAGCAGGGTGAATATAAAAATTAGAAACTTTAGAAATTATTATTAGGACAAGAATTAAAATGGAGTACAAAAGAATAATTTAAAAGTACACTAAAGTACATTAGATCTTAAATAGTCTTATATAACATCAGTGTGTTCAGTCACACATGTGAGGACACTGGATTATTAATGTGTAATATTAACTACATGTAAAGCTGTATGCCATACTGACAAGTCTCTAAACAGTAAAAAACATGAAATTTCCATTTCTGTAAACTTCACCATTAAGATCCTTGATGATAGAAGACAAATCATTATATATTATTATAGGTTACAAATGTCCATGACTTTGCAAAGGCTTCTGGGGTGCTGGTAATGTTAGTAGCTAAATATGCGGGTGTTCCTATTCTATGAAAATATATCAGGTTTGTATGTTAAGCATGCACATGTTCCTGTGCTATTGTGAGCTTCAACCGAATACTATGGGATTTATCATAGCTGTCAGAGGATAATTCGCTAAAGAAAGATGGCTTGATGGGGACCTGATTCAAGAGTATTCTAAGAATGCTCATACTCATTTATGAGGGCACTAGGTAGTTAACGCTGGTTCTTACACAAACCATTGCTAATCTGATGACCTAAACTTGTAATTAAATAACATATTTTTAAAATTAACAGTAAACCTATAATTTCCTACTTATTTTGGTATTATCTATACTCTTGTATCTGTGTGCATTTTAAAAATACTCCACAGTAGAGACACGAGCTAATTTTGAACTACTCCCCATCTCTCTATCTCTTCTAGACTCTTTATTATCCATTATAATTTCTTGATTTATTAGTGTGGAGTTATTCATACCAAAGAGAAGCAGCATATATTATTCACAGCCATCCTTAAATCTAGAAAGACAATTGGTACTCATTCATACAACAGACCAAGTAAACTCAAGATATAAGTACAAAAGATGTTTGAAAGACATGCACCTGAAAAATGACTAGGCAAAACACAAACCATCTTTAAATTAGTAATCAATTAATGTCTACATAAAAATATGCAAGAAAGAAGAAGAGACAAAAACAGCTGTATGACATTTTGAGATATTGCTATATCTGGAAAACAAAAATAATATTAAATTTCAAGTAAAATAACTGGAAAAGAAATATATTCCAGAAGGAAATATAATACTTACAATTTAAATAAAGAATAAAAGGCAATAACATATTCAATAAAACTAGAGGAAGATTTTTTGAGAGGATGATATCTGCAAGACTTAGAGTACAGAGCAAGAAAACAAGAAGACAGAAAAAGGGGCAGAAGAAGGGAACTGCATTTTCTAAATCATTCTTTAACCTCTATCAACATGACCTGGTACATTCATACCTACACATATACATACACATGCACATACACACTATATAAATAAACAACTAAAAATAGTTTTAAAGACATCAAAAGTGAAAGAGAAGAGCTTTTATTATTAATTATTTTATTTATTTACACTCCAAATGTTGCCCCCCTTCCTGGTCCTCCCTCCATGGGTTCTTCACCCCATACCCCTCTCCTTTGTTTCTGAGAGGGTATTCCTCCACACACCCACCCACTACCACCTCCCACCACACCCTCTAGCATACCCCTTCCCTGGGACATCAAGTTTCTCCAGGATTAAGCACTTTCTTTCCCACTGATGCCAGACAAGGCAGTCTGCTACAGGCGTAGTAGGGGTCATAGATAAGTCCATGTATGTTTTTTGGTTGGTGGCTTAGCCTCTGGGAGCTCTGAAGGGTCCATGTTAGCTGATGCTATTGTTCTTCCTATGGGGCTGCAATCCCCTTCAACAACTTGAGTCCTTCCCTTAATCCTTCCACAGGGGTGCCTGTCCTCAGTCTAATGGTTGATTGTAAGTATCTGCATCTGTCTCAATCAGCTGCTGGTAGAGCCTCTCAGAGGACAGACATGCAGGCTCTTGTCTGAATGTACAACCTGGGATCAGTAATAATGTTGGATTTTGGTGTCTGCACATGGAATGGATACCAAGCTGGGTGGTCACTGGATCATTTTTCCTTCAGTCTCTCCATTTTTGTCCCTCATTTCCTTTTGACAGGAGCAATTTTGGGTCAAGAATTTTGAAGATGTGTGAATGGTTCCATGCCTCAAATGGGGGCCATGTCTATCTCTTGGAGATGGTCTCTTTAGGTTCATTATCTGCACTGTTGGGCATTTCCCCTAAGGTCATCCCCATTGGGTCCTGGGAAGCTCTCACATCCATGGTAATTGGGGGGAGAAGGGGAAGGTGTTGCAGACAGGAAGGAAGAAGTGGCTCCAGCAGAAAGGATAGGTCCCTTGTTTGCTGGTCTCCTTGGTGATACCAGCTGGAGCAGGGGTCTTACCTGGTTATGGAAGACCTCCTGGGAAACAGACAGTATGAGAGAGGGACAGGAATGCTTGATCTGCCCCAGGGGAAGGGTACAGATCTGAGAAGGTATTCTAATGGTTATCAGATATGAAAGGGATCATAAAGACTGCTATGGACCAGCATGTACCAACAAATGGGAAAATCTTGAAGCAATGAACAAATTTCTAGAAACCAACTATCTACCTTACCAAACAACCACTAAGAGAAAGTGTGATATGCTATAGAAAACAAACTACTTTGATTAAAAGAATAATAATAATATTCCAACAAAACATGACTGAGCTATTATGACTTAATTTATCACACATTAAAATTAACCCATATTAAGCTCTTCTAACAAAAAAGAAAATGGCTCTCTTTAATCTTGTTTTTGTTTGCAGCCTCACCCTATTTCTAAAGCTAGTTAAAGAGAACACAGAGAAATTATCAACTGCAAGGCAGTAACTCTTCCAATGGGCACTTGTCCTGACAACAATAGCATAGTAGAAAGATGATGCACAGTGACTGAATAAAATTTCAGATCAAGGATGCTTGTACATATGAAAATTAGTCATTCTGATACACTAAATTAACAGACCAAAAGATGAAAGGGCACATGATAATACAATAGATGACTAAAAAATATTTTAAAATATTCAGCTGACTAAAACAGATACAAACCCACAGCCAAATCCTGTACAGAGCTTAGAGACTGTTGTGGACAAGTTGGTGGAAGGATCAGGGTCCCAAAAGGTATAGGAACTCCACAGAAAGACCCACAGAGTCAAATAACCAGAACTCTTGGGATTCTCAAAGGCTGAACCATCAACCAGAGAGCACATGTGAGCTGGACCTAGGTATGCTGCACATATGTAGCAGTTGTGAACCTCAGTGTCCATGTCGATTTCCCAACAACTGGAAGGGGGGCTATCCTTAAGCTGATGCTTGTCTGTGGAATACATTCCCCTAAATCGGCTGCGTTGTCTGGCCTCAATAAGAGATACTGTGCCTAACTGTGCAGAGACTTGATGTGCCAGAGTGGGGGTTACACATGGGAGGGGGACTTCCACCCTCTCAGAGGAGAAAGAGATGGGGAATGGGGGGAAGGGGATATGTGAAGGGGAGACTGTGAAGGGGGAAGTAATGGGGATGTGAAGTGAATAAAGAAAAAACATTCAATTTATAATTTACAAAAATGTTTCAATGAATTAGACTTTAAAAAGAAATTATAAATTACTCCAAAGGACACTTAAAAAGATGTAAGCAAACGGAATTGTTTCATAATAATTAGATTGAGGAAAATAGTAAGTAGTCAAAATATGGTGTTCTTTACCCACTGTCTAGAACAATAAAGAAATGGTGCTCTTCAGTGAAAAACACCAAAACGTAGACACACAAATATTGAAAAAGACTGTGGACCCACAGTATTACACTATAAGTGAAAATTAACTCAAAATACTTGATGATAGAGTAGAAAACTAAAAAACTACAGAATGTTCAGAAAAATGAGAAAAAAAAATTGCACCATTGCCTTGGAGATGATTATTTGGGCCTGACACCAAGCAAGTAGGCAGTAAAAGCAAAAACAGGCAAATGGCATTTCTATAAGCTGAAAAGCTTTCACGTAGCAGAGCAATGCAGAGTTAAAAAATCAACATGCATTATGGGAAACATAGCGCAGAATGGTGGCGAATACCTCTAACCCTCACATTTTAGAGAGGAAAGCAGCAAGGCTAGATTCTATACCCCAGTGATAACTAGGAGGCCAGCCGGGTTTCCATGAGATACTGTCTCAAACACACACACACACACACACACACACACAAAACCAGAAAAACAATGGAGAATTATTCACTAACCATTTATCTAATCACAGAATAAGAGCTACATTGTATCAGGAACAACCTGAAACTAGAGATTTCCCTAAAGAAGAATTTGAGATTCAAATAACAGAATTACCATTTGGAATCACTACTGAGGTGCAAACACATCATCATTGTCACTTCACATGGGCCAGAATGTATGTTAATTAGGCAACAAAGACATCATGTCTTGGAATGTAGAGAAAAGGGAACTACTGTAATTAGATGGAGAAGCAATTAATACATTTTTTAATGAAAACAGTAGGAAATTTCCCCAAAAGATGAAAGAATATTCCTACCTTATGAGCCATCTATCCCCTTTTAGATATATAATCCAAAGAAATACTGTCATTTTCTCAAGGTGACCATGGCATTCCCACATACTGTAGCTTGATAATGATATGGAAACAATATAAACTATTAAAGACATAACAACAAAAGAGATCCTAAAATTTGCTACAGCATGAACTGAGATGGAAGATTCTATGCTAATCAAAGAAAGTAAGATAGAGACAGAGAAATGCTAAATAATCTCAATCATATGTGGGATCAAATGCAGTTGTACAGGATAGAAGGTAACAAGATGTTTCAGAATTAGGGGTGAAAGAAGTAGAATGTGGTCAGTCAAATGTATGAAGTTTTTAATAATAATTCATGAATAAGTTCCAGTGATCAGATGCATACCTAGGGACAGTGATGTAAAATACTATAGTAAACACTGAAACCTTGTTAAGGTAAGTTTTAAATCTCACTAAACATAAAATAGCAAAAATAAAAGGGATAGAAATGTTAACTAGCTATACTGTAGGTATCATTTCATAATATATATTTATACTAATGAATTAACTTTACAACACTTTTACCCAAACTTCACACACTATTTTGAAATTTTCAAATAATATTAATAACAAAAATACATTATAAATTTTAGTGATTAAAATATGCAAGAATAAATACAATTGTTGACCCAATAATCTAATTGGACACTGGAAACATTTTATAATGTATATGGTTTTATTTAGGAGAAAGAAAATAACAGATATTTAGTTAGAACTTTTCTTTTCGGTCTTTTAATATGAACACCAAATGACCATATGGTTACATACTGATATAGGCAACTTAAGTGATTCTGGAAAGTTTAACATGAGTAGCCATGCCATGAGCAAGAGATCTTTAAAATCATGATAGTTCTTGGTAACTTTCCAAAAAAACAGGTTACAGTATTTCCTGATTTTTACAGAGTTTGCATGTTTGGAAAATTCAATATATATTAAATCTTACCCCCAAAGAAATAAAACTTTCCAGCCCTTTCTCTTTATATGCAAAGCAGAGTTAAGCTTGAGGTTTATAAAATTAAAGATAGACTGTTTTCTATCATAATTACTAGGGAGAATTCCAAAAAAATCATACATAGAACAAGTTGTTTCTACTCTGCACAGTTTTTGTATCCAGGCCCCATCTGGGGTTAAATGGCTAAACTGAACAGTGACTCAAAAACTTTTGATAACCAACCATGTCTCCAGAGGATCTTCAGAATACCTCCAAAAATGTCTGTAACAAACGCATAACTGAATCATAGATTGCAAAGTTGGAAACACCTGGTTCTAATTCCCTCTCCTCCCCTCCATTAGATTTGTGACTTATGAATGTTAATTCGGGACAGTGGTTGCCTTTTCTGAGATAAGACACAACACTGTGTGGTGTTATTTATTTATACGTATCTATTTTTATATGATGTAGTTATTACAAATGGCGTTATTTATATGTATCTATTTTATATGATGTAGTTATTACATATGGAATAGGTGCTCCCTAAACACCACTGCTTTCTTCCTGCCCTCCATTTCTTCTCCTGCATTCCAAATGACTTACACATTACTCTTTATATCATCTTTATTTCCTATGACTATTGCAACAAAGGGAAATTATACATTAAAAAAATAAGCTCAGGACCAGTGGTAATATAAGCAACCATACAGAAAAATATGCAAGGATATAGTCCATGAAATTCCATTTCTTAAAAAGGAGTAGCTGACTCATTGCTCAGCCCTTAAAACAAAAAATGTCATTCACACCAAACTGAAAATCATCCAGACAATGCTCTGTCCATGCTATCTGGAGAATACTTTTGCAGGATGAGTTTACAAACTAATAGTGATGGAGTTGGGGAGATGGCTCAGTATGTAAGAGCACTGCTACAGACATAAGAGTTTCAATTCAGATCTCAGCATCCAGGTCAACAGCTGTTCATGGCTTTGCACACATCTATATCCTTAGCGCTTAGGTAGATGGAGACTGAAGGATTACTGGAACTTGCTATCCAAAAACCTAGGTCTGGGTTCAGTGAGAGTCCTTGCTTTAAAGCAGCAGTTTCCAATTTGCTCATCAGGACTCCTTTGAGGGGAAAACAACCCTTTTACAGGTGTTACATATCAGATATTTACATTACAGTCATTAACAGTAGCAAAATTACAGTCATGAAGTAACAACAAAAATAATTTTATGGTTGGGGTTACCACAACATGAGGAACTCTATTAAAGAGTCACGACATTAGGAAGGTTGAAAACCATTATTTTAAAGGAACGCAGAGTGACAAAACAGAGCCCCTAATGTCCTCCTCATGCATGTTTATAAATGCATGAACCTGTGTGTACACATGTATGCATATACACAATAAACCACACACACAGAAACACACACAAACATGCATGCAATGCCAATCACAAATATCAAGACAACTGACTATCCTAAGTATCCAAAAATCTCTTGAAAAATGACATTGATTATTTCAGTGATTGTACATGGGGATTGTAAATTAATTCTTAAAAATTTCTTTATTGATAGCTGCTGCTTTCCAATAGAGCCAGTGGGAAGATAATACTTATACTCCTTTTCAATTCATTAATTGAGAAATCAAGATTAGGTAATATTAATGAGATTCTTATTTAGAAAAGGTAAAATATCTCCTGTTGCAACATGGTGAGGTACCTGTGATCTATAGCATTTCTCTTGGGTCTTCTGCATGGGTGGTTATTATATTTACGTCCTGAAAATATGTGAGTGCATCTTTTATTGGCCACTTTATTAATACTTGTAGGTATAAATATTGCCAATATTCATTTCAGAAACTTTCTAAGTATCATTCCTTTACTTCCTTGATTATTTTAGCTTACATATGTTTCATTATATTTTGTAAAATCATACATATCAAACATATTAATCATATATTAAATACATATGTTCACATTTATGAGGACATATTCCTGGGCATGACATCATTAGCAATATTAAAATAAGTATTTCTAATGAAGGTATATGCTTAAGAATAGTGAGCTAGTCTAATTAATCCAAATGCTCTCAGTTTTGTTTGTGTATTTTAATAAAAATCCTGTTTATCTGATAGAGTAGTGAATGATCTAATTTTCTTTCTTTTAGGGCTTAATTTAAATAAAATGCTTAATTTCAAAACATTATAATTATATTCATTATGTAAGAGCTACTCAGTCAATGAAAGAAATTACAAATTGAACCTCAATAAAGAAACAATATATTCAGAGATTTTAGAAATGAATTCGAATAAAGAAGTAAAAAATGATATTATTAACAATGCATAAAACATTTTAAATTTTTTAAAGTGACATTTTTCTCTTTCAATAAGCATGCAATTAATTTATTTACATTAATGTGTGAAGAGAACCATTTTTTTCATTAGATACTTTCTTTATTTACATTTCAAATGTTATCCCCTTTCTTGGTTTCTCTTCTGAAAATCCCCTATCCCCTCCCCTGCCCCCTGGTCACCAACCCACCTACTCCCACTTCCTGGCCCTGTCATTCCCCTACCAGTGAAGGGAGCCTTCACAGGACCAAGAGCCTCTCCTCTCATTGATGACTGACAAGACCATCCTCTTCTACATATGCAGCTGGAGCTGTGGGTCCCACCATGTGTACTTTTTGATTGATGGTTTAGTCCCTGGGAGCTCTGTTTGGTTCATATTGCTGTTCCTCCTATGGGGCTGCAAACCCCTTTAGCTCCTTCATTCCTTTCTCTAGATCCTCCATTGGGGACTTTGTGCTCAGTCCAATGGTTGCTTATGAATATCTGCCTCTATATTTTTCAGGCTCCAGCAAAGCCTCTCAGGAGACAGATATGTCAGTCTCCTGTCAGCAAGCACTTGTTGGCATCCACAATACTTTCTGGGTTTGATGACTCTATATGGGATGGATCTCCAGGTGGGGCAGTCTCTGGATGCCCTTTCCTCAGTCTCTTCTCCACACTTTGTATCTCCTCCCATTGATATTTTGTTCCCCCTTCTAAGAATTACCCCTTTCTAACTGAATTACCCACACTTTGGCCTTCCTTCTTCTTGAGCTTCATGTGGTTTGTGAATTGTATCTTGGGTATTTTGAGCTTCTGGGATAATATCCACTTATCAGTGAGTGCATACCATGTATGTTCTTTTGTGATTGGGTTACCTCACTCAGGATGATATTTTCTAGTTCCATCCACTTGCCTAAGAANTTCATGAAGTCATTGTTTTTAATAGCTGCATAGTACTCCATTGTGTAAATGTACCACATTTTCTGTATCCATTTCTCTGTTGAGGGACATCTGGGTTCTTTCCAGCTTCTGGCTATTATAAGGCTGCTATGAACATAGTGGAGAATCCCTTATTAAGTGTTGGAACATCTTCTGGGTATATGCCCAGAAGTGGTATTGCAGGGTCCTCATGTAGTACTATGTCCAATTTTCTGAGGAATCGCCAGACTGATTTTCAGAGTGGTTGTACCACCTTGCAATCCTACCAGCAGTGGAAGAGTGTTTTTCTTTCTCCACATCCTCTTTAGCATCTGCTGACATCTGAGTTTTTGATCTTAGCCATTCTGACTGGTGTGAGGTGGAATCTCAGAGTTGTTTTGATTTTCATTTCCCTGATGACTACTGATATTGAACATTTCCTTAGGTGATTCTCAGACATTCAGTATTCCTCAGATGAGAATTCTGTTTAACTCTGTACCCCATTTTTAATAGAGTTATTTTGTTCTGTAGAGTATAACTTCTTGAGTTCTTTGTATATATTGAATATTAGCTCTCTACCAAATGTAGGGTTGGCAGCAAAACCTATTCTCAATAGGAAAAGAAGTTCTGGTGGAAACACCATCCCTGACCACAAGCTGTACTACTGAGCAGTTTTGATAAACACTGCATGGTATTGGTACAATGACAATTGGTAGATCAATGGAATAGAATTGAAGACTCAGAAATGAACCTACACACCTGGAGCTACAACAAACATTCCATTGAACTGGAAGCTCAGACTTCCCCCNNGNCATTTTGGGCTTCTAATGCCCTTAAACCAACAGGCTAAGAAAGGAATAACAGTGTTAGGAGGGGTGATAGATCCAGATTACCATGGGGAAATTGGATTACCTCTCCACAATGGAGGTANNCAAGACTATGTCTGGAATGTAGGAGATCCCTTAGGGCGTCTCTTCGTACTACCATGTCCTGTGATTAAAGTCAATGGGAAACTACAACAGCCTAATCCAAGCAGGATGACAAAGGACACAGACCCATCA
>NC_034604.1:42953726-42970723 GCF_900095145.1 Mus pahari
AATTCCTTTACTATATAGAGACTATCTGTAAGTTCTGTGACTCTAGAGAACCCTGACTAATACAACACCTATGGTCACTTGATGTTTGACAAAGGAGCTAAAACCATCCTGTGGAAAAAAGACAGCATTTCCAACAAATAGTGCTGGTTCAACTGGTGGTTAGCATGGAGAATGCAAATTGATCCATTTGTATCTCCTTGTACAAAGCTCAAGTCCAAGTGGATCAAGGACCTCCACATAAAACCAGATGAACTGAAACTAATAGAAAGGAAGTGGGGAAGAGCCTCAAGTACATGGGCACAGGGGGAAATTTCGGGAACAGAATACCAATAATTTATGCTCTAAGATCAAGAATCAACAAATAGGACCTCATAAAATTGCAAAGCTTCTGTAAGGCAAGGAACACTGTCAATAGGAAAGAAACATTTTTAAACTAAAGTATAGTTATCATATTTTTATAGATGGAGCAATATTACCTTTTCTGTAAGTGCTCTAATAATTATCTTTAGAAGCATACAGATTAGTTCTAAAATTTATATGGAAATTTAAACATTATTAATTAATTAAAACCAGAAATGAACATTGATTTGTACATATCAATTATGTTTAAAGGTAGATAGCTTAAATGTATTATACTGAAGAGAAAAAGAAAAGTAAATCAACAATACAGAGAATTCAGAAATGTATTTACATATAGGATACATGGAAATGTAAGAGGAGTCATTGCCAATGATGTCTGACAAATTCTGTGCCACATCATCCTGCCTCCTCATCACTCAGCATTCTCTGGACCCCCAGTTTTATGCATAAAACTACAAGCAGTGATTTCTTTTAGGCAATCCATACATTTTTTTGTTAAATCCTAATACATTTTAAATGACCATGTTAATTAAATTAATATATTAGTTTGAGCTTTTCTTAAAAACAGAGAGCTTACATTATTTTTTTAAAAATGCACAATGGAAAAAACATAGCCACAATACTAGAGATTACGTAGTCCTTTGAAACAGTCAATCAAACTATATTGAGTGTGTGATAACAAAAAACAAATGGCCTAGAGGACTTCATTTACTATTTTGTCTGCCTCTCAGAGAATGAATAACAAAGCATAGAAACCATCACCTGGTCCACTACATTTTATTTCCTTTCCAAATCAGACTACTACATTTTAGTGACAGCATATATTAATAATCTTAGGTTTTGGGTATCATTCTTTAATATCTATAAAGCAGAAGTTGGCACTTGTGAGAATTCATTCCAAACAGCTCTAGTCATCACTGTTTTGGTAACAGAATTAAAAAGTTAAACAGTAATATTTGCAGAATATGATGTTCAAAGGACACACAGATAAAAGTTGTAGTATCAAAGATTTGTGATCTGCAAACAGATACAGGCTACTTTGTCAATGGGTCCACAGGATGGAGAGCAGCACTTATGCTCATCTTCCTCTGAACTGTGATGCTTTCCCTACATGTCTGGAGGGTGCAAACTTCGAAGTAAATGCAGGAATCTTCATGAATGCAGTTTATACTCTCACTGTAAATTAGAGAATTTACCTCCAGATCTTTTATTTCTCTAAAACTTTAGTAGGTGGTATTCTTTAAAAGTTATATTCTGAGAACCAGTAAATTTAAGATTCCTAGAAACTATTGATCAGCCTAATTTTTAAACCATAAAGCTCTCTTCAAAATTGCAGTTGCACTTACCCAAAATTAAAATATTATATACTTAAGTGACGACTGTACAGATGCCATTTAGAATCCCCATCAATCACAGACTTAGGAGAACGTGTTGGCATTTGATTTAGGCATAGAAGAGGAAAACAGAGAAAAGCACACATGGGTACACTCCAGATATGACAGGATGGTGCAGAGTGGTGTGGTACACAAGAGGGACAACAAAACACCAGGAGCAGAGATACTGTGTGCTAGCCTCAAAAGATTCACCATTATTTTGAAAATTCTGGAATCCATTAGTGGGAGTTCACACTGAGAATGCTGTGAATGGATTACAATTTTCAGCCAGTTTTTGCAATGCTAATGCAGTAGCGTAGGGAGGAGGAGGTTCATTGCATGAGGCAGTTGCAAGGAAAACTAAGCTGTATAGCCTGGCAAATGGCCCTGGAACCAAAGTGTGTAAGACTCAATGGTTGGATAAAGAATGGATAGCATGAGGCATGTTTTCACAGGGATTGGAGTAATGATCACATTCATTTCCTGTTGCTGCTGTCATAAGTTACTGCAAGTTTACTTGCTTAAGATATTATAAGTTTCCGTGGTTACAGTTCCAGAGATGACTTTGTAGGGATGTGCTCCTTCTGTAGGCTTTAGAGGGAATTTGTTCACCTGCCTTTCTTTACTGTTAAAGCAGTCACCTGTAAGCATTTCCATATAGACCTGTTCTTCATTTCCTAATCTAGCTGCACAGCATCTTCAATTTTATTTTCTTCCTTGCTTCTGCTTCTTGACCTTGCCTCCCCCTATAATCAACATTATTTATTGTAAAGGACTAAAGCATTTAATTCAGAATAATCTTTCTATCTCATGATGGTTAACTTAATGGCATCTTCAAATCCTTCTTGATCCACAGGAGAGTGCATTTAGAGGCTCCGGAGACCAGCATATGGCATGAAGGGAAGGGTATTATTCTGCCTACCACAGTGATGAATGTAAGGCTGAGTTGTATTTACTTGTGTGGAAATTTAAGTTTAGCTACTCAAGAGGCATATTATAGAGTGAAGCATGAAAAGTGGTTTATAATACTAAAATATTAAGTTGAGAAGATATTATGGTATCATAATATATTAACTTCAGGATTATTAGCATTCAAACGAAGGACTCATACTTTGACTATGAAATAATAGCTGGTTCTGAACCTACTTCCTTCCTATGAGCATCAAGAAAACTTAATTCATAAACAAGGTTGTATTTCTCAAAAATCCATAATGGAGGTCAAAATGTATAATCTTTGGCCACTGGTAACCTTTCATAGTTATTGCCAGTAATTGCTTTGGTTTGGTACAACATCCTGACAACATAGCAAGAAGGCCTACCGAAGTCAAAGCATGCTGATCTTACTGAATGAAAGTGCAATTCAAAGACATGCACAACAGGAAGTGAATCAGTATGTGAGCTCCTTGAAAGCTATATGAATGTTCTCTTTCATTTGCTGTCTATAGGATTGGCTATGTAAATGAAGAGTGAGTTTTCTCAGGAGCCAGAGTTCCTAATGTTGAGAGCAGATCAAGATGATATTAATAGCTTTAGGAGTCACTGGTGTCCATGTTCATCCAGAGGACCGTGTTTCTTCTTCTTTTTTTTTTTTTTTTTTTGAACTCAGTTTGTAGGCCAGGGTGGCCTCGAACTCAGAAATCTGCCTGCCTCTGCCTCCCAAGTGCTGGGATTAAAGGCATGCGCCACCACTGCACAGCTTGAGGACAGCGTTTCTTAAGTGATCTGAAGATCCTCCTTAGAAATAAGGAAGATATTCCTATGGGGAGGGTGATAGATGGTCACAAAAAAAGTAGAATGTTTGGAGTGACAAGGAACACTAAAGGCCATTTGAAAAGACAAATGTAAAACAACTACTATGGAAGCTTCCTAAAATATAAACACATAGGGAATAAATGTATGTGGGGGTCAACATACAATATGGAAAACAGTGCCATGACTAGACATCTTTGGTAACCAAGTAAAACATTTAGGGCAAGGAATGGCTTAAATTATGTTGAATCATTGAATAAGAAGTCTCATGGACTCCCAGATATCACAGCTATTGCCAAGACTATCAGCTTCTGTCCATAGTCTGATGGTAAAACCCTATTGCTGAAGACAGAGCTTACTAATGTGACCAAATATAGAGAAATTGATCTTGTACTTAACTGGATGCTTCTTCTCTACTCATTAGCATTCATGGTGCTGGAAGATGCAGTGCATGCTACCAGAGGACAAAATACTCATCAATATTATCAGATATAAATTCTGAGACCTATAACAGTAATACATTTGCAAGATAAGCTGATTCAATGGTAGGATAAGCTTTATGGGAGTAGCCAACAACTTTAGAATGGGACCTGAGAATAGGTAGGTTATTGCTGTAAGGGAAAACCAACCTAATACTATTATTATGCTAAAAGAACATAGCAATAGAGTGACTCCTAAATATAACCTAGTATATCATTATAATAGTATATTATATCCATAGATCATTGCCTTGACCAACCCATATCAGAAAATCTTCTTACCATAAATGGGAATTAATACAATGACCTACAACTGGATAATGTGAAAAGAGTGATAGACTTTGAAGCTCTCAGTCCTAAATGAGTCCTAAATAAGACTCCTTCCATCAAGGCTCAGAGATCTATGCAGAAGTGGAATTGAAAAGATTGAAAAAAATCCAGAGGTGGTGGCTGACTCCAAGGAAACTGTGTCTTCCAGATATAGTAAGAATAATAAACATATAAACTCACAGAGATGGTGACAACATATACAAGACCTGCAAGATAATGGTGTCCCAGCACTGAGAGAAGGAAGTGGACATAGGGACCTACCTGTAACCAAACAGCTATCTAACATTGATACCAGCTAACTAAGGAGAGAATCAGTTTTCTCCAATGAAGTGTAACACAAAGGAACTTAATGGCCTTTTTTGAAATTTTGTTTCCTTTTGCTTTGTTTTGGCTTTTTTGTTTTGTCTTATTTTGTTTTATTGATATTTTAATTGTTTTGATTTTTGTTTGGTGAAGTTTTGCATTTCGCTTATTTTTTTTTTTTAAGAGATAGAAAGAGAAACAGGACAAGAAATTGGGTGGGCAGAAAGGTAAGGGTGATCGGAAAGTAATTAGGAAAGGTGAAAACATGAGAAAAATATAGCTTATGAAAAATTTTAATAAAAAATTTTAAATTATGACACATTTAATAGTAATCCAATTTAGAAAAAAGAAATTAAAGAATAATATAAAAGTAAACTAAAATGACACTACAGTAGATTAAAGTTTGTGCATATATCTAAAGCAGTGAGAAAATTTTATAACTTTGAATATATATTAATGAGAACAAAATACTTAATGTTAAGTGGTAATGGGAACTGATAAGTAATAAACTAGAAAGCAAATATAACAGTGAATGTGAACCTTACAACTTTGTATCAATGGTCTCTTTAGGGAAGACTCACCAAAAAACAACCTGATAAAAGTGAAGAAGCAAGCACATACCTATAGAAAAATGATGATAGTAAATAAAGGAAGTGTTTATACAATCCATGTTCTGTGTTCCCACTAAACCAAAGTGTCAGATACAGCAAAATTCATGTAATAAAACACATAAATATTGGAGGACAGCACTAAAACTAAAATTAAGAATTAGTTGATTGAAAACATGCATAAAATTGATAAAACCTTTACTCTATCCACACTAGGGAAGTAGATAAAACTGTAACCAACCTGGCCTGTGTTTCATCTCAGTGTTATAGAGATCACCTAGTATCTTAAGGTCTTGAGTAAGACCATAGCCAAAAATGAAAACCAAATCGAAATATACTAAAATAACCATCATCAAAAACTAAAGAATGATTATTCTACATAAGCTAGACATAGGAATGAAATATGAACAAAAATTGAAGTTTTAATACAGATATTGTTTTTATCATGACAAAAATCTTGAGAAGTGAGACAAAATAAAACAGATAACATTTGATTAGAGGGCACTTTAGCCTAAATACCCTGCTCTCATTTTCACGTGCACCAATGTGGTCTGAGCTTACATCAGCAGCCTGTGTATATAACTTATAACATGATAGAATCTCAAAACCATAAATTTGAATCACATATATCATTGACCATAGCTTTTGCAACCTTGCCTCATTTCTCTTCTGGTAACTTTGAAATATTTGGTCCCTGGTAATTTTCTCCATTTTCGATGCATACCCTTCCAATGACACATTCTATCCCCATCTATTCATTCCCAGATTGGATTCTTCCTTTGCCTTCCTCTTATAAAGATACAGTTATGTCTCTTTGGGTCTGCCTAGATAACCACAGGCAATTTTCCCATCTCAAGATCCTTAGTTTGTTCACATCTGCAAAATAGATTTTTTTTTTTTGGAAATATTTTCATTGTTGCCAGGAATTGAAATGTGGAAATCATTGAGTGAAATCATTCAATAAAATAGCATAAAAGAGGACTGAAGAGATGGGATAGTGATTAAGCGTGCTTACTGCTCTTGCAGTGGACACAAGTTCAGTTCCTAGCACCTACACTGGGTGTTTCACAACTCCCTGTACCTCCACTTCCAGGGAAACTGCCCTCTTTTGTCCTTTTTAAGGCACCTCCAAGAACCTGTTGTTCATATGTACACTCATGCACACATACATACATGAATGCAGGCATAAATTCATCCAATGAATGAATCCATGAATAAATAAATAAACCAACAGTGCAAATAAAAAAGCCTACAATGGGAATTATGCTCATTATTTTCTCCTTCAGACTGGGAGTAGAAGAAGCTCAATACTCTGTTCTGAATGTAGTCAGGCATCTTATAGGCACTCTCAGGGTCTCCTATAAACATTTTTGGGCCGGCCTCTTTTTCTTGACAATAAAAGTCACACAAGCATCACTACATCTTTAAACATCATTTCTCACTTTCTCCATATTTTGTCAACCCAGATAAGGTAAAAGTAAAATTCCTTAAGCTTTCAACTGAAAACATTCTGAAATAGGTAGGTAGGTAGATAGATAGATAGATAGATAGATAGATAGATAGATAGATAGATAGATGATAGATAAAATGTTTCCACATATAATCTAACCCACTGATCACTCTCCTAAACTTGCGAGTTTCACCATAATTCTACTCTTACCAAAATTCAAAACAGATATTTGACAATTTTATAGAATCAGCAAAATTATTCTAAGGTTCATAATACGAATGCAAAAGTCTTATGAAAGCCCAAATGTCTAAAAAATAAAAAGGAATGTTTGGATGACACACATGAACTTATTTCAGCACTCAGGGAAAGCTGTAGTAGAAGACTGTAGGGTATTTTAAAATGAAGCACAGGAATACAGGCCTGTGCTCATACGGCCTATTGGTTTCAAATGGGGCACTAAGATGAAGGAAGAAAGTAGTGTTACAAACAAACGGTGATAACAATGCTGCACAGTGGTGCAAAACCAAACACCAGAGTCAATCAAAACTTAGCATAGACTAAACACCAATCCACAAGCACGACCCTCATGAAAGAAACAGATCTCCTTCTGACCTTGAGAAACAAAGAATTTTCCACAAAAACACAGTCATAGGACATTAGAAAGTAAAAGCAGATTTGACTCATCAAAGTAAAAATCTAATTCAATTACTGTTTTTAAGTCAACTAAATAGTAAAGCATATACAGTGAGTAGATATTTGAGATCTATATACTACATAATGTATTTGTGTTTAGCATTGATTTTTCTTGACAGTAATATAGAATAAAATACAATGAACTTAACAAAGTTTGGGTCAACATTCAACAATTGCCAGCACTTACATGAAAAATCCTCAGATCATGTTCATTTGAAAAATGCAAATTAAAATTGCAGTGAGACACAGCTTACTGGTCACCGGAGTAGAAAACACTAGAGGAAAAATACTGATACATCATTAAAAGTGCAGCTGGCAAGATACAACAGATGGTTAGAATTTTGGATATATCCTTTTCTTTTGTGATGAACTCCCACTGATAGGCCAATCCACTGAATTTGTCTTCTAGGAAGTTACAAAGATATATATATATATATATATATATATATATATATATATATATGTTGTTTTTTTCGAGACAGGGTTTCTCTGTATAGCTCTGGCTGTCCTGGAACTCACTTTGGCCTTGTATGCATGTTTTTATAGTTGATTTACTCATAACACCTTAAACATGAGACATCCAACTGATGTCAACTTGATGAATAAACTGAACTTGAATTTATTTTTCCAGCTATTTAACCAAAAATAGAATAAACTGATAAATGAAACAAAATATGAATATTTATCAATGGTGTGTTGAAAATAATGTATACAAGTGGGTATACTTAGCATAATTTCCTATACATGAACTCCTAAAATCACAGCATGATGTTATATTTAGTTGAATAAACAAGCTACTAAACTGAAATGTATTCTAATCAGACAAAATTTTTCTGTCTCAGATATAATATAAGTATGAACTACAATATGGAGGAAACCCTTAATAATTAGAAATCAAGCAATACTTTTAAGCAGTCCATGAGTTAAAAATGGACTCCGGAGACAGTATTCTCAGTTGTGTGATAATGAAACCACAATACTTCTAAATATATGGGACTGAACATGCTTCTTAGAGGAAAGTTCATGGGTTTAGGTCTTCAAAGGGAAAAGGTTGTTAATCAACAGTTATGATTCCACCTTAAGGGGTTAAGAAAGAGAACAACGAAAGAGGACAAGAAGAAAGGAAAGAAGGAAGGGGGAAGAAGAAAGGCTGGAGGTGATGAAGGGATGCAGGCTGGAAGAGGAGGGAGAGGAGGGGCATAAAGGTCCAAATTAATAGAAAGGAAACAAAGTGAACAGGGACACAAATCAATAATAGCGAAAACCTGAACAAAGCCTTATTGTCAAACCCATTCTCAGCCCAGATCCCCTTTGCAGGTGAGACATTCATCCAGTTTCATCCTGAAAGAATTTTGTATAATCTGCACATGTCCACGGGTCATCTGTTTTTAGCTTACAAGTGCTATGGAATCACATGGTAATTTCACAACTGTTCATTTATCCTCATGTTCATGTCTGTGTCTGGGTGAAACACGTGAACATTCACATGGGAAAGTCTTAAGAAATTCATTCAATTCCGCAAAAGGTGTAGGTATACGCCTTCCATTGGTTTCCAAACAGTTGTAAAATACTTCTGTTTTTCAAAGGAATTATCTTCTAAATCACTTAGATTTTTGTCCTATTTTTCCTATGGTTAACTTATTACTTTAATGTCTGGTGCAGATTCTTAATAATCCATTCCTCTACCATTTTTCAAGTTTACTTTATAATTGATATATAGTTCAACATAGAAACAGAGTACCATGCATTGTTTTGAAACATCCATACACTGTGTATACACTGTGTAGTGTTTAAATCATATTAACTGAACACATTTACTCAAGCATTCATCATTTTCTTGAGCACCATGTGCACTGTGATGATTCTCAGTGGCCAGAACTGTGCAGAGGCACATGAGGACTAACTGTTCATCATGTTATTGATATATTTAATTTATGTTTAAAGATGATAGATAAACTTTGTTCAAGTGCAAGGACTAGGTTACTAACCCACAGTCAAAATTTCTGAACCAGAATTGTTCCTGTCCTAAAGAATTGCAGGGACAAAAATGGAGAAGAGACTGAAGGAAAGGCAGTCCAAAGATGGGCCAAACTTGGCAGGGGGACCACTAAGGCCTGACACTATTACTGATGCCAATGTGTGCTTACAGACAGGATCCTGGCATGGCTGTCCGCTGAGAGGCCCTACGAGCAGTTGACTGGGACAGGCAAAGATATTTACACCCAACCATTGGATTGAAATTGTGGGCTCCTTTGGCTGAATTAGTTGAATTAGCAGAAGGATTGAATAAGCTGAAGGGAAGAATTGACCTTATAGAAAGACCAAAAGTTGCAATTGACCCAGACCCAAGGGAGCTCCCAGAGACTGAGCTACCAATCAGGAGCATACATGGGTTGTTCTGAGCCCCCCCCCCCCCAGCATATATAAAGCAGAGATCTGCTTGGTCTGGCCTCAGTGGGAGAAGATGCACTTAGTCCTCAAGAGACTTGAGGAAGGGGAAGGCCTGGTTACACCGGGAGTACCCTCTTGTAGGCAAAATAGAGGAGGAATGGGATAAGGAACTGTTGTGGGGGGCAACGGCTGAAATGTAAATAAATAAAGTAATTAGAATTATATATATATATAATATATATATATTATATATATATAATATATATATATATATAAGTCTTAGAAAAAAATTTATACACTTGAAATTTTCTTTTTTTTTTAATTTTCTTTTTACAGTTCAGACTTTATCCTCCTCTACATTTACCCTTTGACTTCCCCACCCCCCACTTCTTCACCGCTAACCTCTAGCCCTACCAGACCTCCCCACTCCCTGGAGCCTCGAGTCTCTTGAGTTAAGTGCATCTTCTCTGACTGAGTCTAGACCCAGCAGCCCTCTGCTGTATACATGTTGGGGGCCTTATATCAGTTAGTGTATGCTGTCTGGTTAGTGGCTCAGTGTTTGAGAGATCTTGGAGGTCCAGGTTAGTTGAGACTGCTGGTCTTCCTATAAGGTTGCCCTTCTCAGCTCACATAAGATAATTAACATTAATATCATGAGATAACATATTACATTTAAAATCCTCTGCAATTGTTTATCTAGAAAGGTGTCAAAGGTACAGTACAGCAGTTCATTGACAGCAGTTCATTCTTCATCTGTTCATGTCAGCCCCATCATACCAATGTCGATCACTCACAGGTCTCTGAAAATGAGGCTTCCGTTGACAGTGGCTGACAGCTACAGGTTATTTTAGTGGATGCAAGTTGAAGATGCTAAATTGTGTAGATATAGAGCCAAAATGAAAATAGCAGAGAAACAACCTCAGTAGATAATACAGCCTGTCGAGTTGGAACGCAGCTCCTTATGCCAAAAGTTCTTCCTAATCCAGCATCACTTTTGCCATCGCCACTTCCATTTTTGTTATGAAATTTAGTGAATTCCATACAACACTGTTAGGGGAACGTGTCTTCTAATTCAACAAAAAGTGCAAGACGCATAGGGTGGGGTGGGGCACTCTCAGTGTTTTGCATGTATAGCTTTAAACATATTCAACAAAAATAAGAAGAAGAATTAAGCCATTATTCCAGCAGATTAGTAAGCCAAGCCAGTATTAGTGTTTTCACCTAGAATAACAAGAGAATAGTTAAAAAGAACAAAGTCCTCACAGAGTCAAAATAACAGAAGGGTGGGGTTGGGAAGAGGAGAGCAAGCTGGTCAGAGAGAAAGTAAAGATAGAAATATGTCACGGATATAAAGCATACAATATATACACATAGGAGGTGACAGACAACCCTCTAAATGAACAAAATACTGATTTGACATGCTGAGAAAAATTTCCTAAATGCTGTTTGTATAATTTATATGTCAGTAACCAAAACCACATTTTTATTTTATATTTATATTTTATTTTTCTTTTATGTTTATACTTAAATATAGTATTTAGAATACACATGCTTGATAGTACTCAAGAAGCCTTAAAAATACTGGCTCACTTTCCAATAGAATGATAAATGATTCTAATAAACATCAGAGTATATAACCTAAAGCTGCTTAAACGATTCAAATGCATAAGAATTTGATGATAGATTTTTTTATAGTATTGTAGCTTCTAGTTTTCTAGGTTATACCATTTAAAAATATATTCAGTATAGCAGATAATAGGATCTGACTTAAGCATTGCTATGTGTGAATAATTTTACTCACAGGATGAGTTCAAACCATAATGGCCTATGTTATATATGTTTTATTAATTTTTAAGTGGTCTGAAAATAAGTGACTAATTCCTTCCTGAGTCTCTGTCCAGTCTTTATACCAATTGTTCCTACTTTGCCTTGGTTTCTGTTCTGGGATCTAGTGCTTTTGATGGTTCTTTTTCACTTTGACATTATTTTCCTGGACTGGTACCTGAGCAAAATATAAAAACATGACCAAAATGTGTTATTTTCTGCTTACAGATGTACATTGGTGACTAGAGTTAAAGGAGGACATATGTGCAGAGAAAAAAAAAATGGGTGAGAACATGACCAGAAAGTATGGTGCTTAAAACAAAAACATGCTTTAGTAGCTCTGAAAGCCCATGCTTGGACAGATAGAGGAGTTACTGACAATGGAATAAAATAATAATAATAATTAGTACAGCAGCAAACAGCGGTTGTATTTCTTACTAGATATTTTGGATCAATATTTGTCAAGTGATAAAACGTGAGAATAAATTTGGGGAAATTTCCTAAACATTCATAGATCTTGGGTGTGTTCTTGGGGACTGATAGAGGACAGAGAGGCAGGAGCAGAATTAAAGCAATGTGGGAGTGGGGAGGCACTTAGCACACAGTGAAGCTCTCTCTCTCTCTCTCTCTCTCTCTTTCCCCCATTGTCCTTGTTTTCTTTCTATTTATTTATTTATGTATTTTGTTTGTTTGTTTGTTTTATTTTTTCCAGACAGGGTTTCTCTGTATAGCTCTGGCTGTCCTGGAACTCACTCTGTAGACCAGGCTGTCCTCGAACTCAGAAATCTGCCTCTGCCTCTGCCTCCCAAGTGCATTAAAGATTAAAGGCATGTGCCACCACTGCCCCAGGCTCTTGTTTTTATCAACTAGGAAGGAAGACTTCATCTTCAAAGCCTACAGAACAATGCAAACAGCTGAAGCAGGGCCTTGCAGTTCAGGCAAGAGAGAACAAGGAACTGCTGTCATAAAGCGGTGGGCAGTGGCTTGCTGGCTGCATGCAATGTTCATTTTAAACTCAGGCAGGTCACCACCCTACTGGCTGCTGGTGATTGCAGTGATGTATCTGATTTCATTTTTTAAAAGGCCTTTTATTCTAAACATCTCATCTCATTTCAGTAAAAAAGGCAAGTTTTCCAGGGTCTCGACTTACTGCTCACTGCCATGACACTGGACCAGTAAAAACCTGGGCTCGCTTTTGCTGACCCATAGAGGTCTTGATTTTTCCATTTACAGATTAAAAGGACGGCAAGGGCAACGTAGCCCCGAATCCTAGGAATCCTGGGAAGGCCATACAAAGATACAAAGATTCTCCAATGTGTACAAAGACAAGAAGGAACATTCTCCTACTTAGCGTCTTACTTGTTGATATATCTGGCTTTTAAAAACTAAAATCAGCTGTGGCAGGAGAATAGGGACAAGAGAAAGCTTCATCAGGATTAACAGATGAAGGAAGCGAGGAGACAGAGAAAGATTGAAAAGTCCTTCCCCTATCTGGGCTTCATAGAGCAAATGGAGCAGGCTCAGACCAGCCTGCACAAGCCGTCAGGAAGCCCTCCTTACCTGGGCTTCTAATGAGCAGACCACGTGCAAGCACAGCCTAAGCACTGTACTGCGCTGGGAGAGGAGATTTTAAGAAAATGTCCTTTGAAGACTTAAACCAGGAGACCCAACATGTAGGTGGCTCCTTTCTTAGCTTGCCAGCCCACATCTGTTCTAGTGAGTTCTTTTCCTTTCTTGATGAGTAGTCTCCGCTTCTATTTCTTTTTTTTTTTTTTCCAGATCAATTAGATATCTGTATTCAAGGGGTTTCAACAAACATCTTATTTTTACGTGTTAATGTCAGCATTTTATTGAGATAAAACTTGAATGTAATACATTTTATGGAGATAGTGAAAGCATGCCTCTGACATTTACTATACATTTGTTTTGAGTTTGCTTTGCACTGTCTCTCAAACAGTAAAATGAAGACAATACATTATTTCACCTTAAGCTTCGTTCTTTCTTAATTCAAGCTTTTCCTAGTGCTTGTAAGTCTCGAGAGGATGTAGACATCAGTTTCTCAGAATCTGTCTCTTTTCCTTGTTTGGTATCAGCAAAGGCTGAACCTAGTTAGCAACAAACACAACTCCCCTTCAACTTCTGCTTGAGTTTCCCTACTGCACCTCTCTAGCGGAGCACTGTGCAAAAAGAGCTCAAAATGACTTTGAGGTTGATTAACCTATCCAAATGGTCCTGTTAAGGAAACATATCCATCTATACCATGAAGTTCGGGACCAACCTTTTACTTATTCACTTTACATCCCACACTCACTACCAGCCTCCCAGGTCATCCCCTCCCACAATCCTTTTCCTGTCCCCCCTCCCCTTCCCCTCTGAGCAGGTAGGGGGGTCTTCCTGAGTATCCCCCAACCCTGGCATTTGAAGTCTCTGCAGAGCGAGGTGCTTCTTCTCCCATTGAGGCCAGACAAGACAGCCCAGATATAAGAACATATCCCACATGTCAGGCTGCAGCTTTGGGGATAGCCTGCTCTAGTTGTTCAGAATCCACATGAAGGTCAAACTGCACATCTACTATATATGAGCAGGGAGGCCTAGGTCCAATCTGTGTATGTTCTTTGGTTGATGGTTCAGACTCTTAAAGCCCTCAGGATCTAGGTTAGTTGACTCTGTGCATCTTCCTGTGGAGCCCCTATTCCCTTTGGGACTTGCAATCCTTCCTCCTAGTCATCCATAAGAGGCCCCAAGCTCCATCCACTGTTAGGCTGTGGGTGTCTGCCTCTGTCTGAGTCAGCTCCTGGGTGGGCTCTTCTCTGCAGGCATAACAGAGTCTCCTTAATACAAAAGCCTGGCATTAGATGGTCTGTGAATTCAGATCCGTGGCTTGGCATGAAACATCTTCTGTTTCTTTTCCCTCTTCTTTATCCCTCTTACAGAAAGTCAAGGGGAGATTTTCCAAATGCTCTGGCTGTCTCACTCCTTCTTTAACCCTCATGTTTATCTTCAGAGATAGGACTCTTTCTTCATCTCCCTCCTTCTGGAAGCTACTGAGAAGTTCATGTTACCTGTGCTGTTGTTTGCTTCTTAAACTTTATTAAAAACTGTTCAAGCTGCTTTCGGGGTCCTTTTAACATTATTTAATTAGTGACATTGAGAACCCCAGAGGAGCTCTCATTTTCCCCAGTAACAATAACTAAGGAGGGAGACATGCAAAATAGTCTAATCTTGCTTCACAGTTTTGCTTATGTGCATATGATTAGAAAAATTTTAACATGAAAACATCCTGCCACCTTAATCTAAATAGTGTAGGCTTCTAAATTAACATTGTGGCATAAGACTACATTCTATATTGGGTAGTCTCACCACTTTTTTAAAGGAACACACCACCCTTCAGCCTTGAAACCTTCACAATATTAAAAACAAAAAGTTGTAGCAATATCATTTGATTTATCTCATTGGGGTTCAGATCATACCAGGGGCCCCAATTATATTAGAAGTAAGTGAAGCCATATTTTCAATTTCTGCTGTACAAACAAACAAACAAACAACAAAACAAAACAAGCAAACAAACAAAAATCCCTACATTAAAACCACAGAATGTTAAATTATTCCTCCACTGTAGGGGAAAAAGTGATTTTTTTTCCATGATCACACTCAGTGATGGATGTGATCAATGTGTGGATTAGGACTGTCTATGCACTCAGGTTCTTAAGATGAGCACCGACATGCCCCGATTACTCTCTCAACTTTGGCAGAATGCTAAACTCACAATATCCCGCCTGTCATTCCACAGGAGTCTGCCTTCTGAACCAGGAAGCACAGTATTATTGTCTTCAGTTCACATTTGCACTGTTGTACTTAAAACATTGATTTTTATGGGGAACATTTAGACAACAGCTTAACAAACCCTGCAATGCAAATACATGGTTGCTTACCAATTACTGTCTTTCATTCTTACATTGTTTGTAATTTGTATTTTAAGTTTAGGGTCATATTTTTATTTTTATGAAGTACATTGAATTACAGACATGAATAAGATGTTCATTGTGAGTTAAAGAAAATATTCATAGTTTTCATGAATCCTTCAGATCTTCAAGTGACTTTATTAAGAATACTCTCTTTTAAAGATAATACCTTGAAATTACGTAATGTTGGAAAGTTCTTAGAGTGAAATACAAAATGTTCCATTTATGTATTAGCTCAGCTTCTCCCAGTCTTACTGTGACTTATTAACTCTGTAGCTCATGCTGATAATTAAGGAGGACCACTGTATAAAGGAAATGGGAGGTATGATAAGAGAATAAAGGACAGAAGAGACATGAGAGGCTCAGGGGAGAGAAGCAAGCTCAAGTACAAAGTGAAATGTGTCAAAGGCCAGAAAATGTGCAAGAAATACAAGGGAAAAAGATTACAATTATTACTTGAATCATAATTTTGTGGGTTGATGATGTAACATAGAGGGCAGTGTTCTCAGTCTAGGACGTGTGTCTGATGTCTACCTGACACCAAATCCTAAGCCACAATTATGGGCCAGTTGTGGGTGTTTTGTTTGTTGGTTTGTTTGATTCTTCAAAGAACTAAAATGAATCAATGCTAAATTGAGTAGAAGGAATAATGTAGAGAACTGGAAAAGGAAAATATCACTCTAAAGACTCATCCAAGATTTCTCATACATTTTATTATATGTTCTTTGGCACCCATGTTACATATTTTGCTTATGATGATTTCTTCCTTGACTTCACCAAAACTCAATCATGAAGCAAGAAGATTATCCAAGCAAATCTCTGTAACTCACTCTAACAATATTTTAATATTTAAGATCATTGTTAAACAAACTCAAGTTAGACTGTATTTGAAGTTACAGGACATGTTTCCAAAATAGGGTGTGGCACATTTGGGAGAACAAACTCTGACCTACATGAAACTGTTTGTGACCTTGAGAACAACTCAGAAATGAGGGCTCTTTAATTTGGGAATGTTGGGAAAATCAGTAAAATAAGTACTGAGGTAAGCATATCTGTAGCTTTCAGCATTTCGAAAACATATCTGAAGAATTAGAAGCATCTTTTTCTGAAAGACCCATTGAAAGACTATTTACCAACATAGATAATGCCTCACAATAGATGAGCATTTTCCTTCTCCGTGATACCCAGGAGAGATAGCCGCAGAGATCAGAGTAAATGACTGAGTAAAGATAGAGACAAATTCGATATATTTTTGTTTTCTATATGTACACATCTACAAAAAAAGGTTACTCTAAGAGTCAGATACTGTAAGAGAATAATAAGTATAAATAAATCAATATGTCATAGTAAAAATTATGTGAATATGACACCTTTCTTTTACATACACACACACACACACACACACACACACAGAGAGAGAGAGAGAGAGAGAGAGAGAGAGAGAGAGAGAGAGAGAGAGAAATAGAGGATTAGAG
>NC_034604.1:42970773-42992854 GCF_900095145.1 Mus pahari
GGAACTCACTCTGTAGACCAGGCTGGCCTCGAACTCAGAAATCCACCTGCCTCTGCCTCCCAAGTGCTGGGATTAAAGGCGTGCGCCACCACGCCCGGCGAGGATTTTTCATTTACGTGAAAGTCATTAGAACACTTGGTGTGTTAACTGAGAGGAACACAATGAGTGAGTGGATAGTGCATGAAATGTGGATAGGCTGGAAAGAACTGTGTCGTGTGTGCCACTGCGACCGATTGGCATGGGCTAAGATGGAGTGAGATGCCGCTATCATAATTAGGTCAAATACATATGCAGCTAAAGCAGATTACTTATTTCTAAAAAATATTATTTAATAATTTTAGACCTTGGTTTACTCCTTGTAGCATAAACCACAGAACAGAAACCACGCATAGCTGACTACCGTGCATATTATACTTTCCTTAGAGGAATCAGTGGAAAACTTCTTGACATGAAATGATGGCAGAACCGTTTAAAAGATTTTTTGTTTTTAACTTTATTCCAAACACATGCAAACATGCAACCAAACCCACAGAACTCAACTAAAGTACTTAAAAATCATATTTGCCATTGTAAAGCTTGACAGCCTCTTGGGGCTATAATTCAAATTTAAAAACAAAATTATGAAAGGTAAAAGACAGTTTTAAGATAAAATGGCAGATCTTGGAGAACATTCATTGTGTTTGTTGAAATAGTAAGCTTACTGGTTTTATTTTTAAACCATACAGACAGGAGATCAAGGTATTGTCTAGTAGAGGTTTCTCTACAGTACAGAATGCTCAGGGAATTGTGGGAATAGTTGGGCAAGGAATTTGGTATGAACTTGTCCCCACTCTATTTCATTTTCTGTTAGTATCTTTAAATATATTGTTAAAAGATATCCTCACATTTTCCCACCGTGATTGATCATGTGGCTTCTACTTTAGTGTAAAAACTACAGAAAACAAAACCAAACAAAACAAAACCTATTTTTTGCCCATTTTCATTGTTACACAAGAACCCTTATTCAATATTGGCATGGTTGTTATGCTTAAGCATTTTAACATCTATGAGGTTAATAAAGAAAATATATGTGAAAAAGCCACCAATTATTTCTACCATTTTGTTTCTTAATACTCTTTGTTTCCAGGCTGAGATCAGCTGAAGGAGTTTGGTGTTTGCTGCTGGCAGTCATGGCTCTAGATGGAAAAGTGACTGCTAACTTCACATGAGACTATGTAGATGTTGCTTTATAGTTAGTAGTAGCAACTGTAATGATTATGCAATCACATAATACATGTAAATATGGTATTTATCTAATTTTATAATTCGAAAATATACTGTAAAAGCAAGGACTCAAATATTATTGAGCAAATAAGTAAGTCTAAAAACACAGTGATTGATTTTATACACATTTTTTCTCTTGGGTCCTTAATAAATATTAAAATCTCTGTTTGATAGAAGAGAATAGTTCCAGTCTGAGAACTGTATGACCAACTTGATTAAAAAATCCTTAGTAAGCAATAGGTAAAGGTAGAATAGAATCAGTACGTTTAGTAGTATTTGTGTCATGGAAAAATTATTGCAGGTTGTCAATTGTTTCAACTGATTTTTCTCTGAGCAATGCTAAGATCCTAAACCATGTGCTACAGCATGGTTTTATTCTTTGTACTTTATATTTCTTTCCTCAACTTCAAGTCAAGTTCTCTTAAAAATGTCCAACTTGTGTGAGCAAAGCAGTCAGCACGCTGGAAGGAGAAGTCTACTTACGCTGAGCAAAGAATGATGTGGTGAGCATATTTACTGTACCTACTCTTACTGTAAGAAAAAGATAGCTAGGTTATGAGACACATGCATTTTTATATTATAATTTCCTTAATAAGATTAACATCCATTTTTATGTTTGAGTCAATGCTAATAATATCCTCAAAAAGGAAAAACATTGAAGACATAAAAAAAAAAAAAAAAAACAAAAACAGCAAATCGTTAATGATGACAATCAAGGAAATGGTCAAAAAGACTTAGTAGGTAAATTAGAAATAAAAATGAAAAATTATGATTGTTATCTCAGAAATACAATAAGGCCATTAGAAATTATTTAAAGTAATTATATATTAACAAATTTGATAACCTAGAAAAAAATGAATAAATTCTGGACACAGACATTAGTAAGATTGAATTATGAAAGAAAATGTCTGAAAAGATTAATCACCAGAATAAAATTCAATCATCAACAACAACAAGCCCACATTCAAAGAACAATCTAAGACCAGGTGCCTTCATAGTTGAAATCTACCAAAGATTACAAACAAATCATGTCTCCTAAGTCACTACAATAGAATAAGAAAGAATTCCTCCAAACAAATTCAATAAAGCTCTTGTTACTGTAATATAAGAGTACATACAGATACGTGGATATAGAAAAAAAAAGAAAGAAAGAAAAAGATGAGAAGAGAGGAGAAAGGAACACCAAGCTAAAGTTCTTGAGGAACATATATACAAAAGCCTTCAACCAAACATGAGCTATTGATCCCTATAGATACTACAAAGATTTTTCTCTGTAGTAAAGCAAGATTCATCCCATTGATACAAGGATAGTTTAAGGTTTCTAAATTGACAAATAATACAACATAATCAGTAGCACAAAGTACAAGGAAAACATGGTCTTTACCATAGATGAAGCAGAGACATATCATAGGATTCAACATTCTATCACAATCAAAATGCTGAACAAATTATTCACAAAATAAACAAACCACAATAAAATAAATTTCCCTTGAAGTAAAGCAATAGCAACCCTAGAACTCAATGGGAAAAAGTTGAATGCTTCTACTTTGAGATCTAGAGCACTATAAATATGCATACTTTCACCACTTTTATTGAATGTAGTGCATATGGACCTAACCAAAAAAAGAAGAAGGTCAAAAATGAAGTGTCAATACCTGCAGATGATGTTCTTACTTGGGAGAAAAAGCTCCAAAGATTTCTGCTAAAAATATACTTAATTTGAGTTCAGTAAACTTTCAGCAAACAAAAGGAAGATATAAAAATCCATCATCGCCAATACTTCAAATGGCAGATTCTTTGCAGTAGAATATTTAGACCATAAGTTAATACATCCACCATGGTTATAAAATATGTTTGAATGAATTATAACAACAGACGTGAGAGAGTTCTAAAATGAGTGTTTTGAAACACTGGCGGAAGAGATTGAAGAGAACCCAAATATTCTCATGACTGGAAGAATCCATATTCTTTAAATGCCTTTATTACACAAAGTGATTTATGGATCCAATGAGGTCATTATTAAAATACCAATGACACTGTTCACAGATGGAGGAAAATAACATATATATATATATATATATATATATATATATATATATATATGCCTTTAATAGCTAATGCCATCTTTGTTAATATATTAAAACAGTTATTATACTATATTATTATACTAGTTATTATACTACCTGACCTTAAAACAGACTAAAATACTATAGTAGCCAAAGCAGTACAGTAATTACACAGAAAATAAATTCATAGGTTAAAGAAGAGAGCCTGAAAGTTAGCCACATATATGTAGCCAACTGATAATTTATTTTTGAGGTAGGTTCTCAGTAGGTGTCACAGGCTGACCTGTCTGTGTGGCAAGACTAATCTTGAACTTGTGTTGCTCCTTCTGGTTCAGCCTCTCAAATCCAGTGATTATGGCAGTAAGCTACCACAGCTACTTTGATTTTTTGTTTTGTTTTGTTTTTTGTTTTTTGTTTTTTCGAGACAGGGTTTCTCTGTATAGCCTTGGCTGTCCTGGAACTCACTTTGTAGACCAGGCTGGCCTCGAACTCAGAAATCCACCTGCTTCTGCCTCGCAAGTGCTGGGATTAAAGGCGTGCGCCACCACACCCAGCTACTTTGATTTTTAATAGAAGTGTTAAGACCAGAAAACGGACAAAGAAAATGTGTTCAGTCTACAAGTATTTGATTGAGGACTTATCTATTTGTGTTCTTGGAATTGTTTGTAGTTGAAATAGCAGCTTTCAGATCTTCTTCTCCTTGTCCTTCTTCATTCCATTCTCTCTCTCTCTCTCTCTCTCTCTCTCTCTCTCTCTCTCTCTCTCTCTCTCTCCAGTAATATACAATTGTCTGCATTGAGTTTGGCTATTAAAGAATGATATGACTATCTTTTTTTTTTCCCCCTTGATTCCCCTGGCCTTGGATTTTGAAAAATTTGAAACATTGAAAATAGCAAGGACTGTCCTTATGTGATTGGTGTATCACTTCAGTCTTTCAACACCAGGTATGTCACAATGCCAAATGACAGTTTCATTTGATTAATACAAATTTATATTCCTTCTTTGGCTTTATTTTTGAGATTTAACTTATTTTTATTTTTGTGCATGTGTTCATTTTATATGTGTATATATCTGTGTACCACATGCATGCAGTGCCAGAGGAGGCCAGGAAAAGGTTTTGTTTCCCCGGAGACTGGGTTTACAGAAGCTGTTGGCTTCCATGTGTGTGCCACCTGGGTTCTCTAGAAAACCAGCCAGTGTTCTTCACTGATGAGCCATATCTCCAAACCTTATTTTGCATTCTTGCATATCTTACTATTGTGGGGATTTTTAAATGTTTCACAGAATGATCTCTTGGGGCCTGGAGAGATGGTTCAGCAGTTAAGAGCGCTGATTGTTCTTTCAATTCCCAGCAACCAAATGGTGGCTCACAACCATCTAGATTGGGATCTGATGCCCTCTTCTGGTGTGTCTGAAGACTGCAACAATGTACTCACATATACAAAATTAAATAAATCTTAAAAAAGAATGATCTCTTGGAATATTCTAAACTATGAAGGTAATACCTCATGTTTTAGAGAACGTGTATGTCTTCAGTAAGCTTCTCTGTGAATACACATTTCATGAGCCCTCTCACCTCAGTGTAACAATCACCAAAAGACAGGTACAGAAAGAAAAACATGCTCTGTGATGGCCTATTAAATTGTTGTTTTGGACAACAAAGGTTTAATTTGTAGCATTTGCCAATTTTTCAGGTAAATAAATATACCATCCAAGGTTGATACAAGGTTCTCAACAGTCCCAAATACTTAACAATTCGCTCTTGCAGGCTATCACAAACTGGCTTTAACAGAGGTTTTATAACCATGTATTTCCCAGGTGGGGAGGAAGCTGACCTCAGTATTACCTCATTTATCTATTGAGATTAAGTGAGCCTAATTACTAAGAGATCAATTGTTCTCTTTGTTTAAGTAGAAACTTTGCTGGAATTATACTCATCAGTTTAGTTGTCATGCCACTAAAGCAAACCCCAAGGATACTTTTAAAACTACATATGGCTTAACCTTGTGAATTGAACAATGCTGAATTCAGACACGAAGAGGCCATGTTCCAAGTGAGTTAACTGCAGAAACAGAAAAGGCAATGATAATGTTGAAGTAAGAGGAAATAAAGTACTGTTAATAACAACACCCCTTGAAACTCTAAGAATTTTATTCTTTCATTCAATATCAATTTTTGTTTGTAGATCCTGTGTATTGTTGGGGGGAGGTGCTTGCTAATCAACATATAAGCAAAAACACAGACAAAACAATCCCAGATAACTATTTAAATAACAAAGTAGATTAAGTCAGTAGAACAGAGTTGGACTTAATATGGTAACCTTAAATTCTATTATATTTCTGACTTATTTTGCTACTCTGTTGCTAAGATAAAGGTCCTTGTCAAAACCTACTTGGAGGAGAAGGGTTTATTTGGCTTCCACTTCCCCCTTACAATCCATCATGAAGGAAAGTTAGAGCAGGGACTGGAGGTGGAGACTAAAGCACAGGCCACATAGGGCATTGATTATTGGCTGCTTTCCATAGATAGCTTAGCTTACTTCTCATTAGAACTGCATGCCCAGGGACAGTGCTGCCCATGGCAGAGTGGACTTTTCATCTTCTTTTTTTTAAATCAAGGAAATGCCTCACTGTTTGAGGCACACAGCCAACTCTGCTGGAAAAAATTCCTCAAATGAAGTTCCTTCTTCTCAGGGTCCTGTCAAAGGGCTAGACAGTAAACCAGAACAAATGTATTAGTAATCATTTTATGAACTAACCACAGATTTACCCTGCTTTACAATACACTTATTCTCTCCATTATGTTTTGTAGGATCTAAGATTCAGTGATTAGCCCAGGAATGTAAGAAACCAATTTTATTACTCTAAACTTAAAACCTTACAGAGATTCATTTCTCTATAAAAGTTTTAAATGATACCTTATGAATTATTTTGTTTTAATTACACAGTTTTAAATTAGAGATTGGAGTATGGGTTACATACTAATGTGCCTCCATATTAATTAATACAACCTACAGTGATGAGCTGTTCTTACAAGATAATTTTCCTTTGTTGAGTTTTTGACCTTGTCACTATAATTTTATTATAACCATGTTAAAAGACCATAGCTGTCTTATGACTTTTAAGGTTTTTCTTATGATCAAATAATTTGTGTATTCTTTTAGGAATTAGATATCTGTTGATTTTCTTTGAAGGTAAGTGTAATGCTTGCAGGAGTTTCAAATATATTACCAAAAAGTCAGGGACACCCATGTCAAAAGGGTAGAAAATTAATTACATTATATTTATAATCAACAGATGTTGATTAGCTATTGGAAATATATTCAAAAGAATGTATGGAAATATATGGGTATTTAGATTATTACATAAAGATATGAACAAGAAGATTGAAAATGGACTAAGGAAGAGCATTACTGGATTTTAATGGGAAAAGGATAATAAGAGGAGCAACAAAATATGAGTGACATGAAAACAGACTGGAAGGCAAATGATTTGGAGGAAAAGACCAGGAAAGATGTTCAGATAAATATAAACAAAGTATAAGACACACACACACACACACACACACACACACATTATAATGAATTCTATCACATTGTATGCTAGCTTAAAATTTCAATTATTTTTTTCTTTAAATCCTTAAATTATTCCATATCATATTAAAGAAACCATGGCAGCAAAATCAGAATTTCACTGACAATATCTGCAAACAGAAGATGATGATATGCCCATACCTTTTCAAACGCAAGAGGATGGATCTCTTGGAATTTCCAGTACTTGCAAGGTTACCAGCCTCTCTGCAGGATGACTAGAGTGATCAGCTGCTATCTGAGTGAATTCAAAACAACTCGCGTGCACACATGCATGTGTGCCACTTGTTACTTTATCCCCTCATGGACAAAACTTACAGCTAACCATTTTTTGCATTATCACTTCTAGAGGAAATTTTGCTAGAAATAGTAGCTTGGAGTACACAACACTTCAATGCTTTTGCTATTGAATGCAAACATATGTCCAGGGTCAGACAAGGTAAAGTCTGAAAGGGAGGAAGACGAGAGAGTGATTAGTGGAGGAAGAAAGAGGGAGAGATTAGGGAAGGAAGAGGAAGCAATCATAACAGGAGCAAAAGGAACACAGGGAAAGGGAAGTAAGCAAGAAAGGAACAAAAGAGCAGTTGTGTGGGGTTCGCCTTGGCTCATTGGCTGAATCTGGGAAGCGGTATGACTCCGGTCCTGCACATGGTGGACCTGTCACCTATGGTGAAAATAAGACACGAATACTTAGCTTAAAACGTTATGGTTTCCACTGTGGACAGCAGATCATTTTCCACATATATGCTGCCAGATTAATTGTAAGTAAGGTACAACGGGAGGGTTACATTTCATAGGCTTATGCCGTGCTCTCCTGTTAGATTCATTCAGGCTATCCCAACAACAGAAAATACATTGTGTGGAATATCAGGGACACATGGGCCAACTCTTGGAGAAGGAGAATAAGAGCCCAGAGCTTGGGATAATGAGGCCATATAATAGACTCCCAGAGTATGAGACACTCAGCTGAACAGATTGTTTTTGACAGCTCCTCAGAAGCACAGTTTCAGTCCTTGCCACCTGTTTCTTTACCACCAATCAACTGGACCTCTTCAACATTCCACTTTAATCCCAGGTATCTGTTTCCGCGATCTGCTTTCTGAGTGAATGTCCATTTTCATGATTTGAGCAAGAGTTTGGCACTAAGCATCCATGAAAATCACTGCAAAGCTGTACGTGAGTATCTCCATAAGGCTAAACATAGATGCTGCTTCTGTCCAGGAAGACAGGGTAGGATAGTCATACAATGAGAACAACAGATGCTCCTCCATGTAGACTATGGACTTAGTGTTTAATATCCTTTTAGTTTTTGCAATGACCACATTTTAGAAAAGGATTTATATTATAACTAGGCTTGCTCCCACCTTTCAGAGTCTTGAAAAAAAAATCTAAGCACCATCTTCATTGGAAATTAAAGACTCTATAAAGAATAAAATACTGTAAGAATTTCTTACCGCAACCTCATCACACTCAAAGATGAAAAATCAAAGAAGCAAATCCCTGGACATTTACATATATTATTGATGAACATATAAATATATTATCGATACCCAGTATTTCACAAGCTTGTCAAATAGGTCCCCAGCCAATACTTTGCCCCTGTACCTGATTTTTATAGGGCTTAAGTGAGTTCAAATTAATTTAAAAATGATCACAGAACTAGAAATGAATTTATATTGGATATTAAACGGTGCTGTCTATTCTTAGATATTAAATGAGAGCGGCTTTATTAGCAAGTATGTTGAGGGAAGCTGTCTCTGATGTGACGAAAATTGCTGTGAGAAAAGGGAATGAAGAGGAGCTCTGCAGAAAGAAGAGAATCCATCTGTAGTGTCCGGCACTGTTTCCCCTCATGGTCGTGAGAATTAAAATGGCAGTTTCAACCTTAGCACTGACCCAGCTCATTCTGTTCTAGTGTGGCCTTCACGTTCCAAAGAACGGGTGGCATTTTCTTCACCCCACTGATCCCTTATTACCACAGCAATGCATTTTCAGTAAGCCATTTACTGGCTTTCTTGAACTTCGGTAGTTTCGGGATAAAAAAGGAATTGCCACCTGGAGATAATATTTCTGAACAGTGATGGGGTTGCACGAACCACGGAATTATACTAACAGCAGCTGAACTTGGATCCATCTGGAAACTTTAAACAATGCATCTGGCAGTTTGCAGGTAATAATGTGCCATATTTGACAGAAAAGGTTATAAATAGTTCTGATTATCACCAACAAGACACCTGTGAGCTCAGAGCCAGTGCATATAAATTTAGGGGTTATATTGGCTGCTTGTTCGGAAGAAAACACAAAGTCAGCTAGAATTTCGAATTGGAAAATTTCGTAAGCACAGAGAGGAGGCAAATGGTTGTGAATAAAACTGATCTCTGGTGGGGCAGAGGGGGGTAGGTTGTAAGTTAGCCGGCAAAAGTTATGATTTGTGGTGGGATAACTATTGATCGTAGTTTTCCAAGTTACGCTGGCGTATGCCAATCAACTCGTGGTATATTTGTGATGCTTGCTTTAGCTCTTGCTTTTGTTCTTGTCCCTCCATGGGCTGAAAGATAGCTTGTCTCTCTAGCTTAACTGTACCTATCCTCAAATTTTTATATTTGCAACTGGTATAAGCTGCTAGTGTGACTAAGGATGCTACGGCCTTAGTGTCTCCTACAGTACGATTAGTCTGATCTGATCTTTGAAGGAAATCTCCAATCAATAAAAGCAGGGACATTATGGCATGGGTTACCCACACCCAGATACACATATACACATGTATATTTATTATACATGAATGTGAAACGTATCCTTAGATATACTTCTCTGTGACTATATTGAAATAAAGCGAACCACTAACATTTCTGATTTTATAGCAATGCAACTATTTTATGAAAGTCAGTAGATATATTTTTATACTTATTCTAAAATCCCCACGTAAAAAGAGAGAAAACACATTTATAGAAAATGTCAACTCAAGCCTAATTTTATAAAGAGCAGGGATAACTCGACTGAATGCAGAAATAACTATATCGAGCATAGAAATTCAAACTTCAGCTAAATGAAATTAACTTAATACGATGAGTTCAGAGAGAGGTCTTCATCATAGCATCTAACTGGAAATGATATTTTCAAAGAAGAGGCTTTTGGATTAATTCAGTTTTGATAATATCTCTTGAGCACATAGCATTTCATTGTGTCAGGAAATAGTTTCTTTTAATTATAGTTTACTATCCCCCTTTCCCTTTTTATTGCAGCACTTATCCCATGATTTGATTTTTGGTGTATCAAATATCATGTTCAACAGAGTAGTTAGCATTTTCTACAGAACTGAAAGCAAATCATTTGAATCTCCAGATGTAATTAGGCCAATAAATTGAATTAGGCCACTGAAAAGAATCAGGTGGAACCTGTTCAAAATTAATTTTTTTCCTAAAATGGGTTATACAAATTGTCTTGATAGCAGATTTAGGATAGCTACAAGAAAACTGGCAAAGTTTAAAAGTAATGTTTAAGGAGACTCAACATTGTGTGGAATTTACCCAAAAGTCTTTTCTTTGCAAATATTTTTTCAAGTTAGATACGTGATAAAGATCTCCTCAACTAGGATTTTCATATAAAATTGTTTTATTTAGAGGTTGGAACATATGTGCTCAAACTAGATAATTTATAGTTATATATAATAATTTTAAAACATCAAAATACCCTATTAATTAAATATGTAAATACATTTTGGTTAAAGGCTATGTAGATGCTTCAGGTAATGAAGACACTCCTAATAAATTGTTTATTCTTTTGCTACCCTTAAATATGCATATTAATTATGATCACCCATGTAATTACCACTTCAAGACTACCATGTAATAACTGAAATGTACAAGTTTTTCCTTTTTTTTTTTTAATTCAAGTTTGCTTTCAGGGAAATAAAACTGAATAACATATTAAGCTATTCCTAATCTAAACTTAAAGCTTTTGTGGGATTTTAAACTATCTTCCAATGAGGAATAAAAGTACCTTGTGAAACACAGCATTGTTTATTCCCCCTATTAATTCCATGTACAGTGACATCACTTTAAAATCATTTTGTTTCTATACTCACATTTACATATCTGTGGTTCATTCACTGTTGATATATTTAGATCAGAATTCACACATCCAGTCTCATTCTATTGTGTTTTTTCAAGGGAGCCTTTTAGGAGATGTAGTGTTTTTGACAATAAGAGGAGATACCCATAAATATTTGAGTTAAATAAAGGGCTTTGAGTTCCCATCTTGATTATTGAAAAGATTTTTTTAAAAAACAGTATGCAGGCCGGGTGTGGTGGCGCACGCCTTTAATCCCAGCACTTGGGAGGCAGAGGCAGGTGGATTTCTGAGTTCGAGGCCAGCCTGGTCTACAGAGTGAGTTCCNGGATTTCTGAGTTCGAGGCCAGCCTGGTCTACAGAGTGAGTTCCAGGACAGCCAGGGCTATACAGAGAAACCCTGTCTCGAAAAACCAAAAAAAAAGAAAAGAAGAAAAAAAAAACAGTATGCAGTTTTATTTGATATGCGACTTTTTACTCTTTGTTTTTATTTTTCTTTTTTAAACTTTTATTAATTTATATTGTTTACACTCCAGATTTTATTCACCCCCAGTCCTCACCCTCCAACTTTTCTACATACCATGCCCCCTGTCACTACTAGGATGCCCCTGGTACTCACCCCCACCCAACCAGACCTCTAAACTCCCCGGGGCCTCCAGTCTCTGGAGGCTTAGACATATCTTCTCTGCCTGAATCCAGCCCTGGCAGTCCTCTGCTCTATCTGTGTTAGGTTGCTCCTATCAGCTGAAGCATGCTGCCTGGTTGATGGTCCAGTGTTTGAGAGATTTCAGGGGTTAAAACTGCTGGTCCTCCTACAGGATTCCCCTCCTCCTCAGCTTCTTTCAGCCTTTTTGTAACTCAACCACAGGGGTCAGCACTTACTGCCCATTGGTTGTAGGCAAATATCTGCATTTGACTCTTTCAGCTTCTTGTTGGGTCTTTCAAAGGGCTGTCATGAAAGGTCCCTTTTTGTGAACACTCGATAGCCTCAGTAATAGTGTCAGGCACTGGGACTTCCCCTTGTGCTGGATCCCACTTCGGGCCTGTCTCTGGACCTTCTTTTCCCCAGGCTCCTTTCCATTTCCATCCCTGTAGTTCTTTCACAGGAACAACTATGGGTCAGAGTTTTGACTGTGAGATGGCAACCCCATCCCTCACTTGATGCCCCGTCTTCTGCTTGAGGTGGGCTACATTAAGTTCCTTCTCCCAACTGTAGGACATTTCATCGATGAGAGTCTCTCAGGTCCCAGGTCTTTGATACATTCTGGAGAGTTCCCCCAACCTCCTACCTCTAGAGGTTGCCTGTTTCCATTCTTTCTGTTGGCCCTCAAGGATTCAGTCCTTTTCCCCCATCCAATACCAGATCAGATTCCCCTCTTACTTGCCAACTCATGTACCAATTTCTCTCTCAGTTCCTCCCTGCCTCCTCACTTGTGATTGTTTTCTTCTCCCTTCCTAGTGGGACTGAGGCATCCTCACTTGGGCCCTTCAGTTTGTTGAACTTTTTGAGTTCTGTAGACTGTATCTTGGGTATTCTGTACTTTTTTTTCCTAATATCCACTAATTACTGAGTACATACTATGCATGTACTTTTAGGTCAGAGTTACCTCACTCAGGATGATATTTTCTAGTTCCATCCATTTGCCTACAAACTCAGGATGACCTAGTTCTTAATGGCTGAGTAGTATTCCATTGTGTAAATAAACTACATTTTCTGTATCCATTCTTTGGTAGTGGAACATCTGGGTTGTTTCCAGCTTCTGGCTATCACAAACATGTGTGCTATGAACATAGTGGAACATGTGTCCCTGTGGCATGGTGGGGCACCTTTAGTGTATATTCCCAAGACTGGTGGTATTACTGGGTATTCAGGTAAATCTATTTCCAAATTTCAGAGAAACATCCAGAATGATTTCTAGAGTGGTTGTACCAGTTTGCAATCCCACCAGCAATGGTGGAGTGTTCCTCTTTCTCCACATCTTCTCCAACATGTTTTGTCATCTGAAGTTTTGATCTTAGCCATTCTGACTGGTATAAGGTGGAATCTCAGGGTCATTTTGATTTGCATTTTTCTGATCACTAAGGACTTTGAACATTTCTTTAGGTGCTTCTCAGCAATTCGATATTCCTCTGTTATGAATTTTCCATTTATTTTTATACTCCATTTTTTGATTAGGTTGTTTGGTTTTTTGGTGGTAAGCTCCTTGAGTTTTTTATATATTTTGGATATTAGCCCTCTATGTGGTGTGTGGTTAGTGAAGATTTTTCCCAAACTGTAGGTTGCCGATTTGTCTTATTGATTATGTCCTTTACCTTATAGAAACTTTCCAGTTGCATGAGTTTCCATTTATCAATTCTTGATCTTAGAGCATAAGTCATTAGAATTCTGTTTAAGATATTTCCCTGTGTGCCAGTGAGTTCAAGGCTTTTTCCCTACTTCTCTTTTATTATATCTAGTGTATCTGGTTTTATAGTGCAGTCTTTGATCTACTTTTGTACCTGAGCTTTGTGTAAGGTGAGAAATATGGGTGTATTTTCATTTGTCTACATATAGACAGCCAGTGAGACCTGCACAATTTATTGAAGATGCTTTCTTTTTTTTTTTCATTATATATTTTTGGCTTTTTTTTTTTTTTTTTTTTGTCAAAGATCAAGTGTCTGTACGTGTGTGGTTTTATTTCTGGGTCTTCAATTCTATTCCATTGATCTACATGTCTGTCTCTGTACCAATACCATGCAGTTTTTATCACTATTGCCCTGTAGTAAACTTAAGGTCAAGGATGGCAATTCCTCCAGCTGTTCTTGTATTGTTAAGTATTGTTTTCACTATTCTTGTTTATTTGTCTTTTTGCCTTTCCAGATGAATTTGAGAATTGCTGTTTTCATGTCTTTGAAGAATTGTAATTGGGATTTTGTATCTATCGATTGCCTTTGGTACAATTGCCATTTTTACTATATTAATTCTACCAATCCACGAGCATGGAAGATCTCTCCAGTTTCTGAGATCTTTGATTTTTTTTTTCTTGAGACACTTTAATTTATTGTTATACAGGTCTTTCACTTGTTTGGTTAGAGTTACCACAAGATATTTTATAATGTTTGTGTCTATTATAAAGGGAGTTATTTCTCTAATTTCTTTCTCAGCCTGTTTATCATTTGTATAAAGGAAGGTTACTGATTTATTTGAGATAATTTTATATCCAGCCACTTTGCTGAAGTTGCTTATCAGCTGGAGAAAACAACAAAAATGGGATCAAGGGTATACAAATTGGCAAAGAAGAAATAAAGGTATCAATATTTTCAGATGGTATGATAGTATGCATAAGCAAATCCAAAAATTCTATTAATACGATTTTTAGAAATTTCATGTTCAATAGAGTTAGAGAAAGTCAACTCTTGGGTCTAGCCTCCTTGTAGCTCATGTTTCCAAAAAAATGACAGATCTTGGGATCACAGCAATTAGAAGATCTCTCCTATACATCTGAGTAGGAGTTATTTACTGGAAGTCCAAGCTCTTGTGTCTACCTTCTTAGAGATAGAATTTGCACCTCAGGAAGATTCTAGCTTTCTAAAGGATATTATTAATTGTTCAAAATTAAATCCTAAATATATGCAAATATACATATTAAAGAATGTATTCCAGGTCCATGTAACTTTTTTGTAGCATATTTGTAATTTTTCTGTCCTTTATTATTACCATGTACTCAGTCCTAAAATTCAGGATTCCACTATAATAGAAATCTTTACAGTTATTAGATCAAAAATATTCCCTCCAGATACAAGCTAGCATAATTAATCTGAAGATCATGCATTTTTCTTTTCAAGACAACAGAAAAAGTTTGCCTCTGACATCTCAGTAGAATGGGATATTTCTGATTAAAATAACCTGGCTTGATTTTGAAAAACTACTGATTTTTATCATGTATCATTAGTCAAAATATATAATTATAACAAAATAATATACTGAGTTAGTAAAAATTAACCATTGATATAATTTCTTTGCCCCATCACTGCCTTCTTTAAGATCTGATGGTTCTGCTATCAATTAATTCTTGTAGAAAACCCACTTGCAACTTTCTCTAAAATTACACTTTGTTGGAAAGAAAATGTTTGGCAGAATCAAATGTGTAAGGGGCACAGTCCCCAGTGTGAATCTATGCTTTTGGCTTTGAACTATTAAACTAGATGTTTTGACTGTGTAGTAATAGACTTAACACCTAAAACTGAAATAGTGTGATTGTGTTTTAAACATCATTAAAACTAGACATCATATGCTAACTAGTAAAAACCTCAGTACTAGTAATAGATTCCATATTTTTGGGTTGTTGGCTCATGGAGTCCCATAGACCACACCAAACATTATCCAGTATAAGTCATGCTATTTGTTTCCTTCCACAACTGGACAGTAAGAGCCTATTGTTGGAGACACATATTTATGTCACAGAATGTAGAGTAATGTAGCTTGTACTAAACCAGAGGCTTCATCCCTGTCAACTAAAGCGTTCAGAGTGCTGGAAGGTGCTATATAGACTACCATGCTACTGAAGGAGGAAAGTAATTATTATTCTCATGCAGCTACGAACACTGCTATAATAATGTCCTGTTGACCTGCTGTGCTCATGGGCAAAGTGGATTGAATGTTACAGGAGTAAGCAACAGTTCTTTATTGGATTTAAAGCCTACTCCATGAGATGGGGCTAATATGAAACACTGTCAGTGAGGTCAAGGACATGAGGCTAGATAGGTCATGGACAATAGAGGGGAAATAGTTACTATTATTCTACTAAATTACTATTCCAAAATACCCTCAATACCATAAAACAAAACCAAAATATAACTACATCAACATGCCTCCTAATGATATATTGCTATATCAGTAGATCAGTTTATCATTTAAGACTCATCAAAGAAGGTTCTTCAGGCAGTAAATGGTAATTAACCTAGAAACTTAGAGCTGGTCAATGTGTAACAAACAAGAGACTTTGGAATGCTCAGCTCTAACTAATATGTGTATGTTATTTCTTTCTCTTCAGATAACCAAAAATCTAAGATCAAGAATTGATAAATGGGACCTCATGAAACTGAAAAGCTTCTGTAAGGCAAAAGACACAGTAACTAGAACAAATCAGGAACCTCCAGATTGGGAAAAGATATCTCCACTAACCGCCCCCCATCCAATAGAGGGCTAATGTCCAAAATATATAAAGAACTCAAGAAGCTAACCACCCCAAAACAAAACAACCCAATCAAAAAAATGGAGTATACTGCTAAACAGGGAATTCAAAACAGGAATCTTGAATAGCCGAGAAACACTTAAAGAAATGTTCAAAGTCCTTAGTGATCAGAGAAATGCAAATCAAAACAACCCTGAGATTCCACTTTATACCAATCAGAATGGCTAAGATCAAAAACTCAGGTGACAGCACATGTAGGCAGGAATGTGGAGAAAGAGGAACACTCCTCCTTTGCTGGTTGGATTGCAAACTGGTATAACCACTCTGGAAATATATTTGGCAGTTACAGAGAAATTTGGAAATAGATCTACCTAATGACCCAGTTATACCACTCTTGGGCATATACCCAAAGGATATCCCACCATAACATAGGGACATGGATTTCAATATGTTCAAAGTGAACTTATTTTGTAATAGCCAAAAGTTGGAAACAACCTAGAAGAATGGATACAGAAAAAATGTGGTTCATTTATACAAGGGAATACTACTCAGCTATGAAAAATGAGGACATCCTAAGTTTTTCAACAAATGGATTGAACTAAAAAATATCATCTTGAATGAGGTAACAGACACCCAAGGGTATGTACTCACTAATAAATAGATATTAGCCCAAAAAGTACAGAATACCTAGGATATCCACAGAACTCAAGAAATGCCCAAGTGAGGATGCTTCAATCCCACTTGGGAGGGAGAAGAAAATAATCACGGGAATCAGGGGGAGGGAGGATCTGGGTGACAGATGGGAGGGAGAAGGGAAAAGAGCAACATGATCAGGTAGTGGGAGAGATACAGGAGGCTTGAGGGCCAGCACAATGAATGGAAATATGCAACCTCAGGGGTGGAAAGGGTGGGGGACCCTCTAGAAAGTACCAGAGACCTTAGGAAAAGTGCTCACCAGTGGGGAGAGGGAACTTATAGAGTCCACTTCCAGCAGAAAGACAGGGCATCAAGTGGAGGGATGGGGTTGATATCCCACAGTCCTTAACTCTGACCCTGAATTGTTCCTGTCTAAAAGAACTGCAGGGGCAAAAATGGAGAAAAAAACTGAGGGGAAGTAGGTCCAGCGACCTGCCAAACTTCGGATTCATCCATGGCCTGACACTATTACTGATTGCTATGGTGTATTTACAGACAGGAGCCTAGCATGGCTGTCCTCTGAGAGGCCCAGCAAGCAGTACTGAGACAGAGGCAGACACTTACATGCAACCATTGGACTGAATTCTGGTGACCCCTGTTAAATTGGGGAAAGGCTGTAAGAAGCTGAGGAGGAGGGTGACCCCATAGGAAGACCAGCATTATCAGCTTACCAGGATCCCTGAGATTCTCAGAAACTGAGCCACCAATCAGGCAGCATACATTAGATGGTCAGAGGCCCCTGACACATATACAGCCTGGTGTTGCCTTAGTGGAAGAATATGTGTCTAAGCCTGGAAACTTGAGGTTCTAGGAAATGGGGAGACCTGGAGGGGTGACCATCCTCTTGGAGACAGGGAGGAGAAATGGAATGAGGAACTGTTGGAGGGAGGGAAGGGGTCAGTGGCTGAACTATAAAAAAAAAAAAAAAAAAAAAAAAAAGAAGAGTTAGTGATCTGTGTGTGGAATACAGAACAGAAAAGCTGTAACAAGAGGTAGTAGACTATTTTTCAGTCACAACAGGTAAGATGGAAACAGGAACTCACTTTGAATGTAACTGTGTTCAAAGTCCAAGCCAAAGAAAATCATGAAAGGAGAAAGGGTTGTAGGCATGAAGTCCAATCCATAGACAAGGAACTATGCACATGCTTCTGTGCATTTTTCTGTTTTCTTTCTTTCTTTCTTTCTTTCTTTCTTTCTTCCTTCCTTCCTTTCTTTCTTCCTTCCTTTCTTTCTTTCTTCCTTTCTTTCTTTCTTTCTTTCTTTCTTTCTTTCTTTCTTTCTTTCTTTCTTTCTTTCTTTCTTTCTTTCTTGGTATCCTAAAATAGGCAGGGATAAGTAGGATGTTTTTTGGAGGAGTTAAAATGTACATTTAATATGATCAAAGTATATACAATTCTTAAATAATAGCAACACTATTAAAATATTTAGAAAAAATAATTAAATACTTAAGTTGTTTTTGTATCTGATTTTGGTAGGTGTTCAGTCAGAATTAGTACATTTTCTCCTCCCTAATTAAGCACATATATGTTAAATAATGTAACTGAATCTTTATCATTGTACTAACAATGAGTTCTATTGAGAGCTCAACACCTTCATATTCTGGTAAGAAAAAGGCAAGTGAAATACCATAGAAGGTAAAATACCTAACATTTTCTATAATTTAAGCAGTTTAGCCTTACTATTTCATTATCCATATAATGTTTGTATATATATTTTATTTTTATTATTATTATTTTCTTTATTTACATTTCAAATGCTATCCCGAAAGTTTCCTATACCCCTCCCCCCCACCTCTGCTCCCCTACCCACCCACTCCCACTACTTGGCCCAGGCCTTNCCTTGTGCTGGGTCATATAAAGTTTGCAAGACCAAGGGGCCTCTATTCCTAGTGATGGCTGATTAGGCCATCTTCTGCTACATATGCAGCTAGAGACATAAACTCAGGGGGTACTGCTTAGTTCATATTGTTGTATATATTGTTTGTATATTTATATACATATTTGTGAATTATCATTTTCAACTTTTGAAATTGTTACTTTCAATTTTTTTCATAGCTGCATAGCTGTTTCCTTTGTGGTTGTTGAATCCATCATTTATTGCTTTTGAGAACTTAGCAATTTATCAAATTACAATAATCAATAATAGTGTTATGAAACACTTGGTTTATAAAATCATATCTAGAAGTGAAATATCTGATCCAGCATGGGTAATCGCCACCTACAAAAGGTCCTTAATGGCAGTATATGAAATCACAATGGGATCTGAGACAACACTTTTGGCTTTTCTCATAGGAATGATGTTGAAACTATATTTCAAGAGGCTGGGGAAATGGCTCAGAGGTTAAGATCATTTTTTGATCTTGTAGACAACCTTAGTTTGAGTTATAGAACTGACATGGCAGGACACAGTCCCTTGTAACTCCATTTCCTGAGGATCAGATGATGAACTCTTAGTATTCCTGCAGGCACCAGGCACATTTAGGGTATTCATGTAGACATGGAGGCAAGACACATATACACATGAAGATATGAAATTCTATTGAAATGGCTTTCTCTTGTCAGGCCTTAGAGGAATGTTTGAGAGAAGTCAGATCCTTCCATTTCTTGATTCATTATCCCAAGAATGAGTTTTTTTTTTTTACTATAAACTCTCCAGTGAAGAGTGGAACAGATACAGGATTACTCTGCAAGTACTAGATCTTTTTACACAGTGGGAGAAATCTACAAAAACCTCTTGAGAAGCATGGAGGAACAAAGAGAGAAAGAAGGAGCAGAGCTTTGGAATTGGGCAACATGGATAACATAAATTTAGGAAAATGTGGAAATGAAACCTATCATTTTGCATAATGAATATATATGATTAAACATAAATGCTTTCTTTCAGTCTAGCAAAAAATCACAGTCCTTACAGACATGATCAAGAATGTTCACCTAGAAACATAAATTTTGAGGAGATTTCTAAACAGATGCCTTTTCAGAATAGAAAGAATCCCTTCATCTGCAAATTAATTATGCATTCCATTTTGGTTACTGGTAATACCTACACTTTCATTTCAAAAGTTTGGCGTCTTCTTAATGATAGGTTTTTATACAGAGTTTCAACTCATATGAAGCAGAGCATATTCCTCTAAAAAGATGAATTACCCACTTAGTTTACTCATTTCTTTTCCTGGCTGTGGAGTGGCTGTGTTCACCCCTGTTAAGATGTCTTTGACTTATCTCTGTTGATTTATGTCACATTCTTTTCCCATCTCTGCAAAGCCCTCTTGCCTTCCAGCCTTTCTAATTCATTTGAAGCTATGAAGGTCTGATGCAGGTGAATTGGCCTCCCTGAAGACGGGAGTCTGACACAGATTTTAGAAACTTTGCTGTAAAGGTGTATATCAGAAGAGGAGTTGTTAAAAGAACTAGGTGCCTAGAGCATCTCATTTCATGTTACCTGAAGAAGGAGAATTTGTCAGCAGCTATCATACTGATAGGTGAAAATACACTGCCTCGCACATCCACCCGCAATACATTATGGATGCCACTTCTATGAATAATTTAGGTCATATCCCACAGAGTTCATATTATTAGTATTCAATTGAGTAACATGATAATAAATGCAGAAATATTCACTCTGAATATTTAAAAACACAAGAATTTTATGGCATATCCTTTCAAAGTAAGATAGTGTGTTTCAGTGAAATAGGAAAACCACACAACATAAGGAGAATATTCAAATGCACTGTGTCCATTTTGCAATTTAAGAAACTGAAGACCTGGGACCTTGAGATGTTATTAACAGAGTTCCACACGTGGGATAAGAGAAATCAATAGCATTGTAGACTTTTCCTGGATTCTGCAACAGGAAGATATTAATCTAGTCTGTTGGAAAGGGAAAAAATATAAATCTTAAGGTTTGTATAAAGATTCTTACTAAGGCTCAAATACCCCAACTATCATGAATGTGACTGCTCATTTAAGACAGGAAATGACACTGGCTCCTTAAATCTCCAAAACTCTTTAAAAATAAAATTGACTAGATGTTGGCAATAACAGGGTAGTTGAGCAATGGTGGGTTATGGTCAATTTTATTTCATGTTCAGGACCTGAGGAGTCTATAAACTCATGTGGGCTTGCAGCAGTGGATGTTAGTAAGTATCTTATCATTGCTCACATTCTTTTCAACCTAATTTTAAAGCTTGTTGAAACTTGCTACAAAAAATTCACAGCCGGGAAATTTTTTTTAAGGAAGTCAGACTTTCATAGCAATTAAAAACAACTCCTACAAATCTCTTCTGGTCAGCACCAGCATTGAGTCACCTAGGGCACAGAGTGGGCAGAGACCCCCACAGTCCCTAGAGGACTGCCCAATCGATTTTAGGAACACTAGTGAGTGAAACACAACTTCTGCTCCAATCCAATCTCTCACAGGACCTGAGACAGCACTAGGGAAGAAGAGAACCAGCCTGACCAGGGGCACAAATCCCTTCTGGTCTGTGCCAGCACCAGGTCACCTAGGGTGCAGACACCCCCATGGTCCCTAGAGGACTGCCCACACGATCTTAAGATCACTGGTGAGTAGAACGCAACTTCTGCTCCAATCCAATTGCACACAGGACCTGAGAGAGCACTAGGGCAGCAGAGAACCAGCCTGACCAGGGGCACAAGCCCCTTCTGGTCTGCACAAGCACTAGGTTACCTAGGGCTCAGATTCGGCGGACACCCCCATGGTCCTTAGCAGACTGCCCAATCGATCTTAGGATCACTGGTGAGTGGAACACAATAGCTGCTCCAATCCAATAGTGATGGGCCTGTGACAGCAGGAACAAGGACACCAGAACCTTTCCTGACCAGAGGCTCAGGTTCCTTTTAATCAGTTCAGGTTTACCTTGGTTTCAAACAGACCAGACAACTCCATGGTCCTCAAAGGAGATACCACTTCCACACACTGTAACACGCCCAGGATCTTAAGACAACAGGATCCCTGGATAGCAGGAGCTGGGTCACACTAGTATTTGAGTGTCTCAGAGGAGCTTGACTTCCAAAAACTCAGACACACCCAGAATCTCAGGTTCACAGGAGCCCACAATCAAAGAATCTCAGAGAAATCTGGACTCTGAGAAGTCCTGAATCAACTGGGATTATAGGAAGAACAGGCTTTAATCAGATATATTGAGGGCAGCAAGAACTAGAGATAATCAGATGGCAGGAGGCAAATGTAAGAACAGAAGCAACAGAAAC
>NC_034604.1:42992865-43006667 GCF_900095145.1 Mus pahari
CATGATAAAAGTCTTGGAAAGATCAAGAATTCAAGGCTCCTACATAACATAATAAAAGCAATCTACAGAAAACCAGTAGCCAACATCAAAGTTAATGGAGAGAAGCTGGAAGCAATCCCACTAAAATCAGGGACTAGACAAGGCTGCCCACTTTCTCCCTACCTATTCAATATAGTACTTGAAGTCCTAGCCAGAGCAAAGTCCTAATATTGAAAACTAAGCGAGAGACCAAGGTGATTAACAAATATCTTTTTTTTAGTATTTTCAAAGAGTAAACTATGACTGATGTCCATCAATATGTGATACATTTCAAATGCAAACATAGGAGATATTCTCTGAAGTCAGAGTCTAGTGAAAGAATGGAGTTGGAACAGGAAGAAGCATTTAGAGGTGAATACTATACTATAAAATTATAGTATACTAATGTCAGGAAATGCCATGATAAAATCCACCATTTTGACCAATTAATATATACTAAAACCTTTTTTTTTTTTACCGATAACAACGATTTTCAAGATTTTAATAGATGGAGACTTTATTAGATAAGGTCTGCAGCTATTTCTTTTTTATTAATTAATTATTAATTAATTGATTCATTACACTCCACATTTTATTCCTCTCATCCACATCCCATACCTCTTCCCCATTCCCCTGTACCCACTTGGATGTCACCCACCCCCTCACTCCACCTGACCTCTAAACTCCCTGGGGTCTCCAGTCTCTTAAGGGTTAGGTGCATCTTCTCTGAATGAACACAGACACAGAAGTCCTCTACTTTATGTGTGTTGGGGGCCTCATGTAAGTTGGTGTATGCTGTCTGGTTGATGGTCCTGTGTTTGAGAGATCTTGTGGGTCCAGATTAATTGTGACTGCTGGTCCTCCTTTCAGGATCACCCTTCTCTTCAGCTTCTTTCAGCTTTCCCTAATTCAACAAGAGGGGTTAGCTGCTTCTATCCATTGGTTGGGTGCAAAGATCTGCATCTGATTTTTTAAGCTGCTTGTTGGGTCTTCTGGAGTGTGGTCAAGCTCGGTCCCTTTTTGTGAGCATTCCATAGCTTCAGTAATAGTGCCAGGCCTTGGGACCTCCCCTTTAGCTGGATCCTACTTTGGGCCTGTCTCTGGACCTTCTTTTCCTCAGGATCCTCTCCATTTCCATCCCTGTAATTCTTTCAGACAGGAACAATTATTGGGTCAGAGATGTGACTGTGTGATCTCCTTTCTTTCTGCTGGAGATGAGCATTTCATCGAAGGTCACTTCCCAGGTTTCTGGTGCATTCTGGAGGGTCTCCTCAATCTCCTATCTTCTGAGGTTGCCTGTTTCCATTCTTTCTGCTGGCCCTCAGGAACTCAGTCCCTTTCCTCACCCAATACCAAATCAGGTTCCCCTCTTCCCACTCCCAATCCCTTCCCTTCATCCACTTTCCCTCCCAGCTCCCTCCCTCCCCTCCCCCCACTTTAAAAAGCATTGTTGAAAGAAACATTTTAGTTGATTTGAGGGATATCATTATTTTTTTTAGCCAAAACTAAAAATATTGGGAACATAGTCATCTTTAAAAGATCTTACAGTACCATAAATAAAGCTATCTGCATAGTGAAGACATAACAGAGAATTAGTGGATACATTATACATAGCATGCATAACATGAATTCTATATAAAGAATATACATATGCCCATATAAACAATTCAACTATTAGCCTGGTAGTATATGATAAAATACTGAGATATTGAATACTGACTATGAAATAAAGGCATTTTATAAAATTTGTGGTCACAAGCAAAGGTTTAAGAAATAGCACATCATAACTTCCATAATATTAAGTCATACACTCAAAGTTAAGGAACCTAAAGTTACCAGTCCCCCTGGTGTATCTTAGGATCACTTTCTCAGGGTTTCTTACTTACATTTGCAAAGGTGAGACCCACGCAAGAAAGCATTTGAAAATAGGAGACTAAAAGGAACAGAATAAATTTTATAAGTGAATATATTTTATTTAATGATATTTGCTAAATCTCAATGGTCATCTACTTGACCCCCTCTGTCTCAGAGATACCAGGGTGGCTTACCTAGTATCACTGAAAAAGAACAAGTGTGAAATCAGAACCTCACTATCCTGGCAGCAATTCTTTATTATTTAATTCATTTTAGGTTCTATTTTTATCTCCTCCCTTCATAATTAAAAATGGCAATTTGACACTAAGCTCAGATTTTTACTTTAGTTAAGTCTCCTGTGCACTTTGATGCTATGATATGTCATCCCTTCTCTGAAGCTCCTGAGATTCCTGCCTAGAGGTTACTTATTCCGATAGCACCAGTATTTATACAATAAGCTCTTTGTGTGTGACATTTTAACTGATTGGTTTTTTATTCATTCATTTAGTGTCCATTCATTCAACCATTCAACTAAGACTGGTTTGATATCTTCTATGCATTCTGCTCTGTTGTACTAGCAAGTAAGATCTTTTTGAATGAATGATATTAACTAAAATAATTGTTATGAAAGTACCCAGAGAAGCAATTCTCAACCTTTTCATGTGCTGCCTAAAATCATCAGAAAGCACAGACATTGGGCTTTCCCCCAGACCTTTACTGTCTAGGTACTTCTCCAAACATGTTCATCAGACCAGCTGATCTAGAAGCATACAGGATAGCTTCCTTCCTGCTCACTGAGTCCCCCGTGGCATGACCACTTGCTCTGAATGTACTGCTATCCCCAAGATCTACATGTTACAGACAGCTCTCCACCTATCTTTATCAGACCTGCATATCCAAAACCTACAGGTTATATTTCTTCCCTACACTCATTACCCTGCCCTCTCAAGCCCTCTGGAGCATGCCTAGCTTCCCAGAGTAATTTATTCAACCCTGGAGCTTTATTGTACCTACATCTCTCTGTCTCTCTCCTCCACCTCCACCTCCACCTCCATCTCCTAACCTTTCTGTCCCAAGGGCACACCCAATTGTTGGGAGAGTTGCACTGTACTCTGAGTTCCATTGTCCAACCCAAGGTTAGCCACCATAGGCCTGCCACACTAGAAACCTCAAGGTTAGGTCCCCTCCCAATACCTGCTACATCAGAAATATCCAGGGACAATGAGAACCTAAAGAGCAGCTTAAGAACACAATCAACAAAATCCAGTGCAAGATGACACCTACAGAGCACAGCTACCCCTTGAAAGCATACCCTGAACATCCTAACACAACTGAAGCCAAAAAATCACCATAAATACAATCTTATAAAGATTTTAGGGGCCTTTCAAAAGGAAATCATTACATTCCTTAAAGAAATACAGGAAAATAAAATTAAACAGGTGAAGAAAATGAATAAAACTTTTCAAGACCTGAAAATGCAAAGGGAAGCAATAAAGAAAATACAAACTAAGGGAATCCTGGAGATGAAAACCTAGGAATGAGAACATGAACAACAGACACAAACATAATCACAAGAAAATAAGATATGGAAGAGAGAACCTCAGATGTAGAAGGTACCACAGAATAAATTGATACATCATACAAAGAAAACATTAAATCTAAAAAAGTCATGGAACAAAACATGCAGGAAACCTGAGATACCATAAAAAGACCTAACCTAAGAACAATAGGTACAGAAGAAGGTGAAGTGTCCACCACCAAGGACTAGAAAATATTTTCAACAAAATCATAGAAGAAAACTTTCTTCCCAATGATGGCTGACTAGGCCTTCTTCTGCTATATATGCAGCTAGAGACATGAGCTCTGGGGGTACTGGTTAGTTCATATTGTTGTTCCACCTATAGGGTTGCAGACCCCTTCAGCTCCTTGGGTACTTTCTCTAGCTCTTTCATTGGGGACCCTGTGCTCCATCCAATAGCTGACTGTGAGCATCCACTTCGGTGTTTGCCAGGCACTGGCATAGCCTCACAAGAGACAGCTATATCAGGGTCCTTTCAGCAAAATCTTGCTGGCATACGCAATAGTGTCTGCGTTTGGTGGCTGATTATGGGATGGACACCTGGTGGGGCAGTTTCTGGATGGTCCATCCTTTTGTCTCAGCTCCAAACTTTGTAACTCCTTCCATGTGTGTTCTTGCCAACTTTATATGCCCCAGTACAGGGGAACACCAGAGCCAAGAAGTGGGAGTGGGTGGGTAGGGGAGCAGCGAGGAGGAGGGTATAGGGGACTTTTGGGATAGCATTTGAAATGTAAATGAAGTAAATACCTAATAAAAATGGAAAAAAAGAAGAAAACTTTCCCTAAAGAGTTACCTATAAACATACAAGAAGCTTAGAGAACACCAATTATACTGAGTCAGAAAAGAAAATCCACCCCCCAGTACATAACAATCAAAACACTAAATCTATAAAAGAAACAAAAATATTAAAAGCTCCAAGGGGAAAGGCCAGGAAACATACAAAGGTACTTTTATCAGAATTACACCTGACTTCTCAACAGAGACTCTAAGAGCTAGAAGAGCCTAAAAACCCAAAGATGCCAACGTAGCCTATTTTATACAGCAAAACTCTCAGTAACCACAGACAGAACAAACAAGGTATTTCAAGACAAAGCCAATTTAAAATTGTCAATTTTAGAGAATTTTCTGTGAGGAACTGAGAAGAAGGTATATTCTATCCACAAATTCAGCAATATTAATATTAATTAATAATATTATTAATATTAATTAATTAATATTCAGAGAATATTAGAAGGAAAACTCTAACCCAAGAAGGAAAAATACACCCAAGTAAAGAAAGGAAATTAATAATTCCATACAGGCACAAACAAAACAAGGGAAACAACAACAACAACAACAACAACACACACACACACACACTCACACTAATCCCACAAACATCAACATAAGTCTACTAAGTCATCAACACTGGTCATTAACAATCTTTCAACATTGATGGACTCAATTCCCACAATTGAAAAAACACAGGCTAAGAAACTGGATGTGGGCACATGATCCAGCATTTTGCTGTATACAATATGTACACCTCAGCAAAAAAAGATAAACATAACCTGAGAGTAAAGGGCTGAAGAAAATGTTTTTCAAGCAAATGCTCCCAAGAAGCAAGCTGGAGTACCCATTCTAATATCTAATAAAATAGCCTTTCAACCAAAATTAATAAAAAGAGATGGGGAAGGACAATTTATACTCCTCAAAGGAAAAAATATATGAAGACGATGTCTCAATTTGGAACATCTATGCTCCAAATGTAAGGGCACTCACATTGGTTGTTTTGTTTTGTTCTTGTTTGTGTTTTTGTTTTTGTTTTTTAAGTGTTGCTCTCTTTAAATGCTTCTTTTTATTTTTAATTTACTTTTCACACTCCATATTCGATTTCCCCCCATCTACACTCCGACTGCTCCACATTCCACACCTCCTTCCCTCCGCACCCTATCTCCATGTGGATGCCCCCACCCCCACCCCACCTGACCTCTAAACTCCCTGGGGCCTCCAGTCTCTTGAAGTTTAGGTACATCATCTCTGAAAGAACACAGACCAAGCAGTTCTCTACTGTGTGTGTATTGGGGACCTCCTATCAGCTGGTGTGTGCTGCCTGTTTGGTGGTCCAATGTTTGAAAGATCTCGGGAACCACATTAATTAAGACTGATGGTCCTCTTACAAAATTACCCTTTTCCTCAGCTTCTTTAAGCCTTCCCTAATTCAACAACAAGGGTCAGCTGCTTCTGTCCATTGGTTGGGTGCAAATATCTGCATCTGATTATTTAAGCTGTTTGTTGGATCTTTCAGATGGCAGTCATGATAGATCCATTTTTGTGAGCACTCCATGCAAAAAGAAATCTAGATTCAATACAACTCAAAAAAAAAAAAAACAAAAAAACAAAAAACAAACAAACAAAAAACCCTCCAACACACTTTTTACAGACATTGTGATAGCAATTCTGAACTTCACATATAAAAACAAAAAATTCTCAGAATATCTAAAACAATCCAGGACAATAAAAGAACTTCTGGAGGTATCAGCATCCCTGACCTCAAAAGTAATAGTAATAAAAACTTCATGGTATTGGTAAAATAACAGACAGGTTGATTGGTGCAATAGAATCAAAGATCCAAAAATCAACCCACACACATATGAACACTATATATATATATATATATATATATATATATATATATATATATATATTTTACAAAGAGGACAAAACTATACAATGGAAAGAAAAAAAGCATATTCAACTAATGGTGCTGGTCTTACAGAGTGTTTGTATGTAGAAGAATGCAAATAGATCCATATTTATCACCCTGCACAAAACTCAAGTTCAAGTGGATCAAAGATCTTAACATAAAACCAGATCCACTAAATCTAATAGAACAGGAAGTAGAGGATAGCCTTGAACTCGTGGGTACAAGTGACAACTTCTTGAACAGAGTTCCAATAGCTCAAATTCTAAAATCAAAAATTGATAAATGTAATCTCATGAAAATAAAAATCTTCTGTAAAGTAAAAAATAATAATATATTAATATATAAATGGAAATAATATTAACATGTTAATTAATAATATCAATATATTAATGCAATTAATAGGACAAAATGGTGGCCCATGGATTGGAAAGGAATCTTCATGAACCCTATGTCCAACAGAGGGCTAATATCCAAAGTTTGTAAAGAATGCAAGAAATTAGACATTAACCACTGAAATAACTCATTTAAAAATTGGGTACAGAACTAAACATAGAATTCTCAACAGAGGAAGCTTGAATGGCTGAGAAGCATTTATAGAAATGTTCAACATCCTTAGTCATCAGGGAAATGTAAATCAAAACAACACTGAGATTGTGTTGTACATGAGTCAGAATGGCTAAGATAAAAAAACTCATGTGATAGCAATTGCTGGACAGGATGTGGAGCAAGGGGAACAATCCTCCATTTCTGGTGAAGTGCAAACTTGGGCAACCACTTTGGAAATAAATTTGGCAGTTTCTCAGAGAAATGGGAATAGTTCTATCCTAATACCCAGCTTTAGCACTCTTGGGCAGATATTGTAAATATACCACAGGAACAATTACTCAGATATATTCATATCAGCTTTATTCATAATAACCAGAAGCTGGAAATAACTTAGATGTTCCTCAACTGAAGAATGGATAAAGATAGTGTAGTACATCTGCACATTGGAATACTATACGGCTATTGAAAATGAAGATATCATGAATTTTGTAGGCAAATGGTTGGAACTTGAGACTATCATCCTGAGTGAGGTTACCCAAAGCCAGAAAAACCCATATGGTAAGTACTCACTTACAAGTGGACATTAGATATAAAGTGCAGGCCAAGAATGCTACAATCCACAGACCCAGGGAAACTAGGGAATAGGAAGGTCCCAAGGCAATATGTGTGAATCTCACTCAGAAAGGGAAAATAGTCATCTGAAGTGAATGAAGAGAGGGGGTAAGGAGGTGGAACAGGAACAGTGATGGGGACCAGGTGTGGGAGAGAGGGGGGAAGAATAGAGCTGGGAGTGAAAATAAAAATTTGCAGGGACATCTCTCATGACTAGCTGGAGGCCTGGGACAGGGGAAGATATGGGGTGATCCTAGCTGAGATTCCTACCAGTGGACAGGTGATAAGGAGACTGAAGTGGCAAGTCCAGGTAGGACTTACAGAGGAGGGAAGCAGACATCAATTCACCCACAAACTCCTCAACCCCCTTGTCTTGCCTGCAAGATGTACAGTGATAAGGTTGGAGTAGAGACTGAGGGAACATCTAGCCAATGACTGTACAACTTGAGACCCATCCATTGTGAGAGACCCAACTCCTGACACTATTAGTGATACTCTCCTATGCTTGTAGCATAACTGTCTCCTGAGAGGTTTCATCCAATTAGCAAATGGAGGCAGATGCAGAAACCCACATCCAAACATCAGGCTGAGTCTGGGGAATCTTGTGGAAGTGGGGGGTGGAAGTAAACAAATTTTTTTTTTTTTTTGCCATTTTGGAATTGATTTATTGCTTTAATATATATTTGTTGATAGGGCATTTTTATTAACACTTTTTATTGGATTAAAACCTTATTATGTTTACTGACTACAAATTTTGTACAAATACTTTTGTGGGTAAACTTGGGTTCTGGGGGGATTTGGAAATTGGAGTTTCTTTCTTTTTTTATTATTTTCTTTATTTACATTTCAAATGCTATCCCGAAAGTTCCCTATCCTCCCCCCCCCCTACTCCCCTACCCACCCACTCCCACTACTTGGCCCTGGCCTTCCCCTGCGCTGGGTCATATAAAGTTTACAAGATCAAGGGGCCTCTCTTCCCAATGATGGCCGATTAGGCCATCTTCAGCTACATATGCAGCTAGAGACACGAGCTCAGGGGGTACTGGTTAGTTCATATTGTTGTTGCACCTACAGGGTTGCAGCCCCCTACAACACCTTGGGTACTTTCTCTAGCTCCTCCATTGGGGGACCTGTGTTGCATCCAATAGCTGACTGTGAGCATCCAGCTGTTGGGTCCTGTTTGTGTAGCCAGTCTATTAGCTGCTTGTGGACGTTGTACATCGTGGTGCGGAGCCTAGTGCGCACCACGATGTACAACGTCCACAAGCAGTAGGTTTGTCAAAAGATTACTTTCTTGGTTTTTCTAGGATGGAGCTTCCGTCCTTGTGTTGATGCTTTCCCTTTATTATCCTTTGAAGGGCTGGATTCGTGGATAGATATTGTGTGAATTTGGTTTTGTCATGGAATACTTTGGTTTCTCCATCTATGGTAATTGAGAGTTTTGCTGGGTATAGTAGCCTGGACTGGCATTTGTGTTCTCTTAGAGTCTGTATCACATCTGTCCAAGATCTTCTGGCTTTCATAGTCTCTGGTGAGAAGTCTGGTGTAATTCTAATAGGCCTGCCTTTATATGTTACTTGGCCCTTTTCCCTTGCTGCTTTTAATATTCTATCTTTATGTAGTACATTTGTTTTTCTGATTATTATATGTCGGGAGGAATTTATTTTCTGGTCCAGTCTATTTGGAGTTCTGTAGGCTTCTTTTATGTTCATGGGCATCTCGTTCTTTAGGTTCAGGAAGTTTTCTTCTATAATTTTGTTGAAGATATTTGCTGGCCCTTTAAGTTGAAAATCTTCATTCTCATTTACTCCTATTATCCGAAGGTTTGGTCTTCTCATTGTGTCCTGGATTTCCTGGATGTTTTGTGTTAGGATCTTTTTGCATTTTGCATTTTCTTTGATTGTTGTGCCCATGTTCTCTATGGAATCTTCTGCAGCTGAGATTCTCTCTTCTCTCTCTTCTATCTCCTGTATTCTATTGCCGATGCTCACATCTGTGGTTCCAAATTTCTTTCCTAGGGTTTCTATCTCCAGAGTTATCCCATTTGGGGTTTTCTTTATTGCTTCTATTTCCCCTTTTAGGTCTTGGATGGTTTTGTTCATTTCCATCACCTGTTTGTTTCTGTTCTCCTCTCTCTCTTTAAGGACTTCTACCTCTTTAGAAGTATTCTCCTGTTTTTCTTTAAGGACTTATATCTCTTTAGCGGCGTTCTCCTGCATTTCTTTAATAATGCCCTTCTTTAAGTCCTCTACCAGCATCATGAGGTTTGCTTTTAAAACCGATTCTTGCTTTTCAGGTGTGTTGGGGTATTCAGGACTGACTGAGGTGGGAGTGCTAGGTTCTGATGATGGTGAGTGGTCTTGGTTTCTGTTAGTAAGATTCCTATGTTTGCCTTTTGCCATCTGGTGATCTCTGTAGTTAGTTGTTACAGTTGTCTCTGGTTGGAGCTTGTTCCTCCTGTGATTCTGTNAGCCTCTGTCAGCAGTCCTGGGAGTCCAGCTCTCTCCTGGGTCTCAGTGGTCAGATTACTCTCTNCAAGGAAGCTCTCCTCTATCAGTGAAGTCACACAGAGGCCTGGCATTCCGATCTGCCTCCTTGCTGAAGATGTAGGCCCAAAACAGGGCCTGTCCCACAAGATGTGTTGCCTCTGCAGTTTATTCACTCACCTGCACAGACTAGCCACTGAGGGACCCTGGACACAATATGACTCTCTCACCTGCTCTGGCAGACAGAGCCCTCNCAGGTGGCCACCTTTCCTCTGGCGAGGAAGGTGCCCAAATTTCTGGAGCCCAAAACAGGGTCTGTCCCAGAAGTTATGTTGCTTCTGTCTGTCCCGTAGCTGTGTAGCTTCTGTGGTCCACACTCTTGCAAGCGCAGACTGGAGCCCAAGGAACCGGAGCAAAGATGGCTCTCCTTCCGGCTCAGGCCTTGAGACTCTTCCCAGGCGGACACCCCATCTCGGGCAGGAAAGGTGCTGGGTTAATGGAGCCAGAAACAGGATCCTTCCCAGAAGCTGTGTCACTTCTGCAGGCTGCCCCCTCCCTGGGAGTGCATCAGAGCAAAGATGGCCCTCCTACCGGTTCAGGCCTTGAGACTGCTCCCTGGTGGACACCCCTCCTTGGGCGGGGAAGGTGCTGGGTGAAGGTTCGAGCCTTGAGACTGCTCCTGGGCAGACACCCCTCCTAGGGGTGATTGGAGCCAGAAAGGGGATCCTTCCCAGAAGCTGTGTCCCTTCTGCAGGCCGCCCCCTCCCTGGGAGTGCACTGGAGCCAAGATCGGAAGTAAACAAGTTGAGTGGTCAAGAATACCACAAGAAAATCCATAGTGTTAACTAACTTGGTCGTAAGGTGACTCATAGAGCTTGGGCTACCATCCAGGGAGCATGCAAGAGCTGGACATAACCCCTTTACACATTTGTAGCAAATGTAGAACTTGAACTTAATGTGGGTTGTCTGACAATTGGAGTGGGGACTGTCTTGATTTCTATTCCCTGCCATTAGATCCCCATCCCCACAACTTGACTGCCTGCTATGGTGTCAGTGGGAGAGGATATGCCTAGTCCTGCTGGGATTAGATATTCCAGTGTTGAGTGGTAGCCAAGCAGGCAATGGGTTGGGGAAGTGAGAAGTAGGAGGAGGACTATGAAGAGAGAATGGGGGGAGAGCTGTGATCTAGGTGTAAAATGAATTTAAAAAGTACAAAAATTTGCATTATGATTCATAACAGTAGCAAAATTACAGTTATAAAGAAATGACAAAAATAATTTTATGGTTGGGTATCTCTATAACATAAGGAACTGTATTAAAGGGTCATATCATTAGGAAGGTTGAGAACCACTTAAGAGGTTGAAATATAATTTGTGAAATATGCAATAAGCTTCTTTATTAGAATTTAATGCAGTTTAATAATACTTTTTAATAAATTTCATATAAAATGCTATTGTAACAGATTCTAAAATATGAGTCAACTATTGCCAGGAAAGAAATAGGTACTATCTATCTATCTATCTATCTATCTATCTATCTATCTATCTATCTATCTCTATCTATTTATCTATCTATCACTGATATCAGATGATATAGATGATGTAGGTATAGATATTGATATATAGATAGATAGTAGACAATTTAGTAGATAACTGATCTATATAAAGATGAAAGGTAAATCATAGATAGATTGATAGATAGATAGATAGATAGATAGATAGATAGATAGATAGATAGATAGATAGATAGATACATAATAGTATACTATTATGGACACTTTCCTATATTTAATATAACCCAACCCTTAAAACTAACTTTTGTGGTTCAGAATTAGTTTTGAAAATTAGCATTTATGTGAGAACCAAAGGCAGTTTTCTGCTTTCCTCTATATGTTTACTCTTCCACATATAAAGCTGTTTCCTTTAAAATTAATAAGAATTCACATGCAGCAGAGATAAAAATATAAATAATAATTCTTTGACATTAACATCAAATACATGTAAAAATTCTTCAAAAAGAATTAAGGAAGTCATCATGCCAGGCTAAAATAAACAAAACACTTCTAAACTGCAACTAAAAATCATAGAAGAAGATTTGTATGGAAAACAATGAGTACTTGAAATTCTTTATTTCTATATTTATTTAAAATGCAACTAGCTTTGAGTATCTTTAAATATAAATCAGGCACTCACACATTAATTCTACATTGTCTACAAATGCACTTACATTCAGAAATATTTTAAAAGAAATCTGTTGAAACATTGCAGTAAGTATCATTTATGGATTCGTTATCTTTTAAATGTTACCAATACAATATTCAGCATTTTGACAAAGACTTCTTAAAGACTGGTTTAAAGAAGCTATTCAAATATAGAGACTCAGAGCCAGATATTATATAAAAGTGAGAGATCTTGGAATACTCAGTCCTAAATGGGATGTAAACATCAGTGCCCCCTTAAGACGTAGGAAAACCCTGCAGAAGAGGCAGCAGAAGCAGTGTTAACACCAATGTAGATGGAGGACACCCAGACACAAGGCCATCAAGATCAATAGCATCTATGCACATATGAACTCACAGAGGTGAGGCAGTATGCACAGGGTCTGCCTAGATCTGCACCAGATGCTATACTAGAGCGGAAAGTAGAAGTAGACTCATGCCCGCTGTCTCTAACCAGAAGCAATGACCTATTTACCACCTCTTACAAATAAAATTTTCATCTCCTCTGAGGGAGTCTTACTGGGGAAGTAGACGACTCTTAAGGGTAAGTTGCCTGTTCATCAGTTAATGGCCAACATAAAACAAACCCGATGGCATCTTTGCAAGTTTCTTGTCTCACAATTTCATGTTAGGGTTTTTATTTTATTTTTAAAAGTAGCTTATCATTTTTTTTATTTTTATTTCATTTTATTTATATTTTTCTTCTTACAGGTTCTTTGCATATACATAATGGCTACCAGTTTGTGGTCTTTATGGCTTCCTGAGTGGGAGGAAAAAGTAGGTCTCTGATTCTTGTGTCTATCTTGGACTATTTTTCTTCTGTTAAGTTTTGTTCAATTTTGATGTGTTAGTTTTTGTTTTATCGCCTCATATGATAAGACATGTTATATCATTATCCCTTAGAAGCATGTTTCTTTCTTAGGAGAGAGCAGGGGAGGTGGAATGGAACTGGGAGGAGTAGAGGGAAGAGGTAATAAATCAAGATATATCATGAAAGAAAAAAATATTTTTCAATAAAAGGAATATATATTTTATTACACATAATAAAATATATGAATATGTATCATATACAGTGAGATACATTTATTTTAAAAAGTTCTTCATAGTAAATACCACATTTGTGAACTGAAACCACAAATATGGATTATTAGGATGAAAGATATTCTTGCTTTGCAGAGAGAGCAAAAGCCTTGGGAATCCCAATCAATGATGGAAATTTAAAATGTAATTACAAGTATCATCAGAATAACATACTTCTTGTCAGCGTCAGAGTAAACAAAGCCCACTGGTGAATGAGGAGTATGTCTCCCCAGTCATTCCTATGCCGAGAATCAGAAGTCAGCAGCTTGGTAGGTTGTGGCTAGACTATTGACTGTTTCTCTACAGTATTGATTTCACACTCTGAGGATTTGACCACAGTCATCACACCCACTATAAAATCAATACTAACCCTTGTCCAAAGTGTCCACACACACAGGCACATGTATGCAATATATATATATATATATATATATATATATATATATATATATATATATGGCATATATATACATTTGTATATGTATATATGTATACATGTATATGTGTATATGTATATATGTACATGTGTACGTGTATATGTGTATATATTATTTGTGTGCACATATGTATATGTATACATTTATGTACATATGTATATATGTGTGTGTTTGTGTCAATATATATGTATTCATGTGTATAAAATGCATATGGGGCCGGGCATGATGGCACATGCCTTTAATCCCAGCTCTCGGGAGGCAGAGGCAGGCAGATTTCTGAGTTCGA
>NC_034604.1:43006942-43016593 GCF_900095145.1 Mus pahari
TATCTATCTATCTATCTATCTATCTATATATATATATGAATTATAAATCTAGTTTATCATGAATACTTTATTTTCCTCACAGTGGTCAATATAAATCTTTTCTGAGAAATAACACTGTTCTTTTCAGATACATTTGATCATATATTTTGGAGGTATCTTTTTCAGTTGCATATTTATCCAACTATACTATCTCAGTAATAAAGAGTAAAGCAGAGCACCTTGATGTGTGATTCCCTTATCTCTTCTCCGTGAGTTTCAATACTGGATGTTTAGACTAATATCTTATTATCTACCTCAGTGGACTTTGCTCAGATAGTCCCATGTCTACTTATTTACTATGTATTTTATTTATATCTTATGATGGAATATTTAAATGGATATATGTATGTTTTATACTAAGTAATTTTCCTTTTAATTCAGCATCTTCTTCAAAATTTGCAAACCTCATTAGTAAAGTTATCTGATCATACAATTCTTCTTTTGCCCATTTATTATTTAACATATTCAAGAATGTAAATTGTGTGCTTCTTTAGTGTTCAGAGCTGCTTTGTTGTCTAAGAAATACCTCAGAAGAAACTGAGGAAAATTAGGAAGAATGGAACTTACTTAATTTCTCCTTGATTTGAAACTTATGAACATAACTGTGTCAATACCCAAACACAATAAAGAATTTTAAACTGTTCATCACCCAACCAGATCCAGAGATTTAACTGCCACTCCAGAATAATGACAATTATGACGAATAAAACACAAAATATGAAACTACCCCTAAAAGTTGAAAGTAAAAATGACTAAACAGAAAATATAATAGTATATTTCTCCTGAAATGTAAATAAAACAATTTTTAATTAATAAAATTAAAACTTCATAATAGTCTAAAGAAATACAAGGAGAAAAATGCAAACTGAGTAGCATTATAGTAAGTCAAATGTTTAAACTCTATAATCCATCAGTGCTTGCATGACTAAATATTCATAAAGCTAATAAACTATCACTCATGGAATTATAGAAATTGACTCTCCAGGAGCCTCCTTTGTGTCCAACCATTGCCTTTATATTAATTAGCATTTGGTTCAGCAATTTTTGATTTAATAGATTTTTTTCATCCAATATTTCAATCATTATACATTCAGACTGCTGTCTTTAAAAGCCATTTATCCATTGTCATTTGGTACAACTTCTTGAATCATAGTTATACTAAAGTTTATGCATTCTATCTGTTAGATATCTGTTAGATATTTTCTCATGTTTATGTTCTGGGTACTATGTTTTTTCTCTTTTCCTTTTTGAGAATATGCAAGCATATACATCTTTTGATTAAATGTGTGTATGTGTATTTGATATAAATGCTTACTTATATGCACATATAAGACCAGAAGAGCTGAATCATTTTGTACAATGTATCATCCTTTTATTTTTGTATTAAAAACATGGTTACTTCCCTTTTCATTTATCTTGAATCTCTTAGTCAGAAATTCCTCTATTTTAGTTTTCTGTTTCTAGACAGTAGAGAACAGTCATTATGATGTTTTCATTCATTCCTCCTCTCTATATCCATCATTCTTTCTGAAATCTTCACCCCTTCCTCCCTCCCTCCCACTCTCCCTCCCTTGTCTCCCTCCCTCCCTCCCTTGTCTCCCTCCCCCCTCCTCTCTCTCTCTCTTGTTCCTTTTTATCTGATATCTATGTATCATCAACCATCTGTCTATCTATCTATCTATCTATCTATCTATCTATCTATCTATCTATCTATCTATCAATCTATCAATATGCCACTCTAGCCTAGCATCTTGATCCCAGCATCTCTACAACACAACTGCCAGAACAAAAAGCTCTAATACTGTTTTCTTAAAAAAAAAAAAAAAAAAAAAAAAGAATAGATTTGAATTCTGAGTTGTGCCTGTTCATTTAATTTAGAATTAGCCTTACAACTAGGAACTGGAAAAGAAAATCTTGGTTAGTATTCTAATTGGTCCCAATGTTTAGAACGTAATTTTCTCATTTTCAATCCATGAAACTCACTTAAGAGGACGCCTTGACTTCCACCTTTCTCAGATTCACCAGATGACTTAGCAAAAGCTCCACATAGCCTCTTAGCCTTTCACCTTACCTTGCAAACACAGAACTCCTGTAGATGTGATAAACTTCATAGACAAGCAGGGAAAGTTCTGTCCTCTCTCCTCTGTTGTTTCTCAGTGCCACTGTAGGAAGTTCTCAGTGGATATCTGGCATTATTCTTATATACCAAAAGAAATGGTTGGGTCAAGTTATTAATGGTAGCTACTTAATTAGAAGTAATTCCTTGTATGAATTGCATGCCCCGGTTAAAGTCCAGTTCCTTCGAAACATCCAGAAAAGATGAAAGGAAGATTTTAAGCATGGAATTGAGCTCATGTTGGAAATTGACTTTGAAGGGATTTTTTAAATGAAAATATAATATTAATGCTAATTAATTCATCAACTATAAGTACCCAAGCATACACTGAAGAATATCTCTGATATAATCTTTACCTCTGGTGAATCTGTGTGTGTATGCCAAATGCAGGTATTGAAACCTGGTATGGTGTCCTAATTCATTTGAAGGTTATTTGGTATGCCCTTCTTAAAAGGACTGTGCTTACTCATTTAATACACAGTATATTTCAGACACATTGAAAGATAATTGACAAAAAGAATGTACATAATTATTGCATCATTTGCTCAAAAGGAGTACATGAATTAACACAATGGTCACCATTATGAATTTTATTAGATAGCATTAAATGAGGTGTTATGCTGCAAGAAAATGCAAACTGTTATATGAATATCACTGAAAAAGATATCCATTTTTAGGTATTAAATGTTCATAAAATTTATTAAATATCTTCTATGTGAAAATATTAAGTATATTAATATTTTCACATAGAAGATATTTAATACATTTTATTCCTAATTATAATTGTTAAAGTAAAACTATGATGTATAGACCATGTTAAATATTTAATTCTTACAAAATTGAAGTGGAATATGCTGTGGTATGAATAACCTAATTTAATTATTTTTCTTTGTCTCATTTTACATAACATATTGCTATCAAGGCAAACTCCTATAAGGTGATGAAATGATAACTCTGATGAAATCTTTGACCAATTACTGCTTTCAGAAATATTTGAATATCTTTCTAACTATACAGAAATCATGGGTAGCTTGTAATGTAATATTATTTCCCTGAACCATTAATATTTAAAAATAGATGTTAATGGACAAGAGCTGCTGACCCCTGTGGTTGAATTAGAGGAAAGCTGGAAGAAGCTGAGGAGGAGGGTGACCCTGTAGGAGGACCAGCAGTCTCAACTAATCTGGACCCCTGAGATCTCTCAGATACTGAAACACCAACCAGGATGATATGAGGTCCCCCAACACAAATACCACAGAGGACTGCTGGGTCTGGTTTCAGCCAGAGAAAATACACCTAACCCTCAAGAGACTTGAGGCCCCAGGGAGTTTATAGGTCTGGTGGGATGGGTTTGGGGGTGGGGACATCCTCATGGAGATGGGGCAGGCAGGATGTGTGGGATGTGGAACAGTCAGAGTGTGGACCAGGAGGGGAATAAAATCTGGAGTTTTTTTTTAAAGGTCTGAGAAAAAAAACACAGTTTTCAAATTATGAATGATTGTGTATACCTACAGGAGTCCTTCTCACCAAAGACTTTGCTGAGAGATTGCCTGGGCACTGCAGCTGTCAGGAATGCCTGCTTCCATTAAACAAAGATTTGGATTGTATTCACTTGACACATGTTCTATTCCAAGTAGGTGAAGATCAATTCCATTGTATCCGAGCCACTGGAGGTCTCATTAAATGATAAAATTTCCTAACCTTCTTTTTTTTTCCCATGTTGTACTGAACCAAGGGGGAATTCATAAACACTGGCAAGGGTTCTTCAGTCTAAAAGGAGATGTCATAGGTCATAAGCTTGAATAGCTATCGCTACGTGGAAAGTAGAAAGCAGGATATTCGTTCTCTGTTTTGCTATTAAATAACCAGGGAATAGTTTTCTCAAATTATTTATACATTATTCTAGTTCATGTACCATAAGATCTAGAGTCCTGTATTGTTTAAGCAGAAGTCAGGAAAGACACGCAGTAGAAACTAATCGCCTCTATCCTTAAGTAGGTCGACTTACTTCTAGGTGTTTCTAGACCCCAGCATCTGTCTGTAGTCATACATTAGGGAGCTCTAGGGAGTAAAAACCCTTTTTTGTTACGTGGTATGTATCATATACTGATGGTTTACTACTGATAGGATTGGCCCAATAATTTGCCTCTATTTTTCTTACAAACTTCTCTTGAACACAGACAGCTCTTCAGATGTCCACTTTTTACACTTAAATCTTTGAAGGCAGTGGTTCCCTATCAGACCTTTTGGGCACGTTTCTATTGCTGAACACATCACAGTTTGGTCACAGAACCTAGAAAAATAATCATGCAGGAAATTTGTTGGAAGCATCCTGCCTACCGGCTGACCTTCCTCCTTGTAGGCTTGCTTCCACACTTCTAGAAAGTGTGATGAAGTCTGCTAGACCTGCTAGAAAAGATATGCCCTCTGTTAAGACAGAGACATAGATGTTTTGTGGATAATCAACCATTTCTAATTTGTTTTGAAGTTCACTCCATAAGAGGCACCTCATGCTGGGCTCTAAAAACATAGTTAAGAGTCCATAGCTGGGGAGATTATAGGTCCTAGGGGGAACAAACTACTATTGTGTTGCTAAATGATCATGTTGTCAAACTGTCTTCTATATGCTATGAATATATGCATAGGTACGTGCTGTGTTCAGCCTTTATCAAAGAATCTTAGTGGGTATGTGTAATGCAGAAACCTATGATTTGCAAATGAGCTGAAAATAAATGATAGTAGGGTGATTAAACTTAGAGCAACATTCTGTCTTACCACTGCCAGGAGTTTGAAGAACATCACAGAAGAGTGGAAAAAGAATTCAAAAGTCAGAGGATGGGAGATGGGCAGCAAAAGAGATAATTTTTACATGAGGTAGATGTTTCACACTTGAGCTCACTGAAGCTGTGGTTATCTACCCAAGATTTGTACAATGTTGGGACTGCCAGCATTGTATTGAAGATTAAAGGAGACATACATGGTGACTCCCTTCTTCCCGAAGGAATGTAGGCAGTTAACAGTTATCGGAGGAACAGATATCATTTTCTTCAATGTCGTAATAACTGGTAAGTTGCCCATGTTCCAGCAAATAAGTTCTTGCCCCTACATCTAGAAACAACCATAACTAAACTCAGTAGCACACATAGCAAAAGAAGACATTGGAGTCAGAGAAAATTTTATTGAGAAGAAATGGTTTATCAGGAGAGAGAGGGGATGAAATAAGAAATGAAAGTTGAAAATGACTTAAATTCATTATATACAAGTATGAAATTGTCACACTATTTAAAGGAAAGAAAACAAAAAAAAAATGATCTTTGACATTAGGTAGATGATTAGTTTTCCCTAGGAAGTTCTTTTTTTTATTTGTCTTTCATAGAACAAGATAAAATATTCTTGCCAGTGTCTGTTTCTAAAGAATTCAAGGTCAGAGTACCTGAAAATTTTCTTGTAGCACTTAAACAAAGACAAACAAAAGAACAGGTCCTCCTAATAACCACTGCAAAGCATACAAAAGACGGTTCTCAAATGACAGCCTTTATGTTGAAAGTCTTCTTACATAGTGAGATTTATTCATATCAGTCAGGAACATGTGAAAATAAATATATCTGTATTTCATCTAAAGTACCAGTGAAATCATATCAGGTGGAAAGAGAATTTCCATCCAATAGTACCCACCAGTTTTTATGAAGGAAAAAAAATATAGGAATTAAAAGAAAACTATACAATGTATATTAGATGCTTCCAAGTAAGATGACAGAGAACCGGTACTATGCGAGACCCTGAAGGAAGGGGCCAGAAACAGAATTCCAGACATTATTCCAATAAGGACAGAAGGAGGCTCTAAATTGCACAGAACAAGTGAAAGCATAGAAAGATGGGGAGTGAAGGGGAGGAAGACAAACGCAGCTTTGACCCCACAGATGCCCGGAGGAAAGGCGAAGCTGAAGCTGAAGCTGTTTCCAAAGGGTAAGGTCTGTGAGACAAGGGTGATCCCACCACAGGGAAAGGCCCTCGGTATCTGCAAGCCCAGCTGTAGGTGGTGGTGAGACAAGGTTTCGTTCTGAAGACAGCAGTGTCATTCTGTCATGGTATGTGACTGAGAGGAAACAGTTTAGAGAATCTTGTGAAAGAATTTCCTCCTTAAAAATGAGACAAACTGGAGGGCTGAGATCAGGAAACAGGGCAGAAGCTACAGCCTGTCCTCCCACAGACCCTGGGTAAGGCGAAGTCCAATCTGGAAATGAAGAGGGCCAAACACTCAATCTCAAGGAATGTTCATGACAAAAGGTTTGGAAAATGCATATAGAAAGACAAGCTTGTCCTTGGTTCAATACGCAGATATCTTTGTTTGAGAATAAGTGTAGAGCAGAGACTAAAAAGGAAAGGCCACCCAGAGACTGTCCCATCTGGGGATTTATCCCACATACAGTTACCAAACCTAGACACTATTGTGAGTACCAAGAAGTGCATGCTGAAAGGAGGCTACTATGGCTGTCTCTTGAGAAGTCCTGCGAGAACCTTACAAATACAGAGGCAGGTGTTAACAGCCAATCATCGGACTAAGCACAGGGTCCCCAATAAAGGAGTGAGAGAATGGACTGAAGGAGTTGAAGGTGATTACAACCCCATAAAAAGAACAACAATATCAACCAACCAGACCCCCTAGAATTCCCAAGGACCAAGCCATCAACAAGAGTACATCTGGCTCCAGCTGCACATGTGGCAGAGGATGGTCTTGTCATGAATCAATGGGCAGAGAGATCCTTGGTCCTATGAAGGCTCAGTAGATGCCCCAGTGTAGGGGAACTGAGGGTGGGAAAGTAGGAGTCAATGGGTAGATAGAGGTACATCCTCATAGAAGTAGGGGGAGGGAGGATTAATAGGGGGTTTCTAGGAGGAAGAGAAACTGGGAAAGGGGATAACATTTGAAAAGTAAATAAAGAAAATATCCAATCAAACAAACAGAAACAAAAAAAGAAACAAAACAAAAAAAGAAAAGTGTGTGTGTGTGAGAGAGAGAGAGAGAGAGAGAGAGAGAGAGAGAGAGAGAGAGAGAGAGAGAATAACCCTGGTGTTTGATTGCTGAGGATGAATGCTCATATCTATGACATCTATATCACTCCCTCCTCAAGGAATATCATGAAAGAGGAGGTGGAAAAATAAGATAGTCACCTGGGGAAGCTGTAGGGTGTTGCAGAGTACTGTCTTCTTTCATGACATAGTGGCTGCTGAAGTCTGAGCTGCTGTGGGTATGTGTACAAGCTCAGGAATATCAACACACTGTTGTTGGGGAAGGGGTATCATGAAACATTACTATTCCTTAAGGGTCTTAAGGAAAAATAAGCATTTTAAAAATATAATTAAAACAGCTCAGGAATATATTATTCCTCTATTTCTCTACCTTAAATATATCTATAGTGCATTGTTGTTTATTATTTATACATCATACTGAAAGGAACTTATAACCATTTAAGAGGTATTGAAACTTTTGAGCTCAGTTTGGTTTCCTTATATGTAAATATACTATAATTTGAAAACTCTCTGGATATTCCAGGTAGAGAAACCAGAAATTGGGAGACTAAGAACCAATAGGATACCAAAATCGTATTGCATAAATCTACTTGCAAGGAAAAAAAGAAACTCATGGAAAATAATTTGTATTGTCTTCAAATATGAAAAAGTGAATGTGCAAGTATGATAGTGTGTGCTTTTAATTTTAGCACTCAGAATGGCTCAAAAGAAAGCTATGAACTCAAGGCCTGAGTGAGCTATGAAGTGGGATCATGTCTCAAAAAGCAAAGTAAAGAGGAAGGGGATGATGGAGCGGTATAGGGAGAGTAGGAAATGGAAGAAACAAATAGGCAGAGAAGAGAATACACTTATCACACGCAGCACAAGACAAACAGAAACATAAGAAGGGAACCCTTCTCTTCTGCATTAAAGCCAGTTTCCTACCACTGCTGCCATTCAGAACTGGCTTTCTCTGAAGCACCACACACTTTATGAAAGAGGACTCCAGCCAAGAACATAAGTGGAGTTTCTATTAATACAGAGATAGGCTGAGAGAGCTTTTATATCAAAGTAAATTTTGGTTTTCCTTGCTTCTCTTGTCTCTTTTGAGTTCATTTCAAATATCTAAGTTTAGACAACTAGGCCCCCAAGAAAGCCATAAAAAATCTTTTTCTTAGGTCAGATGACCAGAGAGTGATAGCAAATATTTTTTAGCACCTTGTAAAGAGAATTTAAACTTTCTGGAGATGACAGCCACAGGGATTTCTTTTGCACAGACCACATGAGATGAAAGTACACTGATGTTTTTTTGTTTCCTGTATTCACATTTCTCTACCATCCAGATTTCAGTATGTTTATGCTCAATTTGAAGCAGACATATTTTATTGAATTGATACAATTTGGGAATATCTAATGGTTTAGAAATATTTTGAATGAATATCTACAATGACATTTACATCTCCAATTGCCTGAGCACTAAAAATAATAAAAGGATAATGAAATTCATTTTTGTTGTGTTCACTGATTATCTCCTCCTCCTCACCTTCTAATTTCTGTTGAAGAGTTTCAGAGTATTAATAGAAAAGGAACAGAGCTGGATGAGGAGACAGATGGCTGTGCTGATGACAAAACCCATTTGATCCGTGTGACTGTCACCACACTGGGAGACAGAGAGCTTCATTAATTGTTGGTAAGCCAGTAAATCAATATGAGAAGAACATGATTTGGCAAAAGGTATCTCAGATGGATGTAAATATCTTATAATTGTTTGCTTTAAATATTTCTTGGGGAATCAACTTTTTAGTATGTGTACATGATCAAACAAAAACCAGCATAAAAAGCAGCTAGCGTTAAATAAAGAACATGAGCCAATATGAGGCTCTTTTAGCCTTGTCTACTGATTAGGTTAAAAAGAAGATGCAATTAAAATTTTTTCTTTGAGCCATTATGTCAAACGCTGTTATCACATACATAAAAGACATAAAAATCATACTTACACAAAGAATTCTGAGAGTAACAGAACTTCAAATTGGAATAAGCTAATAATCTGTATTTCATTGGAAGAAGGAACCAGGTCCCATGGCACCAATCTAGAGCCTAAGATTTGGGTCTCCCCTAATGTCTTTCTTAATATTATCCAGTCTGTTATCCTATGTGAGTCCAACATCCTATAAATGCTACTGATAATCTTTTTCTTGCTTTTAAAGACTGGAGTTAAAAAATACATGGATGAGTTACTTCTATGGGTGCTATGACTCAGTATCAACAAGAGACAACTGAAAGGGAGGGTGTGTTTAAACTGGAATGGTGACTGTATCTGTGTTTTTAGCTTTTTGGTGGCCAAAGAGTGAGTTTCATAACGGGTTCAAAGGTAGCCTGAGGTATATAGTGATTTCAAGGACTGATTGAAAAACAGAGTTGTGTATTCTAAAAAGTAAGACTCTGGAGAGAGAGAGAGAGAGAGAGAGAGAGAGAGAGAGAGAGAG
>NC_034604.1:43017560-43028854 GCF_900095145.1 Mus pahari
AGAGAGAGAGAGAGAGAGAGAGAGAGAGAGAGAGAGAGAGAGAGAGAGAGAGAGAGACATGTGCATTGTGAAAATAGAAAAAACAAAAAGCAACAACAAAAAGAAAAAAATCCTACCATAGTCTCAAATAGCATTATTTAAGTGTCAATTAAAGAACACATATTCATGAAACATTCTAAAGATTGAGAATAATACTGATAATCAAAACTATGGCCCAGAAGTCCAGAAAACTTTGAGGAAGTAAATTATTTGTGATCACTGATGAGATTGTTGGTGCACTGTAGTTTCGTGATTGGCATATAATAATGTGACAGTTATTCTTGGTTGTCAACGTGACTACACCTGGAGTTAACTAAAATCCAAATTCTGAGAACATCTGTGATGGGTTTCTTTTCTTAACTAAATCATTTGAAGTGGGAAGACCCACTCCTAACTCAGATCTTGGAGGTGGGAAGATATGCCTTTAATCTGGGCCACACCTTCAGATGGAGCCCTATATAATAAACAGGGAAGAAGGGAGTTTGAGTGCTGTGTCTGCTTGTTCTCACTCGTGCTAGAAAGTCCATTTTTCACTGGTTTAAGAGCCTACTTCTTCAGGATTCAGCAAATACTGAAGAACAACAACACACACACACATACACACACATACACACACATACACACACACACACACACACAGCACAGCACAGAGGTACACACACAGAATGCATGTGTCTATGGCTAAATAATTTGAAGAAATACTAGTTGATATCTGTGTACATGTTTAGATATCAAATATAATAGATAAATAGATGAATAGATGGTTGATAGATAGATAGATAGATTAGATAGATAGATAGATAGATAGATAGATAGATAGATAGATAGATAGATAGATAGTAAATATAGATGACATTTTCTTTTTTTCATATATTTTGTGTTGCTTACAGTATAGCTTTGGTTTATATGTTGTGTTCTTTATAACACCCTCTTACTATAACAGAACACTGATATAGATAACTAACATCCAAGGGCAGATTACTTTGTTCCCTACTAAAACTGATTCTTATAGTTTATGTTGAAACATGCCGAACTGAATGAATTAAATAACTGGTGTCTTCACTATCCACATTAAACATTTTCCATATTTTGTAGCATTTTTATATGAGACACTCTTATTGATTATTTGGGTTTTTATTGTATGCTTTATTTGTATTTCAAATGTTGTCCCCCTTCTAGGTTACCCCTCTGCAAACCCCTCATCCCATACCCCTCCTCTTTGTCTCTATGACAAAGCTCTCCCACCCACCTCTCATTCCTACCTCACTGCTGTAGCATCCCTTATGCTGGGATATCAAGCCTCCACATGACCAAGAGGCTCCCCTGCCATTAATGCAAGATAAGGCAGTCCTCTGCTATACATGCAGATAGAGCCATGAGTCCCTCCATGTGTATTCTGGTTCATGGTTTAGACCTTGGGAACTCTGGGTGTTCAAGTTAGTTGGTATTGTGGTTCTTCTTATGGGGTTGCAAACCATTTCAGCTCCTTCAGTCCTACCCCTAACTCTTCCATTGAGTCCCCCAGGATTAGTCCAATGGTTGGCTGTGAGTATCTTTATCTGTATTGATCAGGTACTGGCAGAGCCTCTCAGGAGACAGCTATACCAGACTCCTGTCAGCAATCACTTCTTGGCATCATCAATAGTGTCCAGGTTTGGTGTCTGCAGGTGAGATAGATCCCTAGGTAGGGTGTCTAGATTCCTCCAGTCTCTGCTCTATTTTCTGTCTCTGCATTTCCTTTAGATATGAACAGTTCTGTGTTAAAAAATTTTAGATGTGTGGGTGGGCCCATCCCTCACCTAGATGTCATGCCTGTCTACTGGAGGTGGACTCTACAGGCTCTATTTACACTTTGTTGGGTATTTTAGCCGATGTCATCCATGCTGGCTCCTGGGAATATCTCGCTTCCCTGGCACCTGGGACTTTCTAGTGTCTACCCCCAGTTCCCCACTCCCCACTGCTACATATTTCTATTCATTTTCCTAACCCTCTGTACTTCTCTCCCATCTCTTCCAATACTGTATCCTGACCCCCTTTACCCTCCTCTCCTCTCTCCCTCCCAGGTTCCTCTTGGCCATTTGAGATTCCTCAGTTCAGAGTTCTTTGTTAGCTCTGTACCCCATTTTTAATAGTGTTACATGATTGTTTATTTATTCAATGCTATATTTAAGGTCTGTACATTTAATTGTATTAAAATTACCCTAAAATTATATACATAATTGTATTGATCTCTAGTTGATAATGTGTATGCTAAGGCATTTTAAAAGAGTACTAATCAAGGCAATTTATTTTGAAACAAGTCAAAAAGAGGCAGGTGCTTATATAATGCAATGCATATTATTAGATGTGATTTAAGCAGATGTATCTAAATCTTGATGTAGAATCCATGAAGTCTAGATATAGAGGTTAATTATTAATTTTGAATAGTATAATATTCCTTATATTTTAGACATTTACAATTCTCACCAAAGTTACTAGAGTGATTTAGATATGTGAGAATTCTGTTCCACTACTTTAGATATTTGTTCAATCCTCTGTGTTCACAGAGACTCTTACACTTACTATTTTGAACATCCTCTGAAATTGTATAGGCATAAAACACAGTTCAACTAATTTGAAAATTTAATAAAATTATGGTCCTAGTTATGAAGGAAAAAACTCTGCTTTAGATCAGATATATTCAATTTTCACCTGTTTCTAATGTAGTTTAATATCACAAATTGTTCATAGTAATAACAAAGCCATTTAACTGGCATATAATGCTGTTTCATTGGCTGAAGAAAAGGCATTTATATATCTTCTCTTAAGATCATTCCAGGAAGCCAGAGGGAACATCAGCAGTCTTGAACACTATGTCTGCTATGGCATAGAATACTAGCTTCTCTACTATGCCTTGGTCATATTTTTGCACAGGTATAATGTTACTTTCTAACAATTCTTTTGTATACCTTTAGGGGCAGTCTGGTGGTCATCTCTCAAGTACAAACACTTGTCAGGCCCTTAAACTTTAATCATGCTCTATAAACCCAGCCCTTAATATACTATAAGGACTTCCCTATAGCACCAAAAAAGCACATTTAAAATTGTTAATATTTAACAAACATTTTCTGTGTCAAGCTTTCTGAAAAGCCTTAAACAAGAAGACCTCTGATACAAAATTTTACTAGATATTCAGTGACTTATTTTGCTCCTAGCTACCTATCTAAATAGATAAACAAACATGAATTAAAAAAAAAACAGCTAGTCTATGGTATGTCAACACATAATTCAAATGTACAATTTAGGCCAGCAGTTAGGTATAGATTTATATTATATATTAAACTCTATTTCTTTTCTTTAACTGTATTTCTTGAACTTTCATGCTTAACCAATGAGAATAATAATACTCTGTCTTAGCAATAAAGCTGACTTACTAAGTATGCTATTATATGTATACATACTGATGCACATACACAAACACTATAGATATGTTTAATAAAAATTTAATTAAGAGCTAAGCAAAAACTAACATTACAGAAAAAAATGTAATGCAATCTATCTTGCCCTAAATGTCCAGGAAATATAAAGTGAAATAATACATTTAATAACTATATCTATATTACTTTTTTAATTTATATTTTAACAAATATAAAATATGAGGTCTTTAAAAATGTGAAGTTTTAGGAAGAGAAACATTTAAAATTCCTAAAATATTAGTCATTTACATTGAATCCATATGTTCTGCCAAATATATGTAAAAGACTTTAGACTAATTTCTTGAGTTGTAATGAAATTTATAACATTTAGAGAATGTGCCTTACACCATCTGACTAAAGAGTAGTTTCTCATTTTTAAGTACATGACAAAATATATATTAAAAATCTATTTGAGTTTTAAAAATAAACCACTGAGATCATTTTAATTTGAATCACAACCATGTCAGCAATCTAAAGGCAAAGGCCGGTCAAATTGTGGGTACCAGAGGCTGATGAGATGCTCTTTAATTTTTTTTTTTTTTTTTTTTTTTTTGATTTTCGAGACAGAGTTTCTCTGTGTAGCCTTGGCTGTCCTGGAACTCACTCTGTAGACCAGGCTGGCCTTGAACTCAGAAATCCACCTGCCTCTGCATCCCAAGTGCTGGGATTAAAGGCGTGCGCCACCACGCCCGGCGGAATTCTTAAGAACATACTTAAGAACACTGAGAATTAGCTGTATTGCTTCTCCTAATAGGTCCAGGACACAAGATTTGAGGAAAATTGGTGTGTGTGTGTGTGTGTGTGTGTGTGTGTGTGTGTGTGTGTGTGATAACCACAGAGCCTCCTGTTTTGCTTTAGTGGTACTCTTGCTTGCTATCAATCCCTCAGTTTTTGAGGTTTCCAGTGACCCAGGTCATCAGGGCTAAAAGAAAGAGTCAAAAGGAGAAACTGAGAGAAGGTGGGGAGAAAAGAAGTAAAGGAAAGGAAGGGGAAGGGGGAGAAAGAACGGAACAGGGGGAGAGAAAGAAGAGCTAAGATTGCTGCACTCTTCAAAATTCAATAGCCATCTTTTGCAGTATGAGTTGGACAAATCTGAATGAAAGCCTTGAAAAGGTTTTTAATTTATATTTGAATTTCTTCTAGGATTTCTGCATTCCCCTCTTTTCTTCTGTTGCCGAAGGACAAAAAGGACACCAAACCCAGCACCATTGCTCACCAAGCCCTGACACCATTGTTGATGTCAAGCTATGCTTGCAGACAGGAGCCTGGCGTGGCTGTCCTCTGAAAGGCTGTAACAGCACCTGACTGAGACATATGCACATACTTTCAGTTAATCAGTGGACTGAGCCCAGGGACTCCTATGGAAGAGTTAGGGGAAGGACTGAAGGAGCTGAAAGAGATTACAAACCCATAGAAAGAATGACAGTATCAACTAACTGGACCCCTCAGACTTCTTACCAACCAAAGAGCATATATGGGCTGGTCAACAGCCCAAGCTACATATGTAGCAGAGGACTGCCTTATCTGGTATCAGTGGAAGGAGATGCACTTGGTCCCCTGGAGGCTTGATGCCCCAGATAATGGGGATGCTAGAGGGGTGAGATGGGAGTGGGTGGGTGGGGTAGCCTCCTCTTACAGGTGAAGGGGATGGGATATGGAGTAGGGTGCTCATGGAGAGGGGACTGGGAAGGGGGACAACATTTGAAATGCAAATCAATTAATTTATAAAAAATCAAAACTGTTGCTTTGTTGTGACAATGTACATGTATTGGCCTCTGCCACATACTCTGCTTTCATTCATAACTAAAATTAGTTTCTCAATATGGACAACATGAAGGGTATACTTCATTATGGTATAGACATCTTATTTCCTCTAAATAGTTGTCCATTATCTGTTCTATTACTAAGGCAGCTTTTAAAAGTCTCTTATGTTGTGGGTTGTAAAGACCATTTAATTGTTAAGGCCACATGTTCTTCAGAGGACCCTGGTTTGGTTCTTGGCACCCAAAACTTTTCACAAACTCCAACTCCAGAGATTTCTATGCCCTCTTGTGGACTCCCCAGGTACCCATCCACATAAAATAAGAATAAAGAAATGTTTAAATAAGTGTCTTATCTCAGGGAGTGCAAGCTAATAGAACACTCCATTAGTTGTATAAGTGAGAAATATCCACATCGCCATTCATTTGCAAATGACTCAACTCAATGTACATTATTACTTTGGAAAACGCGGAACTGAACTTGCTTGCTATATGTAGTATTTAATACATCTCAAAGAATCTTGTTACTTGTTACTAACATGGCCACTAGTGTTTATAAGAACTAAATTATTTGCAGGAAGAAAATATCAAGAGATAAGTGTTTATCGATATAGTAGCAAAGCTTATTTATTCTCAACTCAAACTTCTCATTATTCCTGCCCAGATATTTCTCACATACCTTCCTTTACTGTAAAATTTCCAATAGTTGAAAATTTGACTTCCTTTAAAATTATCCATTGTCATGTGTTTGATAAGTATATAAAGTGAGAATTATTGTCCAGTATTGACCTCAAATTATTAGATCATTTAATTAACCTGGAAGAGGCTATGACAGCTTCTTTACATACAATAATTAGATGGATTATAAGACAAAATAATTTTGCAATATACATGGTATATAAATCTTACAGAGTTTATACTTACTGGGAAGTTAGTCTTTTAAAATGTTATAGTTTTTTATCTTGAATAAGCTACAAAACATCAAAAAACTATTATACTGGATATAATGCACTATCTATGCATGGTCAATGTAATAACTATATCTACTCAATTTATTCTCACAACAGTATCCATTTTACAGAGTAATCGAGTAACATGTCCACATCATGACTTGTAACTGGCAAAGCTAGGATTGAAACTCAATTTTCTATTGCGCTGAAAACAATTTCTTAGTGTCTTCACATCAATGTCTATGAAGACTCATCAGCTCATGGTTTAGAAAGAAATTCATTAATAACTTAGTGGAAACATTGCAAATGTAGTATCGCTCACTAATGTCTTATGCTGAGCTTAAGATACTCACCTATTTAAAATAAAAAAGAAAGAGAATTTTTTGCTTAGTAAGTATTTGAATATTTAATGCCTTTCATTATAGCGCATATCATTCATTCATCTCCATAGTGAAACATGTTGTGCAGTGTTTCCTGGCCTTCTCACTTCCTTACTAAATAAGATAGCTACACAGTGTTTTAAAATGCACAAAGATATTTGAGAAAAGTCTATGTTTAAATAGATTTAATTTATTAGAAATTTACTATAAGATGTTAGTGTATTGAGAGTGGGGAGGGCAGAAATATGAGAATCAAACCTCGGGTAAGGAAAGTCTGCTGTAGAGTCAGAGCACCAATGGACCCTCTGCCAAAAGGAGCACAATGAGCAGTAAGTAGAGAAATGCTGACATTGCTAGGTATATATACGTTTTCAGTGAAGGAAGGGAACTTGTTATAGGAGTTTCGCAGCGAGGTTTCTAATGACCCCGAGTAAAATGTCCCTAACAACAAATTAGAGGGAAGCAAAAGATAGAGGCAGGAAGGCAGCTCCTGGGAGCTCAGCAGAGTTTCGTCTGAAGCTGTCTGCAGGGTTTGTCTTTACTCTGAGCTAATGGCTAGAGTCAGAGGAAATGCCTCTACCTGGTGTGTCTGATATTATCAATAGAGCCCTGGCACAATAAACTGTGGCTCATGTCTCCAGCCAGGGCTTCTGAGAGCATTGGACAGGCTCTCCCTCCCCTGTCCTCCAACTTCTGAAAAGTTGGTACAAAAAAAAAATAGTTTTATGGAGAAGAATTAGTATCAGTTGGCAGAACACAAAAAGGCACGTGACAGCTGTGCCACAGACAAGGGAGAAAAGAATGATGCAAACCTGAGAAGAGGAGAAATGGAAACAAAGGAGAAAGAAAACCCTAACTGCATAGTACTCCTGTTCAGTTCATTTGGTTTTATAGATTATCTTTAAAAAAACAAATTAAGCTGGCCAAGGAATTTATAATTGAGATTATAAAACAAGAGTAATATAGTAAAACTTCAAATTGTTTTATCAAAAGTTTAGGGAGAAATAAATAATACAGAATACTAAAACTACTAAAAATCAAATTATTTATGAAGCAAAGGCTTTGGGTTCATAATACTAGAAGCAGAGGGGGAAAAACAGATTTTAAGTAACACGAAAAAGATGAAAGACCCAGAAGTTGTTGAGATGACATTGGAGAAGGATAAGTAGTGCATGCAAGGAAAAATAAGAGTTTTAGTATAAAGAAAGAGCATGTGACTTTGTTGGGATGGAGCAAGGACATTTTAAGTAGGGTTCTCAATGATAGAGGAATGGTTTGGACACACAACTATATTCTGATTAAGGTACTGAATTTAAAGTCTCCTTTTAAAGGCCTTTAAGAGCCGGGCGTGGTGGCGCACGCCTTTAATCCCAGCACTCGGGAGGCAGAGGCAGGCGGATTTCTGAGTTCGAGGCCAGCCTGGTCTACAAAGTGAGTTCCAGGACAGCCAGGGCTGTACAGAGAAATCCTGCCTCAAAAAACAAAAACAAACAAACAAACAAACAAACAAACAAACAAACAAAAGGCCTTTAAATAACCTGCAAAGATGTAAAATCATTGCCTTGGTGGAAAATGCAGGCTAAACTCATCAACGGAACTCAACTAACCTAAAAGCTTGGAGCAAGATGGACAGAGTTCAGAGGAGAGGATAAATGTGGACAGTTAGGTGGCTAAGATGTTGTTCAAACACATCTGCACAGCAGGAACCATCTTCATGTATGGAGATTCAGCTAGTCACTCTCCTCTTCTTAGCTGTCCCTCTGCTATTGGGCACTGATAGATCAACCTGAGCTTGTGTGCAAAGATGCTGTGGAGATTTCTAAATACATAGGAACAGAGATGCAAGGACTGGAAATTAAAGTGTTAAGGCACTCGTAGCAGCATGGCTGCTAAAGTGTGTCTGCCTTATTAGAAGGATCAGCAAGCACCACCGTTCTGAGCTTGACCCCAGCCCCACTACACTCATAACCTAGGAACGGGGCCCAGAAGCCTGAACATGTCTTCTGGGAAATTCTCACGTACAACATATTTTTGTCCCACAGTGATGGTATGTATGCGTTTATAGCAAGCAAAGACAATACTCAGGGTATGGTTGGGTATAGTGATGAGGGCTTCAGTCCTAGCCTTGGGCCTACAACACAAAATACCATAGACCTCTGTGGCTAGGGCCATGTTCTAAGTTATGTCCTGAGTCCTACCGTCAAATTTTGGCCGAGGTTTCAGGCCTGCCTGTGATTGATTAAATAAATGAAATGAAACTGGCCATCTTAAAAACAGCTTGCCATGACCAATTAAGTCCAATGGCTTCGTGAAAACCAACGGAGGAAACAGATGGCATAGGAATTTAGAAGCAGGTAATGCGGGGGCGTATAAAGAATAACAGAAAAGGCCAAATGTGCACAGAGCCACATAGGGATTTTTATGGCTGCTGGGGAGACAGAAACCAGTCTTGAAATGGGCCAGCACTGTGAAAGAAGTCCTTGTTACAAGTGTGATGTGGGCCACTGGTTTCCAGTCGGGTGCTTTCCCTGCAAAGGCACAAAAGACAAATGCTATATGTACAGGAAGAAAAAATTATGACTTTTATTTCTGTTTTACTTTGTCCATTTAAAATGTATTATTCAAGTGCATGATTTATAAACTGTGAGGTAGTACACAATAATATATATATATATACACAGATTTGAAAAAAGCTTTGGGGTCTATAAATGCATGAATTGAAGACATTTCTTTGTGATGAAATCTACTCAGTGATGAAATGAATAAAACATAGGATTACAGAAACCATTTAAATGAAGAGCTGAGACCAAGTAGCTGGGAGAATTATAGTTGGAAAACAGAAATGTTATTTACGCAGAGAAAGAAAATATTTACCATATAACCAACACAGTGAGACTGTGGGAAGAATCATGGTTGTCACAGCGCATAACTCCAGCAGGGGCCCTTATTGTGAAAGAGAATGTGCACAGCACTCCCTGGAGCTATAAAACCAAGGGATGCTGGGACACAGGGCTGCGGGTGGGAGCGTGAGAAGACTAAGCCTCTAGTTGAATTTCGTCTTAGGTAGTCAACCAATCACATTTTCATCAAAACATAAAATTAAAAGTACATGGCTCCACACGCAGCGATTTTTGTATTTTTATCTTTCACAGACTTAAATTTTATGTTCCAGCTCTTGTACCAAAATGATGGGAGTTCATTTGAACACCTTTGGTTTTCCTTCAATTTCTTTACTTCCATTAGATTAAGTTAAAAAAAGCAGTTAATATTTTACTTAGCAGTGCCATTGCTATAGGCTTCCACACTTGAATAAATATTTGTCTGTGGGGAATGACATGTATTCTTTCTTATCGGGCTGGAGTTGTTTATGCTATGTGTCTCTGAAAAAAGTAATTCCTTAAAAAATATTTTCCCAGTCACAAAAAGCAACGAATGTCCCTTTATCAAAGTGTGCCTGGTCCCTCTCAAGGCCTCATGTTCTCACTTTTACAGGGACGGCAACTGAGTTCTCTATCGCCTGTCAATGAACACTTCGTTTTATAGCCATGCACTTAATCTCAGATTGGCTTATAAACGTTGTCTTGCTTTCACAATTTTCTGTCTTAAGTTCACATGGACTTATGTAATAGAAACAAAATAAGCAATAAAAGCAATGATTGTATCCATCTTTTAAAATATACCTTACTGGAAGAATTGGATTTCTCGTATGCTTTCAAAATATAAAGCTTTTTTGACAGCAAGGCTGGAGAAGAAATGCATACATACACACAGACACATTTGTTTTGATTCACTATTTTAGGAAACCATTCACAATGGTGCTACCTGAATAGAGGGGGGGCTTGAAAACAAAGGGAAAGGTTATTTCAATTCTTAGCATCTGTCATATTGATTCAAAAATTTGCAAGAACAACTTTATCATCCAGAAACAAATAGAAATTTATTGGAGAAATTTTACAGGAGGAAATGGCTCAATGGAAAAACAGCAACGACATGGTTGGGGTTATCTTTGTAATTAAGGGTATTATATGTCAGTTGTGACGGAGGTAGGCTGGGGGAATGAATACCAGGAACGGTCAGTGCCCTGTGACCAGATAGTTCAAGCACTTGACCTACTTTCATATTTAAATAATGGTTATATTATGTCTGCTTTTAAAAAGTGACCAAACAAAATCCAGTGGGGCAGCACAGGGAAGCTTGAATTCCAACAGAGTTCTAAGCAGATCTTCAACACTGGGGTGCATTTTCTAAAGATCAGCCTGGAATGTCCAAATTACTTGGCCTCAACTGGAGCATCATGTTCCAAACAGGAAGGTTTGTAGAAGATCATGGCTTATAGCATGCTCAGACATTTTGGCTTCAATAGTAGATTATGTATTTGGTTTCAATTGGAGTGGCTTAGATATTGGTAATTTTTTAAAATAGTCTTCCAAGTACTGTGAGGCCAATTGAAAGCAAAGTCCAATGCCATATTATCCAATCTTCTTTCAAGAAAAGTTCCCAACATATACCAGACTCTGTCCCTGTTCCTTGGATACATATCATTTTTTTTGCATGACACTCATTAACATTTTTTTTCATTTTTTTCATTAACATTTTCAATTACAAGTATAGACTTTGATTGTTTTGTAATGTATAGGTGCCTATCTCTCTTCCTCTCTCTCTTTCTCCTTCTCTCTCTCTCTCTCTCTCTCTCTCTCTCTCTCTCTCTCT
>NC_034604.1:43030058-43040501 GCF_900095145.1 Mus pahari
AACACCTATAGTTTTATCTCTGTCCTCAACAACAGCTGTCATTGTAATGGCATGGTACAGTTCCTGGCAGAATCAGAACAAGATGTTAAGACATAACTCAAAAACACAAATATAATATTTCTCCCTTGCTTTCTCTATCACACACATACACACACACACACACACACACACACACACACACACACACACACTCACCTGCATGCATGCACACAGGAACACATACAGATAGATATGTAAACACATTCCATCTGGTTTTACATGTGAAATACTTCTGGCCCTTTTCCAGCCTCTTATTTCTTTCTCTCTACTGATTTCTGTAGTATGGAAGAATGACCCTGCATGAAGTCGGGTAGGCACTAACAATATAGTATGTCTATTACAGCCTTTGAATCTATAGTTTTGGTATTAATATCCTATGTTGTTAATAGTGACAATTTTGATTGGTAAATAAACATGATGTGTAGTAATTTCTTATACATTTTATCTTAGCATGATATAATTAGAGAGACTATATTATATGCTACTACACTGAAGTCTTTAAAAGTGGGGAAAGTGGATGGATGTAATGTTTTCTTATTACTATTCCTTCAAATGGTATACTAACTACATGGTCCTGGACCTATTACAGAATAGGATAGACTTGACTTTGAGGAAATGAGATGGGTTTCATCATTCCTTTAGCCTACCACAGTTCTTCTTGAGGTGCTTTGAAATGAACCAAGTATTTTCAATTTGGGCATATCAACCTCAACCTAGTCTGATGTACCACTCAGTCAGTACAAAATTGAATTAAAGGAGAAGGAAAAAAAATACAGATGACCTATCAAAACTGTCAGCCCTTTATGTGGGAATTGTTCTATTAGCTTTTCTTTTGGATTGGATTTCTTGTGAGAATGATCAAAAGAACAACCAACACTACATTGGTGTCCTTTGAAATAGATGCCCAGCATAATTGAGGATGGCACACACAACTTCCGAACACCTAGAATATTCCACTTAAAACAAAACTTAGAGATAATCTGCTCATTAAGATGGACACATCATTCTACAACCTCCAGAACGTCTAATTCCAGAGAGCAAATTTGGGACAAAGCAAACTATGGAGACAGACAAAGGAGTGGAACTATCAGCTCCTCCAGGAAATTGATCACAAATGAAATGGTCTAGGAGCAGGCCTGAAAAGCAGTTAGATTTCATTGTTCATCGGAAGCAGAAAAAAGGAAGAACAACGACAACAAAAAAATGAGTAGCAGAAAGGATGAACATCAAGAAATGAGGTTTGAGAGGTCTGACAGCTCAAAGGCAAGCCTGATTTTCTCCTGCAGGAGCCAGTTGGTGCCTGGCAACCACAAAGGAACAGGAAAGATCCCTGGGCTGAGGGGAAGCTGGAGAAGCCGCTGTGGGGAGAGGCTAGCAGGCTCCCAGAAATGTCAGCCTGGAAATACAGGCCACCCTCCTGCTTCCTGCCAGCATGGGAGCTGAAAGCTCAGCCTGAGACAACCACAAAGGTTTGTGAATATGAATCACTTCGAGAAACTTGGGTTATTTTTTCATCGCTCAGGATGTGAACTAATTGCTTATGAAAGGATAACTTCCTTGGAATTTGAACTCTTTGACTTTCCAACTGAAATAAAATTGCGAGATGCACTTCTCAAGGCTGCCAGGTCTTAGTGAAAACCACAGTATATGGTAAACTTCTCTCTGTGTTGCCTTCCTCATAGAGATCACACAGGTACTATTTTTTAACAAAGCAACAATTTAAACTCTCTCTTTTTTTTTTCTTGGAAATTCCTATACTGCTTAATACAAATATTGCTGTATCAGAAAACCAAGTACTTTAAACCCATGACAAGAAGGAGAGCAGCATGCAGAGGCCTCCATTCCTTAGTGAGCACAATGACGAGGTGCTTTGTACCCAGATGTTTATCTGACGCGAGACACAAATTGAAGTGTCATTGGCACTGCATTTGACATTGAATTTGGAGACCATTTACTATCTCAACAGAGGTACTGAAATTTCAATATCCTGAATTTTTCAAACATATCAAATAATATTCATTTGCCTCTGACAGCAACTTGGACAGGAAAAGTGCAACGGTTCTGAGAGAAATGCTACTCTGAATATTACCAGCAGTCAATATCATTAAGAGACATTACTGGGCTAATTCAATCTCCAGCCATAGCTTGTATTAAATGAAAATAACTCATCACAGAGTTGTAAAGCCAGTCATTTTACTACCCACCCTTGGGGTATGGAAGTTCAGTGACTTTTTTTTTTTTTTTAAACAAACTCCAACAGAATAGCACCTGAAATGGTGCTAAACACACAGAAAATAACAAATAGACATATACAAAAGAAAGACAGGCACATATACATAATCTCTCTCTCTCTCTCTCTCTCACACACACACACACACACACACTCACACACACTCACACACACATACACACACTCATATACACACAAAATAAAATCAAACCCAGACAACAAACATATACTCAATGACAAATAGACATACAACCCAAACAAATACACAACAGTTAAATATACACACAAAAGACAGACACATATACATAGGCACACACACACACACACACACACAGACAAACACACACAGACACATACAAACGATGACATACAAACACACAGATACACACACAAACAAAGCAGACGCACAAAGGCATAACAGAGGCAGGCGGATTTCTGAGTTCAAGGCTAGCCTGGTCTAAAACGTGAGTTCCAGGACAGTCAGAGCTATACAGAGAAACCCTGTCTCTGAAAAACCAAAAAAAAAAGAAAAAACATTTGTGCATAGAGGCACAATTAAGTACAATAAGAACCCTAAACTATCAGGTGGAAATCAATTCCTCCATTATGCTAATTCAATGTTATAATGTATTTCAAACTTTCAAGAAAGAAAATAATAGTGTAAATGTGTAAAGTTGCACAGAATTAATGTTGAGTAGCATGATGGAGCTATAAATCTCTAAATGCTTGGTTTTGAAGAACTTGAAAAATGATAATAAAAGCAGTCATAGACTTAAGATTCACTATGTGAACCCAGGAGGAAAATATTACCTTTCATTGGATGTCCTAACAGACTGCAGAGTTGTACACATCACTGTGGAGTGTTTGGATTGCAGCAAATTCAGTGAATATAAAAAGAGATAAAATTGTCATTTCTAGTCCTGGGTCAGAGTCCTGGCTTCAGACCTTCCTAACAGCAATGACTGAATATTTAACTGTGGGGTAATGTAACAAAAGTAAACAGACAAGAAAATGAAACATAAAATATAAGCAAAACTATGCATATTGTATGCATGCACATGCATCTGCCATCTAAGGTTCCTGTAAAAGTTGCATAATATTGATGAGTAAAGAAAAGTGTACATTGGGAGTTTTAGGTGCTTTCTCTGGCAATCAATTCATCATGGATTATGGACTTGGTTTGGTTTGACTCTGTCTTATAGACTTCTTGCACTGAGAGCAGCCTGTGGTTGGTTTTGAATGTTAGACATTATCGAAGTGACACCAGCTGTGAATTTGGCCTTTCTGTTCTCAGATCTGATCCATGCTACTGTAAAGCCTCAGCCTTGGCATGAGCTACTTTACCTTGTTAAGTCTGAACTTTCAGATTTGAAAAACAGAGGTGATAACTCCTATCCCTGTGAAGGGTATATAGGCTAAGAGTGTTTGACCTGTGCCTCACACATTAAAAGTTAGTGCTTCATAGTAGTGACTCTCAATGGTTGTTTCAGAGTCCAAAAGCCAATCCCACAATGTTCATGAGCACAAAAGCCATGGCTAGCAAAGGCATAGGAGGTTCAAATAAAACAAAACCTTCTAAGCCATAGAGAATGCCTGAGAAAATTCTTCAATTCTTCTAAATTCAGTCTCATCGTTTTATAGTTCACTTACCCTGTCATAAAGGAATATCAACAACAGCATATGTCTCAGATCAAAACTCAGTTCATTTCATCAGTGACCTGGTGTTCAAAGAGGATAGCTAAAAAACATGACAGTGGTGGTGTTGATCTCTCTCTCTCTCTCTCTCTCTCTCTCTCTCTCTCTCTCTCTCTCTCTCTCTCTCTCATTTTGAGACAGGATTTCTCTGTATAGCCCTGGCTGTCCTGGAATTCACTCTGTAGACCAAGCTGACCTCGAACTTAGAAATCCACCTGCCTCTGCCTTCCAAGTGCTGGGATTAAATGCATGCACCACCACTGCCCAGCCTTAAAAAAAAAAAAAAAAAAAAAAGAAAAAAAAAGAAAAAAAAGAAAAAAAAACTAGATATTTTCTTTATTTACATTTCAAATATTATCCCCTTTCCTGGTTTTCCCTCTGAAAACCCCTTATCCTATCCTCTGTCCCCCTGATCACCAACCTACCAACTCCAGCTTCCCTGTCCTGGCATTCCCCTACACTGGGGCATCAAGCCTTCTCAGGACCAGGGGCTCCTCCTCCTAGTGATGTCTGACAAGGCTATCCTCTGCTACATATGGAGCCATGGGTCCCTCCATGTATACTCTTTGGTTGATAGCCAGAAGCTGGAAAGAACCAAGATATCCCTCAACAGAGGAATGGATACAGAAAATGTGGTACATGGAGTACTACTCAGCTATTAAAAACAATGAATTCATGTAATTCTTAGGCGAATTGAAGGAACTAGAAAATATCACACTGAGTGAGGTAACTCAATCACACACACACACACACACACACACACACACACATATACATGGTGTGTACTCACTGAATAATGTATATTAGCCCAGAAGCTCAAATACCCAAGATACAGTTCATAGACCACATGGTGCTAATATTTCTAAAAGTTGTAATTTTGATTAAACTCAGTATGTTTTCTTTCAGAAATATCAGAAGAGAAAAGTACAAAATATATTGTGAATTTTACATAATGACCAAACCAGGTTTTGAATGAGATTTGGGGACAGAGGATATTTTAAATAATAAACTATATCTGTAAACTATGGATTTAGAGAGATGCAGATCCGGTGAAGCCATATCGAATGACCAGTGTTCTAGAAAGAGCTCTGTGTGCTTGCATGTGTATAGAGCATTATGGAAAGAGGACATTCAAGAAGCTGTTACAGTAGCTTGTGAAAGACCTAATTGAGCACTAGCCCAAGATGGCAGCAATGAAAATAAGTAGCACAGAACAGATTTAAGGAATATTAAACACAGGAAGTAACATGGCCTAATGAAAATGAGGGAGTCATGTTAAAGTAGGAGATGGTGTTTCTCTTGGGAGGGAAGACAAATGAGGCATCCCATAAGAGAATGCAGGAGACATAGCAATCTCAGATACAGCACGTTTGGATGCGTGACTTCCATTAAGCACAATTTCTCTTAACTTTCTCCACTGAGTTCCAAAGTAACATTATGGGGGAGTCAGACAATTTGTGTACAAAGTCTCATATGAGAGCCAGCAACTCTCATATGACACTGGTCCTCTCTGCTCTATATCTGGTTACAGAGAAGGAGTTTTTCAATAATAAATAGCAGAGACCAAACATTATAATAACATCATTTAATTAAAACATAAGTCTATCCATGAATAACACCAGGGTAGCATAGCTTTTGATGGCATCACCATTCAAAATAAAAGAATTCTAGTGATACTAGGTTGAAGATATATGTTACAGTATTAAATTTAGATTAATTTATTATTTAGATTAATAAGTGTAATCTTGTAGTATTTTCTATTTGATAAATGAAATCAAAACAAGAGCAACGCTGCTATTCAAGTTCAAAGCCACTGTCTCCTTTATATTTTCAGGCTGGGAAATTTTCTCCTAGAAGACCATGACACCAAATCCAAACAGGAAAAGGAAAGGCATTCTTTAAGAAGACAAGTTTGGTTAAACAGAAAGCGAGGAAGGAAAAATCTCCTTAAAGGTGGTTAAATCCATGGATGCTTCCATTTGAACTGGGAAGGAGGTCTTCCGACATTCTAGCTAATTCAAGATACTTCCTTTCTGACTGAAAATACCAAGCTGTTTACTCTTTTCAACACAAATTCATTAACAATTCCTAAGTATAATGAAGCTGGATCCACTCACAGGTTTTAATTTTAGCCAATGAGCCTCTCTAGAGGTGATAATGAAAAATGTGAATGGGGTGCTTAGTAAAGTGACAGTTCCTGGTGATAGAAGAATGCTGCACTGAAGATTTCAAAAGTGATTGGGTGGCGCTCAGGAAAGCTGTCTACTGTCTCTGCATGAAGCAGAGTTCAAATAGGAAGATGATTTTTTTTTTCTTTTTTTGACTTTTCCATACTAGGTGCTGCTAACCAAATTAAAAAGACTTACAATATTCTGAACATTTTGCTCTATGTTGATATGTTTCCCTATTCATCTGTTTCTTTTTTTATTAATTATTCCATTCATTTACATTTCAAATAATTTCTCACTTCCCAGTTACCCTGTCCACCAACCCCCCATCCCACATCTGTCCTTAACCCTCCCTTTTGCCTATATGAGAGTGCTCTCCACCCACTCACATTCTCCTGCCCAACCACTCTAGCATCCCCCTATGCTGGGGCATCAAATCTCCCCAGGACCAAGCCCCCCCTTCCATTGTTGTCAGGCAAGGCCATTCTCTGCTACATATGTATTCGGAACCATGGTACATTCCTTGGTTGGTGGTCTAAATTCTGGGAGAACTGGGCAGTCAGGCCAGCCTATGTTGTTCTTCCAATGGGGTTGCAACCTCCCTCTACTCCTCCAGTCCTTCTGCCAGCACCCCCACCAGGTTCCCTGAGTTCAGTCTGATGGCTCCAAGCATCCACATGGGCATTGGTCAGTTGCTGGCCAGACCTCCCAAGGAGTCGCCATACTAGGTTCCTTATGATCGCAAGGTGGGGCCATTTCTGGTTGGCCCTACCTTCAGTTTCTGTTCCAATTTTTGTCCCTGTTCTTCATTCAGACAGGTACATTTCTAGGTTAAAAGCTTTGAGATGGGTGGGTGGCCCCACCCCTCAACCAGCGTCTGTGCCTATCTTCTGGAGGTTGTCTCAACAGGTTCTCTTTCCTCCTTCTCTGTGCATTTCAGCCAAAGTCATCTCCGTTGGGTCCTGGGAGTCTCACATTTCCCTGGTGTCTGGAACCTTCCAGTAGCTATTCACTGTTTCTTATCCACCCCGCTAAATAATTTTGTTCAATTTCCTGACCCTTTGTACCTCTCTCACATCTCCTCCAGCTCCTGATACTGCCACCCTTATCTCCTCCGCTTCCTTTCTCCCTCCCTGTCCCCTTCTCCCTCCAGATCCCACAATCATCCTGTTACTCCTTCAATGTAGGACTGAAGCATTCACACTCTGGTCTTCCTTCCTTCTATGCTCTACACGGTCTGTGGGTTGTATCACCAGCATTGTGCACTTTTGAGCTAATATCCACTTATTAGTGAGTACATACTATGTGGGTTCTTTTGTGTCTCGGTTACCTCACTCAGGATATTTTCTAGTTCTATGTACTTGCCTGCGAATTTCTCATTGCATGTAATTGCTGTGTAGTACTCCATTGTGTATATATACCACATTTTCTGTATCCATTATGTTGAGGGACATCTGTGTTGTTTCCAGCTTCTGGCTATTATAAATAAGGAGGCTATAAACAGAGGGGAGCATGTGTCCTTGTTATATGTTGGAACATATGTCCAGGACTAGTATAGCTGGGTCCTCAGGTAATACAACTTTCTCAGGAACTGCCAGACTGATTTACAGAGTGGTTGTACCAGCTTGCAATCCCAGCACCAATGGAGGAGTGTTCCTCTTTCTCCACATCTTTGCCAACAACTACTGTCACTTGAGTTTTTGACTGGTGTGAGGTAGAATCTCAGGATTGTATTGATCTGCATTTCCCTGATGACTAAGGATGACCAGAGAATAACCCTATTTAAAAGGTGGAAAACAGAGGTAAATAGAGAATTCTCAACTGTGGAATCTCGAATGTTTGAGAAGCACTTAAAGCAATACTCATCATCTCTGTTTTTATTGATTTGGGTCTCTCTCTCTCTCTCTCTCTCTCTCTCTCTCTCTCTCTCTCTCTCTCTCTCTCTCTCTCTCTCTTGCTTGTTTGTTTCACTAACTGGACCAAGGTTCTGTCTTTTTGTTGTTGTTGTTGTTGTTGTTGTTGTTGTTGTTGTTGTTCCTTTAAAAGAACCAACCCAGAGTTAATGATTCTTTCTGTGTTTTGTTTGGTTCTCCTTTACTAATTTTTGCTTCAGTTTTTATTGTTTTTCCACATCCACTATATTTGAGTTTGATTTATGTTTTTTCCAAAGTCTTGAGATGCATCTTTAAGTCATTTATTTGTGTTGTTAGTGCTTAGAGATATAAATTTCTACCTTGGAACTGTTTTTATTTTCATTAATTAATTAATTAACTTTACATTCTGATCGGAGTTTCCCCTCCATCTTCTCCTCCCAGTCCATTCCCCTCACTTCCACACTGCTTATGCTCCTCTGCATTTCTCCTCAGAGAAGTTGAAACCTTCCATGAATATCCAACTGCTTTGTCATACAACTTATAGTAGGACCAGACACATCTTCTGTTAAGGATAGGCAAAGCAATTCACTTAGAGGAAAGAGATGCAAAGGCAGGCAACAGAGACAGTCCCTGTGTCTTCTGTTTGGAGTCCCACATGAAGACCAAAGTACACATCTGTTGCATATGTGTAGTGGAACTAGGTCCATACCATGTATGCTCTCTGGTTGGTGGTTCAGTATTTATGAGTCCCTATATGCCCAGGTTAATTGATTCTAGAGGATTTGTGTGTGTTTGTGTGTGTGTGTGTGTGTGTGTGTTGTCCTTGACCTCTCTGTCTCTTTTAATCCTTCCTCTTCCTCTTCCTCTTCCTCTTCCTCTTCCTCTTCCTCTTCCTCTTCCTCAGTTCTCCAAGCTCTGGTTAATGTTTAGCTGTGGGTTCTAAAACAATGACATCACGAAATTTGCAGGAAAGTGGATAGAACTAGAAAAGATCATCCTGAATGAGGTAACCCATACCCCCCCAAAAGAAAAATATGGTATATACTCACTTATAAGTGCATATTACCCATAAGTTCAGAATAATCATGCTACAAGCCACAGATCCAAAAAAAAGTAGGGCCCAAGGAAGGATGCTTGAATCTCACTGAGAAGGAGCTGGGGTTGGTAGAGGGAGGAATCTGGGTGGGAAAAGGGATGGGAAGGGGAATAGGAGAGAAAAAGTGTGGCAAGGATGTCACAAGAGACAAGTAGGAGAAAAGTGAGACTGTTCTGGGGATGTCTTTGGGACAAGCTAGAAATCTAGGGCAAGGGAAACTCCCAGGAATTCATGAGAGTGACCCCAGCTAATACCCCTAGCAATAAGGAATATGGAACATAAAAAGTCACCTCCTATAACCAGGCAATACTTCCAATGAAAAGATTTGCATATAATCCAGTCACAAATCCTGGACCCCAAACTTTTCTTGTCTATAAGGAATGTAAGGAGAAAGAAGAGCAGAAAATGAGGGACTGGGCAGCCAGTGAATAACTTGAGACTCATTGCATGAGAGAAAGCCTACCCCTAACACTATTAATAATATTCTACTATACTTGAGACTCAAAATGCTTTTAATGTGTCCCAGAGTTTTTGTTGTATTGCATTTTTATTATACAGATAGCCTATAAGTATACTTTAATCTCTGAGTTTATTCAATTACTAGAAATTCATTTACTATTAATGTTAAGCGTTATTTTTATTGTAATCGTGTAGATAATATACATGTTGTTATTTCAATTTTTTCTGAATTACCTCTATTAGTATGACAGTGGATTGAAGTATTTTGGGTCACTATCCCTTTATGGAATTTGCTTCCTTTAAATTACATGAGTCTTCTTAAGTTCATGACTTCCCATTTTAAAATTTCTATGAGTTGCTGCTAAGTCACTTGAGTCCTGCTAAGTCGGTATGGGATACAACTTTTAATCAGCTACATAGACTTCAGGATATACCATTATTTTATAATCCAAAAGGATGATCCCTCAGAGGGCTGCAAAGTCCATTCTTAGAATATCTAAAAACCGGAGGAGTAACTATTAATGTCCAACTAGTTCTTTGAAAATTCATTTAAAAAATAGCCATTCCTGTGCTAATTCTAAAATTTAAGGTATTTCAAAATAAAATTCCAATAATACTTTAAAGCTTCGTTACTGAAAAACAAAACTTTGAGGTTTCCATTTGTAAAGAGAGTAGAAAAAAGAGGAATCCAAGTTGTCTTAGGGATTACAAGTCAATAACAGTTTCAATATGCCAGATGCTGCTAGTTACAACTAATTGAAAATATATCTAATTAATTAATATCACAATGAAAGATTCCACAATGCCACACACAGAGTATATCAAATATATATATATATATATATATATATATATATATATATATATATATATACACACACA
>NC_034604.1:43040518-43089627 GCF_900095145.1 Mus pahari
ATATATATATATATATATATGTATATATATATGTGTGTGTGTGTATATATATATATATATATATACATATATATATATATATTACACATATATGTGTGTATGTGTGTATGCACATATTTTTCAATTTAAGGACAGTTAATAAAGGTCTATATGACTTAAAAAATAAGAATTCTCCCAGGGAAGCAAAACTTGCTTTATTTGTAATATATGTCTAGCACACCATGGCTCCCTACATTTGAATTGTCTCCTTTTGTCATAAAGTATAAGAATCTATAGGAATGAGTGTATCATGAGCAACTAAGAAAGAGAAAACAGCAACAATTGTTGTGATGATAACTTGTATTCTATTTTTGGCCACTTATCACTATGTAGGAAAACAATGAATAACATCAGCCAAAAGTAGAGATTTTTTAAAATGAAGAGTTTAGGATCTAAGGCCTTCTCGTGATTTCTGTTCTTGAAATGCTTTTGTACCCTATGCATAAATGTGTCCTATTTTCTTATTAGCAATTAAATAATTTAGTATTAGATCCTTTCCATGCTAATGTAGTATTATAATGTCACATCTTTTGCCCATGTTATAGAGATTAGTAGGTGGTAGGTTACAGACAAAACGGTTGAAAAAAATTTTTGAGGGATGAGTTATCTAAATATTCTGATTTCTTCATTTTATAGTCATATTCTCTCTCTCACACACACAAAAAAAACAGAGTGAAGCACTACACTACAAACGATGAATATATACAATTATGTGTTAGTTAGAAAGCAAGAAAATATGAGCTGACAATTTGACTGAGTTGTGTAATCATGACAACCTGAATTCTACTCACCAAGTCCACTATGAAAGAAGAGAATCAATGCCTTCACATTGTTCTTTGGCATCCACACATGTATCTTGATAAGATCACACCTCTATCCATTGAGAGAGAGAGAGAGAGAGAGAGAGAGAGAGAGAGAGAGAGAGAGCCGCTGGGAAGTTATGCTGTGAAGAAACACCATGACCAAAGCAACTTTTATAAAGGAAAACATTTGATTTGGGGCTATCTTACAGGTTCAGAGGTTTAGTCCATTATCATTTTGATTGGAAGTATTCCAGTGTTCAGGCAGACTTGGTGCTGGAGGAGCCAAGAGTTCTACTTTTTGATCTACATACATTAGGAGACAGAATGCAACATGGTGCATATCTTCAGCATGGGAGACCTCAAAGCCTGAACAGTTACACACTTCCCCTAACAAGGCCACAACTACTCCAACAAGGCCATCCCTCATAATAGTGCCACTCTATATTCAAACACATGAGTCTATGGGGAGGGATCATATCTAATCAAACCACCAGAGTAAATAAAAGTAAAACTAAATAAATCAATAAAAGGTAAAAGAGATAAGTAAAGAGAATAGAGAAATGTATTCCTTTTGCCTAAATTTGTAAGTAAATTATATTCAGAGATAGCAACAGAATGGATGAGTCATGTTGATATTAGTATCTTTTCTTATGTTTTAGTACACTGGTCATGTGATAGAAGCCCAATGTTATAGATACATTGAGATATGAAGAATAAAGGTCATGGAAGAATGTGTTTTGTGTCTTAATTACTTAATGGAAGTGCAACCTAACCTTGCTTTAGGCAGGTGTACAGCTAATATTGAAATGTAGTTCACTCCACAGTATGGGAGCTAGCGTAAGCTACTGGAGTGATAGTTAGGCTCAATATTTCAAATCAATGGAAGCATTATGGATGAGACCCCACCTCCTCTACAGAGAAGTTGTCACAATAGTTCTCTATCAACTTTCTGGTACTAGCTTCCTGCAGCTAATCCATATTAGTCAATATGAGTTCCATTTGAAAATAGCTGATAGACACAGTGAATATTGTCAAGTGTAATAAGAAATAAGACTTGTAACTTTGTCCTTGCATGATAATGTTACTTTTAAGAAATCATCTAAACAGATGCAATTGTGGACTGATTTTTCCTACTCTGTTTTTTCTACTTAAGAGAAAAATAATACATAGGTCTCCAGGATTGTTATACAAAATTGATTACATAATAATAATAATAACTGATTCTGCTATTTCACAATAATTAAATCTTCCTTAAGCTTATTATGAGTCTATTCTAATAAATTATTCTATGGATTCAAGATAGGAATTCAATGTATTTTTGAATAACATGCTTTCTTCTAAATGAAGTCTTACATCAGAGATAATGAATAATATTCTGACAGTACATATGAAATATTGAAAAATAAATCTGTTCCAAAATAGGATATCAGAAAAGCTGTATTTTGTCTTAAATAGATTTGCCATAATTTAAAATGTTGTATGGCTTTCATCACTATTTAAACAACTAGTCAGAACTCTGGGAAAAATCAATAGCCATTATAAATGTAATTTACTATAATCATAATTCAGCAGCAGCTGCTGTTTCCCACCAAACATTTAATCATGAACATGGTCATATGAAACAATTCTAATGGCTGAATGGGAATTGTTCTTTTGGATTTATAAACAAGGAGGAAACAAATATTAAATCTGAGAGCATACAGTGGCAGAAAAATAAAAATGTACTCACTAGAATTTTTTGGTGATATCTGTTAAGAGGGCTACTTAACTTTTTGAGTTTTGATTTAACTGGTCTCCAATGACACAGTACATATTTTGTATTTGTAAATTATTTTTCTTTGAGATTATAAGTTTTTCATTTTCCTCTTTCCTACTTTCCCTCAAACTTTCCATATACCCCTTCCTCCTCTCTTTCAAATATATGGCCTCTTTTTCTGTGTATACATGTACATGTATATGCATATTTAAGAATATATTTTTAAATATATAAATACACCCTGATCAGTCTGTATAATGCTATTTGTATATATGTTTTAAAAGTTGAATATTTGGTATTGGATAAAAAATTTGGTGTGCTCTTTCCGGGGGAAGACTCTTTCTCCTACTCTCAGCACTCTTTACTGTATTATACCTGCCTGTACTTCTTTATGTGGGGTCAAAGCCTCCCATGACTTCCAGCACTATGGTAATATGTCCATTTTTGTTGTCTGAACACATCTATAATACACCTGTTACCTAAGGTCCAGAGATCACTGTCAAATAAGCAGCAAAAGATGATAAAAGCCAGAGGACCAGAAAGATTGCTGTGAGACTACGTCTCATATGAATGCCACAAACTACACCCATAAAGTCTCACCACCATGAATGTTTACTACTGTAATATAATCATTGACTCAAAACGGTGTCAAAAGACATAAATATAAGGCTGAAGAGCTGATAACAGTTTTTAGATGCTTGTCACATGCATGAAGATTGGAGATCCAATTCCCCACATTCAAGTAAAAGCCAGGCATGGCCATGGGCACTGTGATGCAGTGCTGGCGAGACGAGGCAGCAAAGTCTTTTGAGTTTACTGGTCATCCAGTCTTGAATGAAAAGGTGATCTTCAGTTTCAGGATGTGAATCACACATTTATATACCTACAGACATGGATGCATTCACACTTATATGCAATGATATAAGCATATGCATGCATTTTGTCACACAGATGTAACACAAATTATGACAGAATAGTTTATTAAGATTCTGATATTTGCTATATAAACATGAATTTATTGCTAATCTTCAGTACTTTACCCTTAGATCCCTCTGTTAAAGTGTTTATTTATAACATAATAGCAGCAGTGTAATTGATATAAATCTAAAGAGTTTCAATTATGAAGACTGGATTTATGAACTCTGAAAAAAACCCTGACTCATTATTGGTTGTTTAATGAAGCCTATATAAATACATCTCAGTTATAATAAAGTCTTTGAAAATGTTCATAGTACCTTTGGAAACTAAATTTTGTCATTGTGTGTAGGTTAGAATATGGATTCTTTATCAAAATTTGAATGTTTTAGAGTGAGAATGTTGGCAGAAATCTACTAATGTACTAAGGAGATAAAACAAGATAGAGACGTCATACAAATACAAAGTGGCAGTATTGAAAAATGTTATAAAGGACATTTCTAGGAACTTGGGTCATACATTATGCAAAGACAAAAATCACTACAATAAACATAGCTAGAACAATTAACACGTCAGCAAGTAATAAGCACATGTGTGAGCATCCTTTGTATATATGAAGCTATTGATCCCCCACCAGTAGGCCACATACTTGGAAGTGTCAGGCTGAACGAAATGTTGGAACTAAGATGGTCTGCTTTAACCTCACTACAAAGTAACTAGAAATGACTTATTTCAAAGAACTGACACCCCGAACCCAATTGTACTACCACAAGTATAGTAGTTATGAGATAAAATACACTTATAACTTTCAATTGTCTAACCAACTTAAAATTCTAGTATATTATAGAAACAGTTCATTATTTTAAAGTCAAAGCTTTGTCTTGTTGGTAGAGTAGTGGCCAATTTAGATAGCTTAAAAAATACCATTACTTCAGCTTCCAATCAAATGGATAGTAATTCCGTTGTTGCATGACCTGTGAAAAAAATGATGTAAATATACATTTTTTTAAGATTAAGGATCAAATTAATTAAACACTTGTTTTGATTTTAAACACTTGTTTTGATTCATAATATATTGGGTTTTATTGACATTATCTTGTTATTATTTTGTCATATATTTCTTACTACATGCCAATAAAATCATTAATGGTTTATATAAATGGTAGGATTGTTATCATTTTCTTCAGGATAAGCATGGGATAAGCATCATTTACATCTGTGGATTTCATGTTACTTTAAAAAAAGTTATGCTAGTATAATAGCTAGAAAAAGAGAAAACATTATGAATTATTAGTTACCTATAACCCATAATCATTTTTCTTTGTCTTGGAGACATACTAATATCATAAGGAGTAATTCTAATTTTGCTGCCATAAAAAAATTAAAATAAGACCAGCATGTCAAGCTTTACTGGGGTTACATTAAACTGCTCTTGTATTCTGTTAAAGACAACTTTCAATTGCTAGGGCAAATCTGTACAGTGTTTTATTCATCTTCTTACCCATTCCTAGAGAAGGATATAATCTGACACATATTCAGCTCCTTATGCCTTGAGAATGGCAAGTTCCTGTCAGAAAGTACCCAGTATAAAGAATCCAACAATTTATACTTTTATGAAACCCAAATTAGTATTCCAAAGTTTCTAAAACATTCTTGTTTCAGATAAAATATGAACAAAAATAGAACCTTTGAACCCAGAACTATTATATGCCAAAAAAATTACAAGTAGTATTTGATTTTATCCTCAGAAGAATTATCTGAAGGACCGGAATTCTCATTGCTTATTCAATCCTATTTCCTTTTTTTATTGTTGTTTGTTTGTTTTCTGTTTTTGTTCTTTTTTAGTAGATGTTTTCTTTATTTACATTTCAAATGTTATCCTCTTTCCTTGTTTCCCCTCCCAACCTCCCCCATCCTATCCCCCTCCCTCTGCTCACTACCCTACCCACTCCCACTTCCCGGCTCTGGCATTGCCCTATGCTGGGGCATTAAGCCATCAAAGCACCAAGGGCCTCTCCTCTCATTGATGTCCCTCAAGGCGATCCTCTGCTACATATGTGGTTGGAGACATGGCTTCCTCCATGTGAACCCTTTGGTTAGTGGTTTAGTGCCTGGGATCTCTGAATGTACTGGTTGATTGATATTGCTGTTCTTCCTATGGAGTTGCAAACCCCTTCAGCTCCTAAGATCCTTTCTCTAGGTCCTTCACTGGTGACCCTGTGCTCAGTCCAATTTCCTAAGCAGTCTCTGGGCATCACCTCCCTGAGCTGCCCCCGCCTGCTGGCTGTTGTCCTTGCTATCACGCAGAAGACACCAGGTTTCTTCATTCTCTTCAGGTTTGCTCAACATGCCATCTATTTATGAAAACTTTCTTGACCATTCTATTAAAAACCTGTCCTCTCACCTTGTTTTTTTCTTAAATGCATTTACACTAATGTGCTGGATGTTCTTTTAATGAACCATTACACTCTGTGCTGTCTGTGGACACTCCAGTATATCAGGACCTGAGAAGTCAGTGGTAAAACATTCTATCCATAGTTCTCAGAGTATTGCATAGCATTAAGAAGAAACGAACCAATCCTGATGCATGGTAGCAATAACCTTTAGTGTCTAGCACTTTGGAGGCAGAGTCAGGTAGGTCCCTCTGGGTTAGAAGCCAGTCTAGTCTACATAGTAATTTCCCTTCCATCTGGAACTTCACAATGAGAGCTTAAATCAAGAAGAAGCAAGCAAACAAACAACAACACATCAAAAAAGTGGGAAAAAAAATCTACCAACTGGGGTCTGGCCAATTCAATCGGCTTTTTCCAATGTCAAGATAGCTCAAAAACATTACTAGTATTTTATGTCACAATTACTTACAAAATGATATTTAGTGCCTTGGAGTAAGTGTATTTTGACCAATTATACTAGAAAAATAGGGTTTGCATCTCCATAGGAGCTGCTTCCAATAGCCTATGGCAATTTTATAAAGTCCTGCAAAGAATATTCAAGAATATTGGCTGTATCTGTTCAACTATCATCATCTTTTATTTTTTTGACCTAGATTTTGTATGACCAGTCTCATTTGACAGTCTCCTGCTTTTACATTAAAGCTTTTGGACTGAATTCCAGTAGAGTACACCCTGGGCCTGGAGTTTGTTTCTTTAAACTCTGTCAAGGAAACTGCCTCAGCTCTATATCCTGCTTGAGTTTATAAATGGCTGATATAAGCTTGCCATTTTATTTTCATAAGCCTTCCAAAACAATCCACAAGAAAACCTTTACAGTGCCACCATTTTTTTAATGGAGGATGAAAAACACTAGCTTTTGCTTGAGATCCATCCTATTTTTCAAACAACAAGAATATTTGTCATTATTTCCTAATTTCCCAGTACATATTTGTAGAAAATAATTCAGACTAATTATGAAATTTTATAGTGAATAAAATGCACTTGATCATAATGATCCCTTCTGATCTACTTTTATCTTCCACTCCTCTCACTAATTATCTATCATTGATCTTATAATGCTCTCATGCTGCCACATAAGACAGTGTCTTAATTTCTCCTGCAATTCTTTCCACTCATTTCTCAACAACTATGGGCTACAAGACATTAGGTTCTACCACATATCCACAGAGTGTCAATAAGACTTCCAAATGCCGGGCACGGTGGCATACGCCTTTAATCCCAGCACTCAGGAGGCAGAGGCAGGCAGACTTCTGAGTTCAAGGCCGGCCTGGTCTACAAGGTGAGTTCCAGGGTAGCCAGGGCTACACAGAGAAATCCTGTCTCAAAAAAAAAAAAAAAAAAAAAAAAAAAAGACTTCCAAATATTTCATGCTTTTCATGCTTGAGTCTAATCCTAGAATTCTATTCCTAGGGACTGTTTTCTGCCTTCTCTGGAATTAACTTGTAGCTCAAAGTCTTCTCATTTACCTGTAGAGATAAGAACATTAAAAGTACAATGTAGATACCCCAATTCATTTTTACATTGATTTCAGAGAATCACAGAGAAAAAAAAATGAAAACAAAAACAAAAACAGAAGTGGGATTATTGATTTGGATTCTGCTGTAGGCTAGAGAGCTTGTCTTCCCTGAGACTATCTTGAAGCTCTGTACAACACGTTTCAGAATCATTCACCCAAAGGATAAAACAGACCTGGACTCTTGTGCTAGCTTTTATTACTCCAATGTTGACCGTGAGGAGCCACACACATTATTTTTCTTACACTGATAAATTTTCCACATAATTCCTAGTGTCTAGAGCAATGTTACAAATCTGCTATAACTTGTGTCACATGCTACTTTTTAGGACTAGAAATAACTTACTTGGGACCCATTTCCTCTCTTTCAGAATTTTGCTAACCTTGTTCTGTTGTCCCCAATTATTTTATGGATTTCTAGAAAGTGTGGAATATAGTCCGAGATACCTCCAACTCTCCTAACTCTATTTTATGTCTCTTCAATGTTCGAAGAATCCATCTAAATCTCTGTATTTTGAACTTCATTATGTTTTTCCTGAAGTGCAATAAGGCTTTCATACTGGCAATTTCTATGCTCCTTTATTGTCATTTTAAAAATACATTTAAGTAATTTCAGTAAGTGTAAGCCTTACTCTAGAAAACAAATTACTATTAAACTAAATTATTTTCTGTTTTCATAAATTCTTACCGACTTTCAATTTTTTTTGTGGTCATTGACATTCACATTAATTATCTTAAGCACTTCCTTTGTAACTTGATGGCTGAAAGTCGTGTATATATCCTAATTGATGGTAATTTTATTGTTGATCTCTGAGCATTCATTTTTAAAATTTTTCTTAGAATGTCTTCATTTTTATTTCTTTTTTATTAGATATTTTGTTTATTTACATTTCAAATGCTATCCCCTTTCCTTGCTTCCCCTCCAACCCCCACCCCATCCCAATCCTGCCGGTCTTACTTACTTACTTATCTGGAAAGCCTGGGGTTCAAACTAATAGTCACAATACCTTTCACTAGAAGTCATTTTAATTTTAATAAACTAGTTTAGTGATTTAAAGAGTAACAAACTCAGATAACTTAAAAGAATCTTGCTTGCAGTCTTCTATCCTACACAGTCTCTAAAAGTTCTTTGTCTATCCAGTGTTCAAATATGAGTATTTGATGCCCCTACTTCAGAGTATAAATGTGGAACATGGTTCACAGTCTGGCAGCACTCAAAGCCCTTGACATTATCTGTCTTTTCTTTGATATTACAGTGAACCATGGTTATCATTTGGCTAATTCTTGGTAAAAGGGAATCTTAGCGAGCTGGAGTGATGGCTCAGCAGTTAAGAGTACCGACTGCTCTTCCAGAGGTCCTGAGTTCAAATCCCAGCAACCACATGGTGGCTCACAACCATCTGTAATGGAATCCGATGCCCACTTCTGGTGTGTCTGAAGAGAGCAATAATATACTCATATACATGAAGTAAATAAATATATTTTTTTTTAAAGAGAAGCTTAGCTGTGTTATTCAGACTTGGTTTGAACAGGCTACATAGACCATGTGTTTTGTAATATTTTTCTTATCAGCTGTTGTCCTTAAAATATATTGGTGATTTACTGGTTGTTTTTAATAAAGTGCATTTGTGTTTAAAACTTCAATCTTCCATGTATGTATTTTAGTCATCAAATTTGCTCACTATCAATAAGCTTTTGTTCAAAAGTAGATTACATACCCTAAGAACATGCTCAAAACAAGTATCCACATTCTTTCATATCCGAGTGGGTGCAAAAATAGCAACCTGGAAGGTAGAAATACTTTCAGCCCTTGTAATTAAAAAGTAACTCAGAAAAGTTTTGTCAAAAGCTACAGTCTTCAGTAGGAAGATTAACTGACCAAAATAGTCCTATAATAACATTAAGTAACACCTGAGAATTTTTTTCCCAGAAATAGCAAGTGTCCATTCTAAAACTATCAAAAACTGTTTGGTTGCTATTCTTCTGAACTGCATTAATAACAGCTCCAGTGTAGAAATGCAAAAGGCTAAGTATTACTACTGATGCAGCAATAGTACTCATAGTACTACTTAAGTATTGACTTGGCTTTTGAAGAAAATATTAGAGTAAGCATGGGAAACCACAATTCCATGTCCAGTGGAATGTGTGATGAAGCTGCAGTAAGCAGTATATGATCCAGTTTCTTTTTTAAATTAACATTTTAGAATGATAATTAAAGAGACTAAATCTCAAAAATTCATGTTTCAACTCCCTGTGCAATATGCTTTATCATTTGAGTTAAATAGAATTTTAACATTGCTGTCATTCTTTGAATACTTGACAATGCATGGAATTTTGAAAAGTATTTAAATTTAATGACATGGAAGAAAAGTCCTTTTACATCATCTTAACACACAGTCAAAATAGTTACTATCACTATTGCAATGTGAAAGCAAAGGGTCTGCCTGTCAGGAAAAATATTCCGATGTTACCTATAAGCACCAAACAGCCATGATTTTACCTGGTTATGACTCACAGGTTTTTATGTCATTATCAATTACTAATTATGGTAACTTACTATATTTCTTTGCTTCATTGTCTTGCATGTTTTTGATTTTTACTAATCATTTCAAGTGATTTTGTAAAGAATGGATAAATTGAGTTTTGTCTCATTTTAGAAGCATGGATAAGCATAATTTAATTATTTTATAATTCATATTATGATTTAAAATTATGTAACTATACATGCAATATTTTCCATATGGAGATATATGATTGTTTGAGGATGTATCTGTATTTATATATTATATGAGTACTTTCAAACATTACTGTTATTCAGAAAGTTTAGATAAGATGAATAATTGTAAGCAAACAGGCAGTAAAATCATACAACACAAAGTTTATGGTATAAGCATTTTTCTTTCTTCAACTATTATCTGATGAAATAGTGGAAAGGTATTTGAGATTAGAAGCTACGGTTTTCCTAACATATATTTTCATTATATCTCAATTTGATAAGCAGGAAGTAAGAGAAGAACCAATTAGGATTTTGAAGGAACAGCAGATTATGGACAGAAAGACCTTTGACTCTATTATACATGTACCTGAACTTCCCAAGAGTTCCAGTCCAGTGCTTACTGTCTGGTTATGAGTTTCCCTAGTTAAAAATTTGAATATAGAACATTATAGCACTATGTTTTATAAATCTGCTCTCTACTTGAATGGAGGTAGGGTTGTTGGTTTGTAAGTTTACTTCTTTGGTTACTATATTCGTTGGTTTGAAAAGAACACAAAGTAAAATCAGCTCTGAACACTAGAACTGTTTTAAAGCTCTGGAGGATAAGAATTGATCAAGGACTAGTTTTTGCTATTAATAATTCTGCTGAAAGGATATAGGTACAGAGACAAAATTTAGAGCTAAGATGGACTATCCAGAGACTACCCCATCCGGGAATCCATCCCATCATCAGCCACCAAACCCAGATACTAATGCACATGCCAGCAAGATTCTGCTGAAGGGACCCTGATATAGCGGCCNCTTGTGAGGCTATGCNAGTGCCTGGCAAACACAGAAGTGNATGCTCACAGTCAGCTATNGGATGGAACACAGGGCCCCCAATCGAAGAGCTAGAAAAAGTACCCAAGGAGTTGTAGGGGGCTGCAACCCTGTAGGTGTAACAACAATATGAACTAACCAGCAGCCCCTGAGCTCGAGTCTCTAGCTGCATATGTAGCAGAAGATGGCCTAATCAGCCATCATTGGGAAGAGAGGCCCCTTGTTCTTGTAAACTTTATATGACCCAGCACAGGGGAAGGCCAGGGCCAAGTAGTGGGAGTGGGTGGGTAAGGGAGCACTTGCGGGGGTGGGGTATAGGGAACTTTTGGGATAGCATTTGAAATGTAAATAAAGAAAATAATAAATAAATAAATAAATAAGAAAATTAAAAAAATAATAATTCTGCTGATTGAGATAGAGCTGATGAGGCAAATTATCTCTTTGAAATGCAAATGATGATAACAGCTTTAAAGCTTACATGAAATATATTATTATTATGTTTCAATATGTAGCAACATTTTGGTATTTTAGCATATATTTGATGGGAAGAAAATGGAACCTTACGTGTTTTCCACATAACATGTTATGTATAATTTCCTCAGCTCATAATTGTATTTCCATATTTTAACTTTTCTTTGAAATGAAATTTTATTATATTATTATACCTTTCATTTATTTTCTTCCCTGAAAAATGCCATTGATACCTTTCCATTTATTTATTTTTAGGTGTTTTAATGATTGGCCTATATATACAGTACCCGTAGAGTTGAAAAGATGTAGGTCATCAGATTCCCTAAAACTAAAATTACAAATGGTTATGAGATACCATGTGGGCTCTGGGAATCTAAGCAAGGTCCTCTGGGAGAGCAGCTAGTATTCTTAATCACTCAATACCTATCTATCTGATCCATACTGATTCTTATGTTCCTTAAATAAAATATTCCCAGAAGATATTAAAAATGTGAGAAACATATGAAAAGATAAGTACTCTCTTCTAAAGATTAAAGATGAAACCAATTAATCAGCTTTAATATGTTCATTTGAACAATGAGATTACAACAACTGGGCTGAACTTTGCATGGTCTTCCCATTTATAGATACAGGGAATTAGGAAGCCATTTTGAAAGAGGATAAGGAATCTGTTCAGTGTGTATTTTAGTTTAAAATTATCCTCATTGAGTATTTATGAACATTATAAATTATGAAGTATCCTCAATTGTGCATCCTGTAACACAGGTAGATGCATCATAAGCATCTAGATTGAGGCATAGAATTATGAGAGACTGAACTAAAAAATCATAGAGGAACATCCAAAAAGTGATTAAACTTCTTTGTATACTTTCCTTATTCAAACAGAATGTAGTTTATTCAGTAACCCCCAAACTTAACAAGTATTACTCCAGCTGGTATATGACTAAGATTTTGAGTATGTCTGAAGGCATTTTCTGCTTGAATTCTTCAAGGGTACTTCTTAGTAGATGTGTCTCAATTTATTATTTTATCATCTTCCATTATGTACCCCAGAATTACATGGAGAGATTGCAGTAAACATGAAAGAGGAGAAAACAGATGGCATCATGTGGAAGAAAGGGTAAAATGTGAAGTATTTATAGGGAAATGGTAATAGATACACAAAAGAATAGCCCAGTACACACATGTATTAAGCTCTCAAGAATGAAGACTCAGGGGCTTTTCTCAGGGATTAGGTAGGTAACATAGATGCATCGAGGCTCATGCCCATGCAGTTGAGACTTCCAACACTTTTATAAATTCCCTATAAACTTTGAGTTACACTCCGGTCTTCGCTTTGTCTTCTGTAGGTCTGATAACTTATCTTACCAAAATAATGAATAAGAAAAAGTTTATTTGGCTCACACCTCTCCAGTAACCCCCCACCCTTTTATGATGGGGATGTCAAAGTACTAGGAACATGAAGCAGCTAGATATAGTATATCAGTAAAAAATAAAAAATAAAAAATAAAAAAACATGGATTCATGCATTAATATGAGTTCTCAGTTCACTTCCTCCATTCTAATACAGTTCAGAATCCCCTCTTAGAGTTAACAGGCTCCATACACATCTGGCAAGTCTTCTTTTTAACCAACTAATCTTTTATAGACAGGTTTAGAAAATCCATTATTTAGACTTCCTTTCTAGGTGGTTCTAAATTGTGTCAAGTTAACAATTAAAACCAAGTCTCAGTTGTTCTTCCACATTTGCTCATTCATATGATCTGACAATATCACATAAAATACCACACAAAGGGTCTTTCCCATGCCAAAAAAGTGATCCAGATCGAGACATAGCAGTAATCAATTTTGCTTGTATACTCAGCCTTACACCAATTCTGTGTTTTCTATCAAAGATATTCTTTGAAAGTTTTGAAAGTATCTTTCCTAAGAACATAATCTCATTAATAAACTCAAGATGGGAGATGGAAGCAGGAGGAACATGGTTCAAGGCTAGCTCAGGCTACAAAGTCCTCAAAATTAAAAAAAACTCTCAGCTGTTACCAAGGCATAATTATCCCTTACTTCAAGTTTTATGCTGATTCATCTTGAAGCTCATCACTGAATAAATGACCAGCCATCAATATAGGTATTCATTGGTGAGTCATGGTCATAAGCAAATCATCCATGAAATGATTTTCTCCTTGTGTGAAATATTAATAAGCTAATAAAGCAAAATTTTATATCAGGAAATAACATTTTCTGTGGAAAAAAATCACATATGGTATTAAAAGTACCTCAGCAATGATGGTGTTAGCACAATTGATTATCTAGAAAACTCATCTTACACTCTTAAATTTAAAAAGTTATCAGTGGATCAGGTAAAATTATAAAATAAATAATAATACAGAAAGGTAAGAATAGAATGCATATGTTTTAAAAAGTTTTCTTTAATATATATGTTCAAAAGCTAAACCAACATAGGAATCACTTAATGAGCACCTATTCTGTGATGGAACATATTCAATATGTATATGGCATTTTAGAAATATGGTAGAGGATAAGCAGAGATAAGCTACTTCATTGGATATAAGGTCAGAGTTTCTTCTTAATTGAAATGGTTTTGAAGGTAAGACATAAGTGGTCAAGAAGAATCTACAGGGTGCTTTAGGAATGGGCCCTTCAGATTGAGTATATTTCAGTTCTGATCCTCAACAAATGCAAATAATGTAATATATTAAGTAAGCAAAACACAGCAACAATATGTATCATAAATAATTAGTGGTGATAACTACTTAAGCAAAGGATGGATAACTGGTTCAGTGCCTGATATTTTAGAACCTAGTCAGCATAGCAAATGGTTTGAATTTTATTCTAAGCACAGATAGAAACTACCAGTGATTTTTAAATGAAAAAATAATGGCATTCAGATTAACTATTAAATGTCATGGTATAAAACTAAATTTTGTAGAAAGGATGGTAAGGGCAAGAAAAGTCCAAATGAGATGATGTATTTGTGAGCTGATCTGATGATATTAGTCTGGATGCAACACACACACACACACACACACACACACACAGTGGGAAACCAAATTCAAGGACACAGAACAAAGTTGGGGATTTAGGGCAATAATCCTTAGTCACAAATGTGTAGAAAGGGCTAAAGATAAAAAAGGCTCATGCCTAGAGGATTTGACCAAATAATTTAGAGAAAAAAAATGCCTATAAAGTCCTAATGTGACTGGATATGTACTGAATAAGGTGTTGCACACAATGGAGATATCCCTTCTGGTCATTTAAAATTTGAGCCATGTATTGGTTTTCCAAATGAAGATGTTGAGCAAAAAGCAAATACACTGGTCTAAAACTCAAAACTCAAGTTAAAATTCAGGACTAAAGTTAAGAAACATCTGTATACAGATGATGCTAAAATAACACAAAACAAACAAATAAAAAGCACACATCAACTCAAAACAACAAAACTAAACAGTCAAACTCAGAACAGTGAAGAGAAATACATAAAGGAATGTTCCTGGCTAAAAAGGAAACTTCCTCTCCTAGAGAAAAAGTAAAGTATCTTTGCATAAAAATCATGAAAAAGTTGAGTACTGAAAGCAAAACTGGAAAAATGATGTTCTGGAAATCAATCCACATCTCAGTATGGCTACTTTGCCAAATATAGTAAGAAAAAGGTTTTAGAATCTATCATAAAGAAAGATATAATTTGTAACTGGTCACTGCAGGTCCAGACAGATGGTCAACTTCTCTAGCCGTCAGAAAAACGAAAATTATGACAACTGGGTATCATTTTTCATTCTCCATATTGGCAACGGCTATGGGTATAAAAGTCATTGCTGATGAGGATTTATGGGAATGGATACTGTCATGCATTGCAATTGGAGTTACAAGTTTCACAGAGTTCTGGGAAAGAAATCTGGCCCGATTTGTTAAAATGGAATTATATATATATTTTTGACTTAATGACTTTTTATTTTGCATAACTATTTCAAGTGATAAAGAACATTTTTATCACAGTGTTTATTACAACATTTCTTCTAGACTGTCAAAATAAAATGAATGTTTACTGTATAGGGACATACCATAATATTTTTATAGTCTGGAACACTATTCAGTTATAAACACAAAAATGTAGAAATTGATACTAAGTTTACTGTTAAAAAATAACTTAGAGTCTGTTTAAAATAAAATATATACATATATATGAATAGATTTGATATAAATATACATTATATAATCTAATCTTTCTGAATTTGGCAGATCTGAGACAATGATTAGGTAATTATTTTACTGACCTCTATTACTTTACTTGCCGAAATAATCATATTACGGTTATATTGAAATTAAACATAAGTGGTTCATTTTAAAGATATAAAATGGTTTCTTTTTAAGCGTGGCAGATTATACCCACTGATCCTGGATGGTCTCAGTCTTGTTTCAGAGTAGTTTGCAGAGTCTATGGAGAGATAGACAACTTTTCAATGTGCTGAGAATGAGTGACTCTGTGCTCAGCCTTAAATGACATACTTGTATAATCCCTACTGCCCACAACCACTTCCAAGAAGGTGCAAGCTTAGATTTTTCAAAACCTACTTTATTAAGAGTTGTTGCACACTTTGACCTCCTTTTTTATAGCCCACCATCCAAAGGTAGAGGAGCAAAGATGATAAATACGACAAGGGGATGTGGACCTGTTTAGAAGTAGTTCTTTGTAGTCATCCCAATCTCTGTTGTTAGGATACCAGCAGTCCAGTTCAAATAGTGCCACCAAACATTAATCAGCAGTGTCAGCATGATCTAGCAGAAACTTCCAGGCCTCTACAAAATTAAACTGAGTCAGTGGGAGAGACTAGAATCAGACAAAAAGCCAGTTTTCTGCTATGCTTCTCTCCATGAAGTAAAGATCAGCAAAGATGTGAGACTGAAGAAGCATTTCATGTCTAGTTATTTTATCACCCAGTCGCTGTGTGTCAGATCCTACTTATATTCTCTCTAAACATGACGTGACTCCCCTGTGTCTTGCACATAAACAGCCTGTATAGAATATAGTCTAAAAAAAATCTTAAATTTCTATTAATATACAATAATTCAAACAAAACAACCTTAAATTCCTAACTGTATACAATAATAATATAAAAACCAAACCTTAAATTCCTCTCTGTATACACAATAAGTAAAACAACCTACCACCCTAGATGCTAACAACACTGACATATCAAACAACCACAACAACCAATCCCAACATTCGTGATTGTGAAGATGGTCTTCTTATAATTGCATCCTGAACTGGGGCAAAGAATGCCTGTGTGGGGCCATAGGGAAAAATGATTAGTTTGAAAACAGTTCTCAGTAGTATTTATAGCCCAGTATCCGTGTTGTTCGTCCAATCTATGTATTGTCAGTCCAGTCTCTGTGTTATCCAGTCTTTATGTGATTGATCTTTTAGACTAGCATTTTTGAAGGGGATGTACATGTATATTTTAGTCAAATCAGTAACTAAGATAGTCTGTGAAAGTGAATCACTCAGGCTACTTGCTTTGCAAAGACATCCATCTCTTAACTGAGAAGAGGTTTTCTATGGCCAGAGCTAATCTTTTTTCTTCTTTTTTGTAGTTTAATGTATATTAATAACAAACTTACAGGAACAGCACAGAAGACAGACAACATTAAAACCATATACCTGCATGCAGGACAACTCAGTTAGAAAAGTATAGTGAATGGATGGAATCTACTGTATGATAAAAATGCTACAAACAGCATTTAGTTGCCCTCAATAAGAAATTTAGTTATTTTTTTTAAATCTAAATGCTGGCATTGTCCAGAAAATTTTAAAAGATTTATTTATAATTGTCATAAAGTTGAACTGTTGAAATTTGTTCACTGAAACATTTTGCTTGCATTAATGCTTTACATCTTTCATTCATATTAAAAATTCACACACGAATGTGGAGAAACTGCCAATACCTGATTCTGTCCCTATGTTTCCACTCACAATCATATACTTAGGTAGCATTATGCCCATGGAAAAAATATCTAACATTCAGAACTACTGATAATGGGAAGAAGAGGAAAAAAATGTTTTTGAGAATGAAATGTTTTCCCTCAGAGTAGACTCTTAAGCACATTGTCTCCATATGCAGCATGCTTGCTAGATATCTTTTGGCATAATTGTTACACATTTGGCATGGATAGCACACAGGTTGGTATCTTCAAAAAGGGCAACCAGATTGGCCTCACTTGCCTCCTTCAAAGCACCAATAGCTGCACTCTGGCAGCACAGAGCTCATCTTTATAAATTTTGTTGGTAACAATATTTTTTCATTCCCTGTAGATACATACACAAAAACACGTCCCCATCTTAAACCTATTGCAGTTTTCCATTCTAATGTTAACATATCCTTATAGTATATTAGTTGGCCCAGTTCCTCAGTTTTTTTTTTCAATAATTCAGTGTCTCTCAACTACTGTTGTTCATTGTTAACCAACATTAATAATATTTAGAGTTAACAAAGCATTGTTTATTCTGTCCCTAGGGTGTTTTTGAAAACTCTTTTTGCTTAAAAAGCATCATACCTTTTAAGGTATGATTAGCTCTTTATTTAACTGCTTGTCCTTTGGGATTATATAGTATACCAATTAAATGCTTTATATTGTAATATATGAAAAATTTAATCTTATTATCTGCATATATGGGAGCATTATCAGTTTTAATTTGTGCAAGTCTCTCCATAATTGCCATTATTTCCAAAAAGTTTATAATTACAATATCAACCCTTTTTAGAACTCAAAACAGTTGCCCATTGAAATGCTGAGTATGTGAAATGGTATGGTGTATATACATCTGTTTTCCAAATTCTGCAAAATGGAAAACATCCATCTAACAGCTGTCACTTCTTTTGGTACCTCTAGGATTACTACATGCAGGCACCAGAACTTGGTTGTATAGAGAACACAAAACTTCTATCATCATCATCATCATCATCATCATCATCATCATCATCATCATCATCATCATCATTTCTTTGACTTGTTGCCAAGTGATGGAACTTTTTCTTTAAAGCTTTTGCATTAATATAAAGTTTCTCATGAAATTTTGAGGCTTCTAACATATTTTCTATTAGTAATTGTTCAATTTGTCATTTCCTTGAACTAATGGAACTCACAAACCTATATGAGACCAAATATGAGTAATATATAATGGATGGTTTCTATTACTGATGGCTTGTTTCAGTTCTATAACTAACAAGGTTAATTCTGAATTATCAGGTACAAATCCAGCAGTCTCTCCATGCAAAGCAACTCTTTCTATATAGAGAGAATCAGTGATTGCTAAAAGATTCAGGATCATCTGATGATACCAAAAGAATTGAATACAATTCTGACATTTTTGAGCATTGTCTGAATTATAATCTGACACCCCCAACCTCGTTTCCATCTGTATAAAATGTTGGTGTGTCTGGATTGGTATTCTCTTTGGGACATGTGAAAGAATCAAATTAGTTCTTTTTTTATAAACTATATTCATTTGCTTTTTGGATATTTGTTATTAATTTTGCCTAAGTAATTACTAAAATCACTTTGCCAATATTCCTTGATCACCCATAGTGACATAATCTCCGCACTTGTAAGAGATACTGCAATTTCAGTCAGATCTGTACCTGACAATTGACATAATCTTACTGTACGTTTTATATTTAGCTCAGGAAACTTTTCTATATATGTCTTCAATTTTTTAATTTGTTTATGACCTATGAAAATTAACTCTATAATACTATCTTCTCTTTGCATAGTGAGCCCAAAAGGAAAATGAATTGAAGGCAAAATTAACAAAATACAATTCAGTTTAGGATTAATTCAATCCCCATATGCATATTGAAGTCTTTATTCTACAAGAGTTCATTCTTTTTCTGCTTCAGCTTTTAGACATCTTGTACTATTTAAATTTGAATCTCCTTGTAATGTTTTTAACATCTTACTTAACTCATATACACTTTATCTAGTTGTAGGTATTATTCAATTAATATCACCCAATAATTTTTGAAATTGTTAAGAGTTTATAATTGGTCCCTATAGGTTTGTACCTTTTGTGATCAAATTTTGTGGTGATTGATTTTATAACCCAAATAACTAAGTAAATTTCTTCTTTGTATTATTTTCTGAAGCAATATGTAACTCCCAGCATGGCAGAATTGTTTGTGTTACCTTAAACAGATTCTCCGAAACACCTTTTTCAGAATCAGTCAATAGAATCTCATCCATAGAACAATAAATGATTAAGGGAATTCGTTAATATTATTTCTAATCTAATGGTTATTACCAAAAAATACTGACATAAAGTTGGACTATTTAGCATTCCTTGTGGAAGTATCTTCCAGTTGTATCTCTTTAGTGGATGATTACTATTCAAAGTAGGTACTAAGGAAGTAATCCTTACCCTATCCTGCTCGTGCAAGGGTGTTGTAAAAAAGCAATCTTTCAAGTCAATTATTATTATAGACCATGATCTCATTAACAAAGATAGTAGAGGAAGTCCAGCCTGTAAAGAACTCATTCGCTGAATTATTTTGTTAAGTGCTCTCAAATCTGTCATCATCCTGCATTTTTCTGATTTCTTTTTTTTTTTTTTTTAACAAAAACAGGGGAATTCCATGGGCTTGTAGACTCTTCTATTTGTTGAGTTCTAGCTACTCCTCTACAAAGTGGTCAAGTACCTGCAATTTTTGTTTTGTTATTAGCCACTGCTCTTGCCATTTAGATCTATTTAATAACCATTAGTGGCTGCTTTTATAAATTTGGAAATTAAACCCCTGTGATGGCTTGTTTTTGGACCATGGCCATAGCTCGTCATTGTTCCTGATCACCTGTATCACCTTCTCCAGGAACATCTACCATACCACGCTTAATCTTTTCATTTCCTGTCTAATTCTATACATTTGCCTGCAAATTTTGTGAAGTCTTCATTTTTAATAGATGAGTAACATTCTGTGGTCTAAATATACCAAATTTTCTGTATCCATTCTTCTGTTTAGAGTCATCTGGGTTGTTTCCAACTTCTGGATATTATAAATAAGGCTGTTATGAACATGGTGGAGCAAGTGTCCTTGTTATATGTTGGAGCTTCTTTTGGGTCTATGCCTACGAGTGGTATAGCTGTGTCTTCAGGTAGAACTACTTCAGTTTTCTGAGGAAATAACACATTGACTTCCAGAGTGGTTGTTCCAGCTTTCAATACCATCAGCAATGGAGGAGTGTTCCTCTTTCACCACATCATCTCCAGTATCTACTGGTACCTGAGTTTTTGATCTTAGTTATTCTGATTTGTGTAAGGTAGAATCTCAGAGTCATTTTGATTTGTATTTCCCAGATGACTTAAGGATGTTGAACATTTCTTTAGGTGCTTCTCTGCAATTTGAGATTTCTCAATTGAAAATTCTCTGTATAGCTCTGTGTCATTTTTAATGGAGGTTTTTGGAGTTTATTTTCTTGAGTTCTTTATATATTTTGTATATCACTCCTCCATCAGATGTGAAATTAGTAAAGTTTTTCCCAATCTGTAGGTAACTGCCTGTTTCTTTAGCCTTACAGAAACTTTTCTGTTTCATAGGTCTCATTTATTAAATGTTAGTCTTAGAGCCTAAACCATTGTAATTGGGCTTAGGAAATATTCCCCTGTGCCAATGTGCCAATGAGTGGAAGCTCTTTCCCACTTTTTCTTCTATTAGATTCAGTGTATCTGGTTTTATGTGGAAGTCCTTGATCCACTTGGACTTGAGCTTGCTCAAGGTGATAAATATGGATCTATTTTCATTTTTCTACACACAGACTGCCATTGGACCAGATGCTTTAATTTTTCCATTGTATGTTTATGGCTTCTTAGTTGAAGATCAAGTCTCCATAAGTTTGTGGGCTTATTTCTGGGTCTTCAGCATCATTCTATTGATTGACCTGTTTGTCTTTTTATGAATACCATGACGTTTTCTTTATCACTACTGCTTTGTAGTACAATTTTGGGACAGGGAAACTGTCTGGTGGTATACTCAGCCAAACACTACCCCATTTTAACCGCACTGTCTGCTTCCTGTCCTTCCTGGCCCCTAGCGTCACAGAGGTGCCTGGTCACCTGGCAGTGAAGGTGTATGAGGCATTGCTAGGCAAGCTTACCTTCCAGCCTATTTTGGTTCCCTGTTCATTGTGCAGTACATTCCCAGTCTCAGACATCAAGTCTGAACTGTTTTCTCCTCCCAATGGTTTTTCTTTTTGCTTCCCAATCACTTCTACCTCTATTCAAAAACTCTCTAAGTCTTAGCCAACTCTGCAATCTTCTCTAACACAAAATAATTATCAGCTTTACCCCCAACATTTTTCAAAAGAGAATACATGAAGATCATGAAACAAAACCAGAAAATCCACTCCAGGATCCTCAAGGTAGGAGCCCTTCCTGTGGTCTGAGTAGCTATTTTGCCAGTATTCTTAAAGAACATGGCTAATCACTCATAATCTGCCTTTTCCACTACCACATTCAAAGTAGAATTACTCATTATGCCTAAGCCATGTTGTGTGCCACCTATAGGCTTGGAATGTTCAAAACCTACTTTAATAAGGGTTCTCAAATGCTTCAATTCCCCTTTCTGGCCCACCATCCAAATATAGGGGCAAAAGGATAGTAAATAAACAAGGGGATGTAGACATGGTTTGAAGTAGTTTGGGGCAGGGGGAGCAATTCCAATCTTTGTTGTTAGCATACCAATAGTCCAGTTGACATTGTGTCAATGAACACTAAGAATCAGTGGTGGCATGTTCCAGCAGAAATGGCCAGACCTCTGCTGAGTCAGCCTGTGTCAGTGGGAGAAATTAGAAGCAGCCTCTCTCAATGAAGTGATGACCAATCAAACATTGCACATGTAGCTATGCAAGTACCTGGTCACTGTCATTTGGGTCCTACTTAAACTCTCTCCAAATATCATCATGTGTCCTCTCGTGGGTTGGCATCAGCAAAACATCACACCAGTCTTGTATCACGTAACACAACCAGAAATTTCCACTTCACCAAGGCTCAATGAACATTACAATAGGGGAAGAGGAAAGAATGTCAAGTCTGGAAGATTGAGCAGATGAGGAGGTTGGGGATGGAGATGATGGTGTTGGGAGAGTGCTATGAAATATTGCTTTCTGGACACAGCATGCCTATTACTGTTAGCAATCCCGGTAGGCTCTGTCCAATAGTTACCTCTCTCTCATTCCTGGATAGCCACTTTCCTCAATGTCTCTCTCTCTCTGTCTCTCTGTGTCCACCTCCTTTTTCTGCCTCTACCACCTGCTCAAGGTCCTCTTCCCTTCCAGCCAATAAACCTTTATTAGATGTGTCACAGGACTGATTTTTCAGAGGGACACATAGGCTGTGCCCTCTGAGGTGCTCCTCCTGCCACATTACAGTGCTGCTGTTTTATAAAACATGACACCTATAGATATGAAGTCAGCTATGGAGAGGATATCTATGCAAGAACTACAAAGGATCATCCATATCCCAGGATTGTCAGTGAAGAATATCTCCAGATGGACTTAGTGGGATCTATCTATCTATCTATCTATCTATCTATCTATCTATCTATCTATAAATGAGAGAGAGAGAGAGAGAGAGAGAGAGAGAGAGAGAGAGAGAGAGAGAGGACAAAAACAAAAATAGAGTGGAAGGATGAGGGTAAGTGAGAATATTTACATGTATAAAATTCTAAAAAAATAAAGAAAAATTTTAACTAAAAATAAAGGGGACAACAATAGTCTTTAATTATTGTTTAATGTTGAAGTCTTTAATTATTGTCTAATCTTGAGTATTTTCTCTGGTATCTGTCCTCTGTTTTACCTGTATCTTTCACTAAACCACACTAACCCTTGCTAAGGTAGACAAGAGTTTGTAAGTAGGAGAGGAAGAAGAGATTTTAATTTTTATCCAAACACCCAGCATCTTAGATTGCTTACTCCTGGGCTCTATAATAAAATTGAATTTTTTGTTTCATTATTTACTAATGGTGTTCTAAAGTCTTTTAAAAATCATGGAAGTTAAAACACTGGGCTATATTAGTAGTTGTATAAGACACCTAGAACTAAGAGAAAAAGAGTCAATGGAAATTTACACAACCTGGTTCTCTACCAATGAACTCTTGCTACCTGCAAAAGAACAATTCCACACAAATAGCTGTTCTCTGCAAATACATTTAATTTTCAAATGAAGTTTCACTATGAAAAATAATGTTTTCATATGAAGTATAATACATAAAAGATCAACTTAAATATTCTGACAAACTTGCATTTTATCAAAAGGAGAAAGTTCCCTTAACTCTCCCTTACACAAATTGAATGTTTATTGAGATAGCTACAATTGGTTACTCAATATCAAATGGACAGTCTTGAAAACATAGATAGTGTAACTTTATGCAGACTGATTAGTTTGTCCTTATTGCCTCAGGATTATATCATTTATACATGTGTACATATACATCTTTCTCGTGTGTGTGTGTGTGTGTGTGTGTGTGTGTGTGTGTGTGTGTGTGTAAAATAACAGTTAATGAAAAGGGGGCCAAGAATTTAAAAAAGAACAAGGAATTGTTTATGAAAGTGTTTGAAAGAAGGAATGGAGAAATATTATAATTATATTATAGTTTCAAAAAGATAAAAGAAATAATTATTGTAAATAGATGGAATATATAATACATTTCCAGCAAGAATAGTAGGTTTTGCTGAATGGGCGGAATTATTCACAGTGCTTTAAAATATGATATTACAAAGCTAGAGCCACACCGGAGCTTTTCTGCCTGTACATATGACTATAATTGGTTTATCCTTTATTTTGAGGGTCAATCATTTGTAATTGTCTTGCTTGGTTAGAAAGGTTTTCCCCCCTGTCTACACTATCCTTAGAAAACATAATGACAATTATATAATAGAAACTGGTCTGGAAATAAACCACTTTATCTAGAAGCAAAGATTGTAATAACAAAATAACATGAACTTGGGAAATGAAAGGGTTTCTAGCTGTCATGTTGATGCCTTCACTTTTATAAATCAAAGCAGAGAACTAAATTATTTGAGGTTCTGCTATACTCTACCCTCCCACATGGGAGCCTAGAAACAAAAACTATCTAAACCCTACAGGATTAATCTGCTTTACCCTCTGCATGCTTGCTATTATAGCAGATGAGTGAATAAAGGCACTTTCCATGTCAGACTGCTTTTATCTAGGGTTTTGGTTCTGCTGACTCTTAGGCAAACACACGTAAGTGGTTGAAAGACTTCATGCCTTTGATTCCTTGTCCTCCTGGATAAACAATGATGTAGAATTTAATCCTCTTATTGAGGATTATTGTTACAGTAGAGGTTATAATAGTTAATAATCAGTAGTAAATATGAAAGCTCTAAGTGGCTTTTGTTTTTTTTTTTTCTGTTTTCAACTCTTAAAACATATGAAATATACTAATTCTCATAACATTATCATATAAATTCTGAGAACAGTAATGGTATTATCACCGTTTCTGAATATTGAAATGCTTTATTATGGAAAGACCATGTGGATAGATAAGCAGCTAACATGTTCCAGAGTCACTAAACCAAACTGGGCAACGTAGTTACAAAGTTGTTGGTTTCGACATTTTCTTAATAAAAAATGATCCAAAAATTGTATATAATACATATAGCAGACTGGATACTATTTGCTATTAAATGCAAAACTAAGCAAAACAACAACAACAAAAAAACCAAAAAAATCATTTAAAGATCTATCTTTTCTTAGCATTATACACTCATACCTGATGACTTACATAAATAAGGACTATTTTTCATTGATTTGTTTTTCCATATATACGTGTCTTTTATATGCACAATGGAGCAATGGATTTTCTTACAGAGTAAGTGACTGCAAGTGTTTGGCTATTGTCAATACTGATAGACTGTGAACGTACTGCTTATATTCCCAACATCTTATCTGCTTACAAACTAAACAGTTAACACAGATGTTGACTATGCCTCTAAATAGTTCATGCTTTTCAAGTCTGTCAACTTCCTTGGCATGCATTCTGGGTTAGTTTCCAGTGGGGAGGTACCATTTATCATTTTCTCAGACTATCTCCTGTCAAATAATTATCTATGATCCTATAGTTTATTTGCAGTAAGAAATTTCAGTTTTTATGTCTAATTCAGGAAAAGTATCCCTCTTAGTATAAATAGGGATAAAGATCCACTACAGAACAGTATACATAAGCTCCAGGCTTATAAATAATCTTCACCTTGGCATCATTGCCATCAGAAGAGATCCAAGGTGAATGGTGTTAAAATCTGGGAAAACAAAGGCAGATGGACAGTTTGCACCAAATGGTCCTTTGGGCAGAGCCACAAAAATACTCTAATAGGTGAGAGAAAATGAAGGTTTGTTCAAGATGTTATTTTACAGTTTGAAATAAACCCAAACGTACAAACAACACTATACCAAGATTTTGAATGTAGTATTACTTTGTGCTACCTAATCAGTACTTTTCTCAATTTGCTTTTAAAAGTCAAGTCCGTTTGGTACAGATATCCAGCCTCTACATGCTATTTTTCTCCATGAATTTTTATTAGTGCATCAGAAGTCTTGTAGCCTAGAATATTGCTTACTAGACTGATCACTCACATAAAAGGCAGCTAAGCAGGGATAGTGCTGACAATCCAGTTACTCTGAGGAAGGAGAGTTCTTGGAAGTCTAAAACCCTGTGTACCAAAAGGCAGACACTGTTGTCACAGGCATGAAAATGGATGTCTACATAAGTCAGAATGATGTGGGGCCATATGTATGGGTCATGACTCAACATGCTTGTACTATGACTAAGTACTCTTAAAACTGAATATGGTATATGGGAGCTATAACCCATACACTTGTGGATGGTCTCTGATGAAGAAGCTCTTCATATTTCTACATCTTTCTGGTGCTTTATACATCTAGTTTGCCATTCTCCAAGTCAGATCTTTACCAGATGTTAATGTAAACACTAGTGGCATGAAGTAATGAAAGAGCCAGTGCCCCCATTTCATAGAGTATATCATTTAGTGATAAATAATTAAGATGCTATTGAATAAATAATATATTTTCAAGAAATTATAAATAAATAATATAAAATAAACTTATTTATGAGGAATATGCTACTTGAAATGGAATGGTCGGGTAAAGGTTTCATCTGTGCAGGTAATTTCTAATTTGAGAAAAGAGAGGAAGAATGAAGATATATATATATATATATATATATATATATATATATATATATATATATTCCATATAGCATAGGACATTGTTTATAGAATGAACTTTACTCTAAAGCCCTGACTAAGATATCTCCTTGTCAAACAAGATATCTTTATGGAAGCTCCAGAGATTAAAGTGTTATATTCAGTGTCATTGATATGAGGAATCAGGTGGTAGGCACAGTGCTATGAGAGCACCTCACTAGTGAGAGATAAGCCTTAGAGATGATGGAACCACTAGTTGCAGGGTAGTTCCAAAAGTATCATATAAAATTGAATGGGTGCTTAGTTGATAATGAACTATGAGCATATGGAAGAGCGCCATGAAGCAAAAGGAAAAAAAAATTGAAATCTTGAAGAAACTTAGAAGGACCACAGAGAAATTTTGCCAGCTATTCACCACAAGGACAGAAGAATTTGGAGTTTCAAATAAGCCCTGTCAATAATCTGCTAATAGGAAACTCAGATATCTTTAAGGAAACAATGGAAATTTTCAGACAGTCTGAAATGTGACTTCCATAATATGAAATAAAGCCACTACAAAGAAATTTGAAATGATACAAAACTGTTACATTTTTGTCAGTTCATAATCAAGAAAAAAGGGTCAATTGACACTAAATAGAGATACTATAAATATCTGAATAAAAATACAAAGACTTTAAAATAATTGTAATAAATATACCAAAGGCATACTGGAAAATGTGATTATTATAAAATTTAAGGGTACCTAGAATAATACAAATTGCAATTTAAAAGTAATCGAGTGAAAAGCTTAAAGGATAAAATAAAATCTCAGAGGATAATCTTACAGTCAGACTGGAATTGCTAAGGAAGTCAAGGTCTTTGAATGAAAATATATAAAATCATTCAATTTTAGAAGCACACACAGAACAAAGTGAATTATGGAATAATGTTAAGCAGACTCAACATGCATACTCTGGCTTCCAAACAGAGAAAGGCAGGGATGAGTCTGACAACAAGTGTGTAAATAAGTAAATATGTCAAGTATTATTACCTTGCCAGAAATAGAAAATTATCATTGAGAAATCTCTGTGGCCTAAATCCATTCAATATGTTAACATACATCCAAGAAACTCATTCTAAACTATAGGGCAAGTCAGTCCAAAGAAAGTGATAGCTGGCCTATTACAAGGCTTACTAAATCTAAGGATATCTGTAAATAAATTAGAGAAATTCAAGTTTTACATAAGGGAATTATACTCTTATCAGAAACATTAGCAGGAGAAAGACAGAACAGTTTTATCTTTAACATATTAAAGCCTGTCTAAAATTCTCTTTTCAGAAATTCTAAAATTCTTTATATCCTTATAAAGAGAATAAAATAAAGAATTTTCCAAAAGGTGGAAAGGAAAATAACCTTTCTCTAGCAGGCTTATACTACAAGACATGATAGTTTGCCTAAGCTTAAATACTCCTTTATAGAAATTGCAAATTCAGAAAATAAAGGCATTACAAATGGGAAACTTACAGGTAAATGCAAAAAAGGCATGTAGCTACATAGTTTACTTAAGTTCTTTAAAAATTCCAAACTCTGAAAAGGACAGATTGTAAATCTGCAGTATCAGGTTCATAGTCCACACTACGGACTCATAGTACTGATTCATAGAATACCAACAGCACAGCAGGCAAAGTAGAAGGTTCAGAGGGAAACACATTGTCATGTGTTCATTAAGTGACAGTATGTCCTACATATTCTGCACACATTAGTCAAAGATATGTAGCTTCATTCCTAAAATGGTCCCATGAAATTAGATTGCTATTAATACAGCAAAGATTAAAATGATAATTTTAATGAAATACTGAATTATTTTTAAAAAGTACAAGAGAAAGAACAAAGACACCATAAAATTGTATCTTTATATACAGTAATAATAAAAGACAACTAGTTAATTATATTTAAATATAAAAGGCACTGGATAAAAAAAGCAAGATGTTAATATTTAGTAATAATAAAACAGCAGATTTTGAACACTATCATTCAAATTATAAGCAAGGTAAGTCAATAGCTCAGTACATTGTATTCATTACATTTTTTAGCAGAAAAATAACAGATTTCAAGACATGAATGATTATTAGAAATAGATGTAAAGGGAAGTTCTGTTATTCTGATATATTGAGATTGTGACAGATAGGTGAAATAGTTTTTAAAAAATGAGGTTATATTTTGGGTCATGGCTTCTGAGATTTTGATACAAAGTTAGGTGAATTCCTTGCACAGGACCAGAGAGAGAGGCAGAAGAAATAGTTTGGATGGGTTTCGCATACCAGGGGCTGCTCAACTCAGAACATACAGGAAGTAGAGAGGAACCACCAAGGGGCTAGCTGTGGGGCACACCTTTCCAGAATACACCTTACTGACTAACTTCCATCATTCAGGTTCTCCCTCCTAAACTTCAATTCCTTTCCAAGTTAGGGACACGAAACAGGGAAGGAGCCTTCAATACCAGCCTGTTGGTGACACATTTCAGATCAGCTTCCCAAAAGTCTCAAAATATATGAGACAGAAATTGAAATAATTATAGAGAGACAAACATAAACTGCAAATAATGTTTCAAAGATATTTGAATGTGTTTGATAAGTATTGAAGAAACACATACAAAAGAAGAGCTGTAATGAATATAGATTTAGGAGGAACGTTAAATGCCATCTGACATATTTAGTTGCATTTGTGTTTGATTATATACAACTGAAGGGTGAATCAACCTCACATGAAATGTTTATTATACATAAATTTCAAAATACAAATGATTGAAATACTACAGAACAAATTCTGAAAACAGGGGAAACATTAGAAATCACAAATAATCAAGTGTCTCTTAAGAGCCTTTGTATTTGAAAACAAAGGACTATGTTTTTAAATGACTTGTGGATTAAAGAACCTGCAAAGAAAATTTTTAAAAAGCATTTAAAAAATGATAATAAAAACATACCATGTAGAAGCTTGTAAGATATTTTTTCTTTTCCTTTCTTTTTAACTCTTTAATGACTCTTCCCGAATTTCACATCATGTACTCAAACTCTACTTGTCTCCCTGACCTTCCATATTCTTCCTTCACCCTTGTACTCTCCTCCCCAAAACAAAATAAACAAAAAATAAAACAAAAAAATTATAAATCTCTCTGGGAAAACTGCAGGGTGTCATGGTGTGTCAAACAATGTATCTTTTCCCCCACATTTCACTTGAAAATGTTCATTGCTTCATGCTGGAGGTGGGCTCTATTAGTTCCCTCTCCCTACTGTCAGGCATTTCATCTAAGGTCCTTCCCTTTGAGTCCTGGGAGTCTCTTACCTCCCAGGTCTCTGCTGGGAGGGGGTCCCCCAACCTCCTATTTCCTGAGGTTGCCTGTTTCCATTCTTTCTGCTGGCCTTCAGGGCTTCAGTCCTTTTCTCTCACTCAATACCAGATCAGGTTCTCTGCCCCCCCTCCAACTCCTCCGTATCCCATCCACTTTGCTCCCAGGTCCCTCACTTCCTCCCCTGTTGTGACTGCTTTCTTCTCTCTCCAAAGTGGGACTGAGGCATCCTCACTTGGGCACTTCAGCTTGTTGAGCTTTTTGAATTCTGTGGATGGTATCTTGGGTATTCTGGGTTTTTGGTTTTTTTTTGGCTAATATCCATTTATAAGTGAGTACATACCATGTACTTTTGGGTCTAAGTTACCCCACTCAGGAAGATATTTTCTAATTCCATCCATTTGCCTGCAAATCTCAGGATGTCCTCATTCTTAATAGCTGAGTAGTATTCCATTGTGTAAATGAACCGCATTTGCTGTATCCATTCTTCTGTCGTGGGACATCTAGGTTGTTTCCAGCTTCTGGCTATCACAAATAAGCCTGCTATGAACATAGTGAAACACGTGCCCCTGTAGCATGGTGGGGCTTCTTTTTGGGTATATTCCCAAGGGTGGTATTGCTGTGTCTTCAGGTAGATTTATTTCCAAATTTCTGAGGAACATTCAGATTGATTTACAGAGTGGTTGTACCAGTTTGCAATCCCACCAGTCACGTAGGGATGGGGTTGCCATGCCACAGTCACACCTCTGACCCATAATTGTTCCTGTCTGAAAGAATTACAGGGTGGAAATGGAGAGGAGCCAGCAACAGATCACTCTTCCAAATAGATTGTAGAGTTAGGTGTTTATATTAGAAAAGGTTTTCTCTCCTTGCTTTTTTTTTTGCAAGATGAGGGTAAAAAAAATCATGAATTCTTCAACTGAACAGATGTAAATATACTTTTTTTTTTTTTTTGGTCCTGGCAAGCTGGGAGGTTAATTTGCAGACAAATGAAGAAAAGAAGGTCCAGCAACAGGCCCAAAGGGGAGTCCAGCTCAAGAGGAGGTCCCAAGGCATGACACTATTACTGAGGCTATGGAGAGCTCACATAAAGAAGCATGACTATCATGATTGCCCTCTGAAAGACTCAACAAGCAACTGAAAGAGTCAGATGCAGATATTTACACCCAACCAATGGACAGAAGCAGCTGACCCCTGTTGTTGAATTAGGGAATGTTGAAAGAAGCTGAGGAGAAGGGCGAACCTGTAGGAGGACCAGTAGTCTTAATTAATCTGGAGCTCCGATTTTCAAACACTGAATCACTAAACAGACAGCATACACCAGTGGATGTGACACTCCCCAACACACATACATTAGAAGACTTCCAGATCTGTGTTCATTCAGAGATAATGCACCTAACCCTCAAGAGACTGGAGGCCCCAGGGAGTTTAGAGGTCAGGTGGGGTGGGAGTGTGGCATCTACGTGGAGAAAGGGTGTGGTGGGGAGGAAGTGTGGGATGTGGAGCAGTTGGAGGGTGAATGGGGAGGAATGGAATATGAAGTATAAAAAAATGAATTTAAAATAAAATTTAAAAAAGAAATTGTTCATTGAAATGAATCCTTGTTCTGATTTGAGGCCTCTGGCTTCTGCTACACTGTCTACAATGAGCTTCTCTCAGATAGCCTGTTGTTGCCATGTGTCATGGAGTTTCTGCAGTTTTGAATCAAAAGGAAGTGCCTGTCCATGTACTACAGAAGTTCAAAGGTTGGGTAGGTATTGGGGTTGCACAACTCAAGACCCTTTGCTGGTCATGTGTGGCAGCTCTCCTGCTCCAGTGCCACATGTGCCAGCTCTGTCCACTTAGCCCAGTCTAAGGGCAGGGCCAGTTCTTCTGCTTGCAGCAGTTGGCAAGGGGCAGACTGTCTCTACATCTTCTGGGCCAATTCTTTTGTAATGTACAGCTGAGGTATGGCATCACTCTTCCAAATAGATTGTAGAGTTAGGTGTTTATATTAGAAAAGTTTTTCCCTCCTTGCCTTTTTGGTAAGATGGGGGTAAAATAACATCATGAATTCTTCATCTGAACAGATGTAAATATACTTTTTTTTTGGTACTGGCGAACTGGGAGGTTAATTTGGAGATAAAGCATAGATCAGATACTGCTCACAAATTTCATCCTATTCATTTTCTGATTCTATGTCATCTGCATATAACTGTTTTGTTTTATATCAAACATCATTGTGCTATCCCACCCATCATAGACAGCTTGAAGCTCTACAGCCAACCATGCCAAGACAAAATGGTTAGCATCCTTACTGATCTGACACACAGTTTAAAATGTGACAAGAGACAGATTTTCAGTTAATCTTAACTGGAACATCCAGGACATTTTATAGATTCTTTATCATTCCTCCCAACCCCCATAAACTAACCCACCCACTGGACCAAATATTCAACTAATCCAGGCCAGTCCTTTTCTAAAGATAGTCAGGTGAGGGAAAAGATAGGATTTTCATTGTAAATGGAAAGACTTTATAAACTACACTTCAGATACTATCTTCATTGATGAAAACACCTGATTTCCCTTCTTTTTCTTTGTAGTTACATAAATAGCCATCATGTGCTTAAGAAAGATATGTATATTTTCTCCCTAGACATCACAGAGAAGTAGTTCTGTCATAAACCTACTCTCTCAGAAATGGGAAGAAATTTCCTCTTTTTTCCATCAATAATCAAGATGGGGTTCTGCAAGCTTATGTCTTTAGGGTGAGCTGGAAGAATTCTACTGACCATGGAAGACATCCTTACTATGATTTGTATAGGCTATTGTCTCCTAGCACGAGGACTCCTCTTATAGTCAGTCGGGACTTGCATGCCTTTCACCCTGTATTGCTATGGATATACAGTGGGTTTTTAACTTATCGTTTGTTAGAGATCTTGTTTTCTCTAGAAGATCTCTAATATGCTCATTGCTTCCTCTGGATTCTGCTGAGCCATGGGATTGCATTGCTATCATGCCAGCCTCATAGTCTCACAGAAGAAATATCATCTTGTCCCTCTTATGTCACGAAATCACTGTGTACACTGGACTCTCCCGCTCTATGCAACAATCAAGAAATATGTTTATTTTCTTCTCAGTACACTCCATATTTTAAGTGTTAGCCACACTATTCAAGTAAACTATACAGCAGATTCTGACATGAGGGCTCACTTGTAAGGACTGCTTATTGCCTTTCCTTCCAGGTTAAGAATGCAGACCTTATATACAAAGAAAAGCAATCCAAATGTAATTAAAACACATATATTACCTCACACAAATCCACTGACACACAGAATGAGTCTAAATGGACATACAAACTCCAAAAAGCCTGTCAAACACCAAAACACCAAAGAGAAGTAATTTCCTGTAATTATTTAATAGTGGTCAGGGCCAAGAAAACTTCATGAAATAGCTTCCATTTTTGTGATCAATAGGGTAATCTTTGGCACATAAAAATAGCTGGTAATGGGTAAAACAAGCCATGACAGATGACATCAGCAATCTATATTTTAAAGGGTTTGTTTTGTTCTGTCACAGCAGAGCTTCTGGGATGTGGCTATTCTGTATCAAAGAACTTTCTTGAAGAGAGATGCCACCCACTAAATGCCAGTTTGTGGACTCTCCATGTACATACCACTGTGAGACTGTTGAGGTTATGACTTCCTGAGTTGTCACCAAGGAGGCCTAGTATTCTGGGGCTTCACTGATGCTCTTGTGACTTACACCTTTTGTAACCGCTAAGAAAGCTGACTTTTTTATTCTTGATCTGTTGCCTGGAATTATAATGAATAATGACCCCAAAGTTGGTAGCTGGAAATTAAAATGACAAAGATCCTTGGCTAAAATATGATGTTGTGGATGCAGGAAGAGACACAAACCTGATGACTTGGGCCCATACCATATTTAATATTTAATGCAGTAGTTAAAAACATTTAAGCAGGCATGCCTAGAGAATAGATACAGAAAATGCGGTTCATTTACACAATGGAATACTATTCAGCTATTGAAAATGAGGACATCATAGGTTTTTTCAGGTAAATAGATGGAACTAGAAAATATCATCCTGAGTGAGGTAATTCAGAACCAGTAGGACATGCATGGTATGCAGTCACAAATAAGTGGATATTAGTCAAAAATTACAAAATACCTAGGATATAATTCACAGAACTCAAGCAGAAGAGCCCAAGTGAGGATGCTTTAATCTCACTATAGAGGGAGAAGAAAGCAATCACTGGAAGTAGAGGATGGGAACTAGGTAGAGAGGGAAGGAAAAGGGGAATATGGTCGGGTATGGGGCAGGGGAAGCAGGAGAGAAGGTCTGAGGGTCAGCAGGATGAATGGAAATATGCAACTTCAGGGGCTGGGAAGTGGAGGACCCTCTAGAAAGTTCCAGAGGTGAGAGACCCTCAGGACTCAAAGGGAGGTACCTTAGATGAAATGCCCAATAGTAGGGAGAGGGAACTTGTAGATTCCACCTGCAGTAGAAAGACAGAACATCAAGTTTATGATCTGATAGTCAAAAACTCTGACCTAAAATTGGTCCTGTCTAAAACAACTTCAGGCTCAAAAATGGAGAAGAGAATGAGGGAAAGGTGGTCTAGTGACCGACCCAACTTGGGATCCATCTCAAGAGGAGACTCTAAGACATGACACTATTACTGATGCTATAGTGTGCTGATTCATAGGAGCCTAGCATAGCTGCCCTCTGAGAGGTCTAACAAGCAGTTGGCTGAGACAGATACAGATACTTACATCCAACCATTGGAATGAAGTTGGGGACCCCAGTGGTTGAATTATGGAAAGGCTAGAAGAATCTGAGGAAGAGAGAAACCTCATAGGAAGTCCCACAATCTCAACAAACCCAGACCTCTGAGATCTCTCAGATACTGAGCTGCCAACCAGGAAGCATACATGAGCTGGTCTGAGACCCCTTACACATATACAGTGGAGAACTACCTGATCTGACCTCAGTGAGAGAAGACAGGTCTAACTGTTGAGAGACTTGAGGCCCCAGTGAATGGGGAGGCATGGTGGAGGTGGGGACTGGGGGGACATACTTGTGAAGACAGAGGGGAGGAGGAATGGGATCAGGAACTGTGGGAGGGTGAATGAGGAGGGGGGCAACAACTGGACTGTAAAAAAAAAGTAATTAAAAAGACATAGGCAGGATTATTTTGAAAATTCAACTTTGGTAATGCAAATTTGGATCAAGTTAGCACACCTATTTGTCTCATATTTTCATTTGGTTTCTCTCTGATTCTCTACATCATGTTGTTTGTTTACAGTTCATACTGGATACCAAGAACATTTATATATGATACCTATAAATAATGATGTGATTTCTTACCAAATTATCAGCAAACCTAAGATGATATATATTAACTAGAGTTTACAAACCATGGTGTATTAACATAACTATATTAGATATTAATTTTACTTGCTAGAAATTTGGAAAACTCATCATTGAAAGACTTAAATGACATAAATTTCCTTGATCTCAGTACACAGATATAGTTTCTCAATGGGAAATGTTTGTTTCCACTCAAGAATGAATTATCCACAAAATCACAGATATGGGTGGCAGATGCGTTCTTAGAGATAATTGACTATCCTAGAAAATGATGTTGAGCATTAATCAGTGCTTAATTTACAGGGAGTTGTGTTTTAGTAACAAAGCCATCCACCCCAGCAAGAAAAAGTCAATACCATTCAAACTAACTTGGTGATGGGAACAGATATTTAAGTTATTCAAAAGTAGATGATTCAATGTTTGAAGTTCCTGCAAAATTTTTATGCTTATGCACCTGTCTGAGTGCACATGCTCAATAGCAAATATTTTTATTACATAGCAAAATGTATGTCTTAGTTTCATTCTCTTTTGTTTTGTGAAGTCAGGGTTTTAGCCAGATTAAAAAAACAACTTGTGAGAGAAACATTTTCTTTGACTCCCAATTTCAGGTTACGGTTCATCATTATAAGGAAATCAGGTCAACATGTGTTGTGAAGTGGATAGTCACATTATCGCTCCAGTCAAGAGAAGAGAACACTGAATAAATGCATACCTAGTTGTTCTCAGTTTACTTCTATTACTCAGCTCAGATCCTCTGCCTAGAAGATAGTGCCACCCACAGTGATCAAGTCTTCCCATCTCAAATAGAGTAAGCAAAAGAATCTACCATAGACATGATCTTTGCCCAACCTAGTTTAGATTTTGAGACTCTCTTTTCACCTGTTTTAGCTGGTGGTCTATAAACAATCTGCCTATAACTCTTAGAGCTTTGCCAGTAATAAAAGATTTCAGCATGTTATTTTTGTATATTAACAGCTAAAAGTGCTATATAAGAATGACCATGAAATAACTGATGCAAGCCAAGAACGTAGTAGTCATATCTGCTTTTCTTTTCTTTTTTTTTGTCCTGAATTCTTTATTTATTTTTTATTAGATATTTTCTTCATTTGCATTTCAAATGATATCCAGAAAGTCCCCTTTACCCTCCCCCCTGCCCTGCTCCCCAACCCATCCACTTCCACTTCCTAGACCTAGCATTCCCCTGTACTGGGGCATATAATCTTCACAAGACCAAGGGCCTCTCCTCCCATTGATGGCCTACTAGGTGATCCTCTGCTACATATGCAACTAGAGACACAAGCTCTGGGGGTACTGATTAGTTCATATCGTTGTTCCTCCTATAGGTTTGCAGACCCCTTCATCTCCTTGGGTACTTTCTCTAGCTCGTTCATTGGGATATTCCATCCATTAGATAACTGTGAGCATCCATCTTCTGCAAGCACTGGCAGAGCCTCACATGAGATAGCTATATCAGTGTCCTGTCAGTAAATCTGCTTTTCAAAGGAGCTTTTCTCTTTGTATGCTTTCCCTCACAAATTTGTTACACATATATCCTGAAAACCAGCTCCCCCACTTCCATTTCTGAAAGCATACAGCTGTATATGTTGCTTTATCAAATGTTTATTGCAAGTGTAGCTTCCAAGGTAACTAATTGAAATTTGAAACTATTGTTGGGATAATCTGACAGAAACAGATGAACATTTTAGGTAAAGCTTAATCAAAGATGCAATTGACATAAATGTTATATTTATATGTTATACTTTATTATTTTTAAAGGTTTATTTTATGCATGCATTTTGTATGTGATTACTTACTTAAGTGAGAGGAAGGTTCTGGATACACTGCAGCTGAGATATAAGAGGCTATGAGCTAGGAACTAAATTTAGGTGCTCTGGGAAGGCAACTCACACACATGTTTGCTGTGGATAGCCCTGGGGCTAATTATATTTGATGGTAATTCCATTCTCTTATGAGGGGCTGCGAACAAGGAATAAGTCAGCACTCAGGTGATTTTCTGTAAACCTCCTCCCCTCCTTAATTTGTAAAATAAAGGAGAGTTGATGATTGGGCAGAAAAAAGGAAAGGTGGAGCAGAAGGTAGGGAGAGAAGAAGGAGAAAATGGAAGAGAGAGAGGACGCAGAGGAGGAGGAGGAAGAAGAAAAGCAGAGCAGAAGCACATGGCCTGGAGAAACCTCAAGTTCTAAGGGGTCTCATAGATGTGGAAGATGGTAGTGTAGCAGTAGATCTGCCCAATCTAGGCGCACAGCTTATATTCTTAACTGAGTTGTGTTTTCATTGCCGGAGCTTATTTGGGTTGGAGATTTACAGCAACACAGGTTGTATTTGGTTTTACACCCAAGGTAAAGGCACAAATAAGGCAAGTACTACACCACTGAGCTAAAAACCCCACCTCATTACACACTATTGATATTTAGTTTAGGTTTGTCTTACCCTCAAAATCCTGCCATAGCAAAGTGTACATGTGTCTTCCCTTATGTTCAAGAGGACATAGAAATTGCTGTTTTGCCAGTGCTCTAAAATAAGTCCTTTGAATCAAGTTTCTTTGATCATATTTTTTTTCATAACCTGAAATCATGGCTAAAAAATTTAAGACCCTAATAAAAATATAACAAGGAGAAATATGTTCTGGGGAGGCAAATAATAAATCCCCATAAAACCAGAACATACAACTTTGCCATTTGGACCCAGCTGTTTGCATTTCTTCTTTAAGATTGTGTAATCTTCAAAAGCCCGAGTCCCTTTCCAAAACACAACTCTATTGCCTTAGTCAGAGACTCTGGGGCCTTTCGGTCTCTTCTGTACTTGGTAGACTCAGTGGTCCTGACTTTGCAATAGAGGTGGTCCTCCCAGTATGACAGCCAGCAGTACTCAGAACTGTCATGGCATAAATTGTGAAACTGGAATCATGGGTTCCCTCCCAGGTCAGCCTCTCTGCAGCTGTAGAATTAATCAGCATTTTAATGTTCCAGTACATAGTGATGTCTTTCTCACACTGAGGATAAAATGCATTTAATTGTGTACTTGGCATACAGAAAGTGTCCAGTAAATTAAATGATGACTCTTCTTATAACAGTGCTACCAGTCTTAGACTCTATCTAGGAAACTTTTAAAAAATTTTCCTCCAGTCAGAATCTTGATTTCAAATTAACTTTCTTTTATATTAAATAAAAAAAGTCTATCCTATAAAAGAAGTGCCGAGCAATGTGCTATTTCTACAGAACTAAATGTTAACCCCTTTGCACTAGAAAGCTACCTATCTTTATTTTATCTTGTTCCATTTAACATGGTACTTTTTATAAAAAGCTGCCACATAGTGATTTCCTTTAATGGGTAAAATTACAGCTCGGCAAATTTTACTATTACTTTTTATTGCAAAACTGACCACTTTGGTATTTATACTTAACAGAGAGGGTCACTGAAACCACAGGACCACAGTTAGAAATAAGAGACTGTAAACACAGCAGGAGTTCTGCTGGAGATAATTGGGCAGTGGGTCTTCACCACAGTAGAACCCGGTCACCTCTGAGATCGAGTGCTCAGAAGTTGAGCTGTCTGAAAGAACTAACTTCCTCATAGGAATGGGTTGATTTAGAGGTACTCTGGTTTTGTTGTCTTTAGAGAAAAGAAAACTTAGGTGAATGGCCACTAGGAATAACATGGTAATGACAGAGAAATAGAATGTGTAGAGAAGTTAGAATGAACCCCAGTTAGCTGTGGAGGGCAGCAGACTATACCAGTTAAAGTTATGGACAATGTTTCTTCTGTTGAGGTCCATTGGCCTTCCTACACGTTCTCTTGCACTGTTTATCTTGCAGCAGCAGAAGCTCAAAACAGGTCACTTTTCTCTTCCTAACACACTGCAGGTCAGATGTTCTCTCATGGCATCTTCTCCTACTGCTAGAAAATAGAAACAGACATTTATGGGGATCTCATGATTTGCCAATAATACTGCTTCCAATTTCTGCAATGCTGCTATCTTAACACCTGTAAACATTTGGCCTTATCGTTCTCATAAAGACACACTTCACATCCTTCCAAAATATGTGGTGTTTACTGAGGTATAACAATGCTACATCTGCTATGATTCTAATAAATCTGAACTAGGAGTGTTAAATCCAGAATGTCTGTTGTCAGTAGCCTGTGCCATCTCTAGTGGCAACATTTGTTTTTTTTTTTTGTTTTTTTGTTTTTTTTTCTCTTGATTACTTCCCAAATCCCCCTAAAAGCAAGTGGGTTAGAATGAAAAAAGAAGATGAAAGGAATACTGTTCAGCCATGGAACAATGTTATGATGAGAGATTAACTTAACAAGACGTGTAAATAAGATATTGGTGAGGGTATGAAGACAGCTTGAGCTTGAAAATTTTAAGTGTTTCTATGCTATAAATATGATTTTCCGTGAACTTGTGAAAATTTAAATTTACAATTCAAAATAAAATATTTTCCTCATAAATACAGTTGAAAAAGAATATAGTATATTGTCCCTTTTCAAGGAACATCAACTATACTGGCAATCTTTTTTTTTTTTTTTTTTGAGTTGCAGTTCTATATTTCCACTGATTCTCTCTTAAGAGGGAAGCACCCAGAGCAACTTAGTGATGCAATTTTTCTAATACTCACCAAATAAAGAATGAATCTACCATTCCTGCGGGTACCTAAGAGAAGTTTCAGATTAGGAGACTATTAACATAAAGCCAACTAATACAAATATGTGGAGTAGGGCTTTTCATTTAAAATATTGGATATGTTTCTTTTTAAATTTGATATATGTATGTGTTGGCATATGTGAATGTGTGTGTGTGTGTGTGTGTGTGTGTGTGTGTNTGTGTGTGTGTGTGTGTGTGTGTGTGTGTGTATGTGTGTGTGTGTGTGTGTGTGTGTGTGTATGTTTCTTTGCATGTATGTTGAGGTATGCAAGTATGGAAAATAGATCATAAATTTTCAGGAGCTGGTTCATTACATCCACTTTGGTATTGAGGCAGGGTCTCTACGGCACTGCTTATTTGCTTTCAAGGATGAAGCTGGTCCTTTAGTCTCTGACCCCCATCTCAATGCAGGATTGTTAGGATTATACTTGCCTGCTCTTGAATCCCAACTCTTGCTGGGTCCCAGCAATTACAGTCATGCAACTAGGCTTACACAGAGAGCACTTTTACACAATAATTTTCACACTCTCAGATACATTTCTTATAAGTTATTTCCCTTTATCTTCTTTTATTTCTTTACATTGGACACCTACTGTTTATGGCAATTAATCTTAGGAGAAGTGGTCCTTAGAGTAAATACTGAAGATATTATTAAGCTAGAACTGAGATGTTTTAAAGCATGTTTTGGCCAGATTTTCTACATTATTTATGTTTCTGGATGGGTTCTGGCTTTGCAGATGACATCACGATTCAGAGAACAGTTGGAGATGGGTTAGATCTAAAATAGTACTTTCACATTGTTGCCCCAGTTCTTGCCACAAAGTACATACTACTGGACAACCAATTTTTAATGTTTTACATTTATAATCTTTAGTTCTCATCTTAGTTTATGTTCTAGAAAACTACAACTGAGACCGAACATTAAAATATATGGGCCTATGGAGGCCATTCTCTCAAACTACCACTAATAGTCACTATAAAATTAGCAATATTGACAATATCAACCATACTGGCAAGACCAAATATATAATTAAAACTGTTTTACTCTCAGTACTAAAAGCAGTCTAAAGCAAGGATGAAAAATACATAGGTAGGGCACACCTCTAAGACCTTCATGGTATGTATGCCCAATGCCATGCCAGCCCAACAGCTATTCCAATTGCTTCCCCAAGCAAACATCCAAAGAATGTCAGAGGAAATACCCACATAACATGGAAAACAGATAGATGAACGCAGGTAAGGAAGAGGTCACAATAAAAGATACTCTTTTTATTTTTATCCACAAAATCAGTGAATTAATAAGAGACATATATAATAATAATAGCACATATTGAAGCTGAGGATAAAAATCTAAGCAGATTTTAGAAATAATATTTTTACTAAAAGTATAAATGTTTCCTGCTGGCCTAGAGATGACTTGAGGGTTATGACCTTTCTCATAGAAGAGTGAGGCTAGAATCGGGGTCCTCAGAACCATGTAAAAGCCAGTTAAGTCAGTTACCTATAAGCCCAGAATTAAGAAAATGAACAGAAAGACCACCCCCAACTTAGGCATTCTGTCTACCCAGACTAACTTAGAATCTGTGAGGTCAAGAATCTGCAAAAGGTCCTTGCTAGATAAATAAATTGCAGAATGACTGTGGCAGACACAGTGTCAGCTTAGAGCTGCACACACACAGAAAGGAACTCAAGTGCACATGCTCCCCCATGTAGAGCAGCGGGTGTGGGGGAATAAGGGGAGTGAGAGAAAACCTGCATCCCACCAGAGATCCTGTGCTCTGGGCGGGCAGACGCTGGAGGACTGCTACATGCTTTCCACATGACCCCAGGTGGGTGTCTGGCTGTGGGAAGCCACGGATCCCACTGAGACCAGAGATAGCATTTTCTCAGTCTCAGGCGTCCCAGATGCCGCTGGACACTGTGGAAGAGCTGAGAACAAAATGGGGATCCCAGGGTCAGCTCTGTCATCCCCAGGGCTGAAGGGAGGGGAGGGCAGGGGGAGATGGGGCACTGGGTGGTTCCCACGTGGGCGAGAATCCTTGGCTGGAGCGCAGGAAGGCCCTTCCAGTGGGAGGTTAGACTTGGCTCTTTAGGGGAAAGCCTATCCAGGCATTCAAGCATGATGGGTCTCTATGAGCAGAGACAGTCTATGGTTTTAGAGCTTTATTGTAGAAAGGCAGGGAGAAAGAGAGAAGGTAGAAAGAGGGAGAGTGGCCATGGCCACATGGAGAGAAGGGGGAAGGGAAGGAGAGAAGGAGGGCTAGAGATGACAGTAAGAGGGGTGAGAGCTTAAAGAGAGAGTAGGGGACAAGTAGTTTCTTTTACAGTGGGTTGGGCTACCTTGCTGTTGCCAGTTAACTGTGGGGAAGAGCTTGGGGCTTTGTCTATGTGGCATGTATTTACCCACATACAGGCACACATTCATGCACATATCACATATATATATGCAAAAAATCCCCGTAGAAGACCATATATGTGGAGCTATATTATCTTAAAGAATCTATCCTGTGTTTTGAGCACAGTGACCCTGCCTGCCAGCACTCAGTGAGGATGCCAGATCAGTTAACTTAGCTAGAAGCAGATGCTTCAGAGTACAGCAGGAAAAGAACATTGTTCCTTGAAGACACAACAGGAATCCATTTTAGACCAGTGTCCTTTTAACTACCTGCATTTAGGACTACTTTTCCCAATGCAAAAATAAATGAAATAAATGACTTCTATAAAATTACCTATCTATTATAGAAGGTGTTTTATAAGTTCCCAATAAAATTTAGAAAAATGAAACTGAAAGACAAACAAAATATAAAGGCTTAGTAGAAATATTATGTTTGGCAGCGATGAAAAGCTACACTGACACACTATTTTGAAGTTCTTTCCAGTTCTACAGTTAATTTTCATGTAACCGTTTGCAGATGCTCCTCAGCTGCTCTTTGGGTAGCACTGCTGGCACAATATGAGTCAAGGTCAGATAAGCTTGGAAACAGAGTTCTGTTTATGGATATATAGAATCCACATAACAGAAGTGAGTTTCATGGTCATAAGATTATACAAGTTTGGTACTATCAGTGCCACAATGAGGGGCAATGACTGTTCTGTCTTGTAACTTATCATTCTAAATGTATTAAGAATATGCGTTTAAAGAAAAAATAATAATCTGTTTATGTATGTGTGTGTGTGTATGCCTCTATGGTCACCACATGCACACCATGCCCATAGTAGCCAGCAGAAAGCAACATATTCCCTGAAACTGGAGGTACAAGAACCTGTCAACTGCCTTGTTTAAATGACCAGAATCTTTCTGTTAGAGCAGCAAGTGTTCTTACCTCTTAGCCCATCTCTAGGCCCACAAAAGTGTGTCTGTCTGATTTATAAGAAGAGAAAAATATAGTTATGAAGTAGCAATGAAATAAATTTATGGTTTTGGGGGGGTCACCCAAACTTGAAGCACTGCCTTAAAGGGTCAAAGCATTTGGAAGGTAGAGATTAACCACTGACTTAACAGGTCTTGCTCTTCCTACTTCAAAACAAATAAACAAACCAACCCTCCTCACACATGATTCCTATTCATAGGAATAATCATGATGCAAGTGATCACACAGGGTCAGTGATACACTTTCTTACTTCATGGATACATCACAAGAATAACTTCAATTTTTGAAACTATGCCCTCCATATATTACCCAAGATGACATCAAGTGTCATCATGATACAAGCGTCCTGAGTAGTTGATCCTATAGTTGCATGCTACCATGTCCAAAAGTAAGTCTAATGGAAGAGGAAATGAGACATTTGATTGGCCAACAGTTCTCTGTTTCATCTCATCAAAAACTGATATTTGTTTTCACTTTATTATGAGTAACAGTAACAACAAAAATAGTTATGACAAAGGTAGATAAGAGAGTCAACATGTATTGAGATCTTTCCATATAAGTGGGAAGGTGAGTTCTTTGTGTTCATGATTTTACTGTAAAATGACAAATTTGCATTTTGATTTGGGCTAAGGATCACTGAAAGTACTGTGCAGTGATTCCTTCCAGCTGAACTTGGACCAGGAATTTCTAGGCTGTTATGAACGATCAATGAATTTTAGAGGAAATCTCTCGTGGAAGAATATTTTTCCTCTATTTTATAAATTCCTGCAGTGAAAATGTCAAAGGGTTCACAGAATTTTAAACATATGACCAAGGAAGGTACTCCAGTTCATGTAGCATTTGAAAATTTGAAAAAATAATCACTTGAAATATGGTGGTTTTTTCCCACATTGGATGGAAAATACATGAGAAGATCTGCTTATCAAATATTTTGGCATTCTACCTCTATGAACCACTTCCAAGCCAGAGAAGGGACAAGCAAACTTCCTGTTCACCAATCACAAGTCCATGGGTCTGACAGAAAAAATTGTTTTGCCTAGTTTCCAATGAAAAAATGTAAGACATTAAAAATCAATAAGGTTTTTCTTTTATCCATAAAATAAATTATTAGGTTCTGAATTATTTTAGACTTATCTGAAAAAGACGATGGCTATGTCTGAGATGAAATAGAAACTGGCAAAAGAACAAGTACAATGGGCAAGCGTACTTTCTATCGGAATATCTTTTGATTTTATCCTAAGAAAGAGCAAAATCTCAACAGGTTTGACTACTTTGATGTATTGACCAGCCAATAGGAGCAGCTTTATGTTGTGTTTTGAGAGCAATAAAACACGTACTACTTACAAAGGAGAGAGAAAATAAGATAAAATAAATAAATAAAATGTGATAAGCTCAGGTAGTCCCAATGATAAATATAACAAGACATAAATATTAACCAATTCAGTTAAATAAATAATATCATGAATATAATTGGACAAAGAAATTTTAAAAAAATACAGAGACTCTCAGGAGAGCTATATTGGGCTTGTGTCAGCAAATGTTTTATGTCATCAGCAGTAGTGTCTGCATTTGGTGTCTGCAGATGGGATGTATCCCTAGGTGGGGCAGTCTCTAGATGGCCTTTCCTTCAGTCTCTGCTCCACTCTATTTCCCTGCATTTCCTTTAGACAGGATGAATTCTGGATTAATATTTTTGAGATGGGTGGATGAGGATTATTTTACATTATGGAACAATTCAATCAACCTCAACAGTTCACTCAACAATCTTCAAATATATGTTCTTATTTCATGCCATGAACCACAATTCAACAGACTTTAAAAGCTCAAACCACAGGAATTATGTGAAATAGACTTAATTCTAGTAAAATAGAATTAAGTCAGAAATCAGAGTATCTGCAACATCTCAAAATAGTTGCATAATAACAATGTTCTAGAAAATTATTAGTTGCTTCAGAAGAATCAAGGGCAATTTGCAAATAGTTTGAATGAAATAAATAGAAAACTTCTTTAAAATTCTTAAATTAGTAAATATTTTGAATAAATGAATATAGAATATTTTAGAATACATGAACTAGAGAAGATCAACTTTTCAAGGCACAGATCATTGTATTAGTTTAATAAGCTAAGTTTTATGAGTTATTTTTGAGATGAAATCTTCCTATAGTAGCCAGGTACTGTGTCCTTGCACTAAGGCTATCTTCCTGTGTCAGCCTGTTTAGTAGATGGTGAAAAAAGATGAGCAAAAAGATGGAAAGCTATGATAAATTATAAGAGTGAAATATAAAACAAATAAGAGATAAATTAGTAAATAAATCTAATTCTCTAATACCTAAAAAAGTTTTCAAAGGTTAAACTAGATTAACCAGAACTAAGGACAAAAATAAAGAAACAAACAAACAAAACGTTGTAACAAGGCAGAGAAATGAGAAGACAGACAACAGAAGTTAGTGGACTAGTTCTGGAATGTTCTGGAAGATAATATGTAGCAATATTAAACAGCTTAGAAAATCTTGACAACTATAAGCATAATCGAGAAAAAGAAACAGTAATTTGATCATTGCTGTATCTTAAATAGTAATTGAATTTGCACTTAATAACCTTTACCACCAGAAAGAACTCTAGGACAGGCTGTTTTTGTGTTGAATTTGAAACAATTCAATCCCACAGAATCTCCCCAGAACACAGAAACATGGGAAAGACTTCATAATAAATTTCCTAAGATAAGAATTGTACAGAAAACAAATCAGACAAACATAAAACAAGATTAATATCACATACCCACACAGACAAAATAGTCTTTAAACAAATATCAACACATCTAGTCCCTCAATTAGGTCTTTGAATACCAAACACCTTGTAATCTAGCTGGGCTTTTCCAAAAGGCACAGAGAAATTTCAACATGTGGAAATTGATCAATTATACTGATACTATCAACTATCAACTATCACCTCAGTAGTAAGAAAAAAAAATCATCTTAGTAGTGAAGTATCAGAAAATTCAAATACTGTCATAAAAATTCTCAGCAGACTATGAAAGAAGAGAACTTCAACTAGATTAATAATAAAAGAACAAGGAATAAGCTGAGGCGTTGCTCAGTAGCACTTGTGTGTAAGGGATTAGTTTTTATCTCTAGTGCTACAAAGAAGAAATATAAAAAGGAACAAACAAAAAAATTACAAAGCACTGTGTGTATACAAAATAATCAGACTCTGGAAGACAGACACTGAACCTTTTCTATCATATGTGGGATTTAGAAAATAAAAAGTATATGAAAGTATAAGCAACATTTTGTGATAGACATATATGCAAGCCAAGGATATCCATTCAAACCACACATATTTAACATTGTAGTTGAGATCCTAAACACTATAAAATTAATACAGAAAAAGCTTATGAATAAAAGTTAATATACTATCCATTTTGATGTACAATGAACACATAGAATTAATGGACATATTTAGTAAAGTTAGCAAATAAATTACATATTTTCTTATCTCTATAACTTCTCTCCAGGGAGTAAACCTGGAGCGTTGTCTACAAACTGCTCTGTCATTCAGCCATTCTCTAGCCCAAAAGATTTTTACAGTAAGCACAATCCTATGGTGATGGTTTAGACAGTTTGGTTTGCAGAAGCAAGTTTTGAAAGTTAAATGTACACCAAATTTTCTTAAAGAATACAGAATATAGTTTATTCTTAAATAATAAAATCACAGTGAGTAATAGTATTTATATTTTTTAAATGCTTTTAAGTTTATTAATGTTACCACCACAGAGGGTTTTCTACGTGCAACCCTGCATTAATTATAAATCTTTTTTATTAGATATTTTCTTCATTTACATCACAAATGCTATCCCAAAAGTATTTGTTAGATATTTTTTTATTAGATATTTTCTTCATTTACATCTCAAATGCTATCCCAAAGGTATTTGCATTTTGAAGTATACTAAACATAAAAAAAAACTCATATAGAGAGAAGGTATTGTACTTAGAAATCGCATCAATTAAAAAATTCTGTATGAAAATATAACATTAAGTGACAATAGATAAACTATCTGAATAGTTATGTCACAAAAATATTTGTTGTTATAAACAAACACATGAAAATGTTTAAGGAAATATCATAAAGAAAATGCACAGCAAAAATATAACTGAACACATGTTAGAGTGGTTCACACCAAAGAGACAATAAAATTTAGAGCTTACAAAATGAGCACACAATATGTTAGGCCCAATTTTAGAAAAAAAGTTATGCTTTCTTAAAATTTACATAAAGAATTTCTGAAAAAATCTACATTCTTATCTCTAGGTATGTCTAAAATCAAGATATATGACTACTCATAGAAAAACACTTGCAAGCTCATACCAGCATTAGTATCTGAATTCCCAAACTACAACCTCCTAAACTTCTGCTAGCTAGAAAATGGCCAGACACTTATATGACATTCCCATCACAAAAAAGTGTTAAGCAACAAAGAGGTACAGATGATGTCATCTACAGCGAAGCATTCAAATCTCTACAGCATTGCACTGAGTGAATAACAGGCAGAGGAACTATAGTCTGCAAGATCCCCTTGACATAGCATTCTGCAAAGACAATGCTGTGTTGTCTGATTGCAATAATCAGATGTGGGGAATGAAGGTGGAGGTAGGAGTCTCTACAAAGAATGGAGGAAACTTTGTATGGCTGTAAATATACCCTAAATTATCACTCTGGTAGAAGAGAAATTGTTAAATAAATTTCAAATCCTATTAACGATATATAAAAAAGATTAACATTATTATAATTTAAATTATTATTAATTAAATCTGACAAATGAGAAGAATCAATGGGGGGGTTAACAGTCTTAAATAGAAATATTGGAAGGGAAACAAGTTTATTCAACACACGTGTACATAGTCCTCACCTATAATTTTATAGTTCTTAATAGAGGCTAGATTTAACAGTTCACCAATTTCTTAAAACGTTCTAAGGAGGAATGAAGTATCCACACAATGGTCGTGCTTCTTGGTTTTCTTCTGTTTTGCATAATGTATCTTCGGTATTCTAAGTTTCTGGGCTAATATCACCTTATCAGTGAGTGCATATCTAGTGACTTCTTTTGTGACTGGGTTACCTCACTAAGGATGATATCCTCCAGATACATCCATTTGCCCAAGAATTTCATAAATTCATTGTTTGTAATAGCTGAGTAGTACTTCATTGTGTAAATGTACCACAGTTTCTGTATCCATTCTCTATTGAGGCACATCTGGGTTCTTTCCAGCTTCTGGCTATTATAAATAAAGCTGCTATGAACATAGTGGAGCATGTGTACTTATTACCAGTTGGAAGATCTTCTTAGAATAAGGAACAAAATACTCATGAAAGGATATAGGTACAGAGACAAAATTTACAGCTAAGATGAAAGGATGGACTATCCAGTGACTACCCAATTCTGGAATCCATCCCATCATCAGCCACCAAACCTAGATACTAATGCACATGCCAGCAATATTCTGCTGAAGGGACCCTGATATAGTGGCCTCTTGTGAGGCTATGACAGTGCCTGGCAAACACAGAAGTGGATGCTCACAGCCAGCTATTGGATGGAACACAGGGTCCCCAATGGAGGAGCTAGAGAAAGTACCCAAGGACCTGA
>NC_034604.1:43090102-43121686 GCF_900095145.1 Mus pahari
AACAGGACAAAAAGCTGGGTAGAAGAGAATGGGAGTTTGACTTGATCAAATGCATTGTGTGCAAGGGCAAATTGTGTGCAAATGCAAGTTCCAAAATAATAAAAGTTATTATTATTGCATATCAAAAAAAGTAGATAAACCAGGAATTTTGGTATAATTCAGGACAAGCCAGTTTGAGAAGCGTTGGCATGAACTAGAAATTATGAAGTGAAAAACTAGGAAGAGTGTCTCTCCTGTGATAATGTATCTAGCCTGCTATCGTGACTGCAAAACAAAGGTGTGGAAAAAAATTTCTCTTGTTCTCTTTCTAGTTGGCCTCTAAAGTGTCTCTGGAGAAATGGAATAATTGAAGTCTTTCTCAGTCACTTTATTTTATTGTGAAGAAATCAAGAAAATGAAAATAAGGAGAATATGAATTCCTGAACCTCTCCAAAGATATGTGTGTGTGTGTGTGTGTGTGTGTGTGTGTGTGTGTGTATGCGCACGCATGTGCATGTGTGGGTGCATGTGTGCCTCTGTATGCACCTATGTGCACATGAACAGTACATACATTACTCTCTATCATGTTTTTTCAGGCATGAGCTGGTACTAAGCGTGGAACTCAGATTTTTGGGCTGGCTTGACAGCTATTAAGTATTGAACATTATCCTAGCTCTGGACATTCTTAGTGGTAGATATAAAGACACAGGTAGGACAGACTTCGTTTTGAATGTGAGTGCTATAGTCCACATCCTGATCTTCATGCTTATGTAGGGAGCACTATAAACACTTAAGCCATTTCTCAAGCCTACAAACTTTTTTTTTATTATTATTAAACACATTAGTTTTTTTTTTTTTTTTTTTTTTGCCTCTTTTCTGCCTTGGTTTTCACATTACAGGTCAAACAGGAATAACAAACAGAAAAATGAAAATTATATGAGAATATTTGGGGGTAATATTTTTGTAAAGAGGTTGATGTATATATATAATGTATATAACATTTTATATATCATGTATTGTTCCAAGTCTTTAGTATGAAAATTGTAAATAACATCAAGAAATGATTTTTTTCCTCAGTAAAATGATCACAAACAGTGTAATTTGTGTTTAAATTTGTTTTTTCAATTTGAGACAGGGTCTTGTGATGTAGTTTTGGCTGACCTAGAAATCATTAAAGAGTTCTTTGCTGGCTTCAAACTCACAATAAATCTTTCTCCTCTGTCTCACATGTGCTGAGATTACAGGTTTAAGCCAGCACAGCTGGCAAAGCCTATTAAGACAGAAATTAATGTAGCACAATATTTTAAATTTAAAGGTGAATTTGAAAATTCATGAGAACACAAAATTAGATGAAAAGGTACATAATAGTTACATGAAAACCAACAAACATATGCATTATATAAAAGAAAATTTTAGATAAAATAATGATGGATTTCTAGAACTTAGTTTTATTGACATACTCATTAGCATTGAATGTTTTCCCTTGGTGCAGAGGTCAAATGTGCATGAAAATAAATGGTTTGAAATCCCATACTTTAATATTTGTTTGTCTCTAGTGTTTTAAGGGGGGTTAGGTAAGATATGAGGTCTTGGCTGACATTACTGTTCTGGAGCAACAAAGTAGTTTTCATTAAAAAATAGATAAATAAATAAATAACTTTTAAAAACTTATGAGGAAGAAAGACTTCAGAGTAAGTATGTAAGTGTGGGGTTACATGGTTATATATTAAACAATTATAATTCTCACTGCCATTGCACTCTTATTTGAATCCATAATGAACTTCAAAATATTCAATTCAAACAGGAAACATTTATTATCATATAACTCCTTTGATTTGGAGTCTAGTTTTGGCTGTGCTGGGAGCTTAGGGTTGAAGTACTGTCATGAAGTTGCATGGCTAGGAGGACCAACCTCAGCTTGTGAGAGGGTCCTGAGGAAGGTGTGTTTGAGAGTGGAGCAAAGGATGAATGGCATGGAATCAGTTATGGGTGCAAGCTGACCACTCTGTGTTCTGTTCGAGGTAGCTCTCTTTGTAGAAGAAAGTCAAATCTTTAATTTTGCATGAGCTACTTCCTTAGGAATTGCCCATCAAATCAATGCATTTACCCAAGATTCCCTTTTGATTATTCCATGAAGCATTTTATGACCTTACCTGCTTGACTTTAAGACAGAACAACATGACTAAAACTGTTTACCCACTGTTCTATTACTCTATCATCAGTTCTCTGTTTTCCAACTCCTTCACTGCCTAAGACTGGTTGTCTTGCAATTTTCTCTGTAGATGCCCATTGAACTCAGAGATCTGAATTGTTCAGTCTCCTCAATGCTTTATTTAAAGGCATATTCCATCATGCCTGGACCTAAGCATTTCTTCACTTGCTATGAAGCTCTTAGAACTTGATATGTCTAAAACTGACCTTGACACTCAGAAATTTGCTTGTCTTTGTCTCTTGGATTAAAGGTATGTACCACCATGTCTGGCTCTAAGCTTTTCATGACTACTACTCTTCAAAATCTGAATCAATAGCCTGTGTCTTCAAGGCTCAAGACCTGGATCACAGTTATGCTCTCCTTTTCTGGACTGTAGTTCACTCCAGATTAAAAGTGCAAACTATTCCTGTTCAAATGTAAACACAAAAATTAAGCTTAGCTGGTGAGGATATTGACTGAAATCACCACTCCCTAAATCCCTTTATATCCTTCCTTAATATCTTTCCAACAAAGCTGACTCATTAGTGTAGCTGCCTCTGTTCTTACAGGTCTCTAAAACCCTCCATACAATTCGTATTGCATCCTTATATTTGTATAGTTGAGAAGTCCTGTAAAAAACAATTCTTACATTGATTTATACATTCTTGAACTCATGTTTTCAGAGTTCTTTCCCACAGCCTTAAAGGCTGACCTGAAGGTCACATACTTACCATTTTGCTGAGGAATACCTACACATTCTTGCTTCCGGAATGGTGCTCTTTCTGATTATCATGGAATCATTAACATTGGCAGGGAGAACATTTCCTGAATGAGGAACATAAGGTAAAATACGTAAATTATTACACAAACAAGCCTTATGCCTACAGCAATCATAAACACTGGAGAAGACCCATGCCCTGCTGGCTGTGCTCCAGGGGCCAGAACTCTTTCACATCATTCTTTCCAAGGCCATGCAGAACCTGGCAGTCATAGCCAAGCTGTTGCCAAGTATGAAACCACATTGAAAACTTAACTGAGCAAGGGAATCTGTTTCCAAGTTTATTTTCGTGACTGCTGGCAGACTTGGTATATAAACATGAGAGCCTCCCCAAATATGTTTTAAAGCCATAGTGGTAGGATAAGCAGAATATCACTTTGCTATGGGTAATAAAGAGACTGACTTTTTATCCTCTCTGTATTTGTGTGTTGAGTGTACATGTGTGCGTATGTCTGTGTGTGTGCATCTGTACCTGTGTATGTGTGTATGTGAGTATATATGTGGATGACTACATCCACACATTAAAATGGGATCTGATTTTGTAAAAGTTTGTTTTTATGAAAAGGGTGCAGAAATGGATCAAGAAAGTCCAAGCATGTGTTACAAAATGCCCCAAGAACTTCAAGCTGCAGCCATGAATAGAATGATACAGTAAACACAATAAGTAAAATTATGGGTTCAGTGAGTGTCTGAATATTCCTTTGCTTTGTAAAATGTGGGGCTAGTTTTTAATGTATGCTTTGCTATGTTCAGGCAATGCATTATAGAAAAAAAAAGGGTTCTCATTTGATCAACATTATAGCAACCAGAACGACTTTTCTTCATAAAACTCCATGTAAAGGAAAACTAGACCACTAAAATATACCCAGTAGGTGTTGTGCTAACAGGATGGAGCCATGGGAGAGTACCCTATGGATTCAAATGCCTGCCTTACCCTTTAGTCACAAAGAAAGCTATAAATATGCAAATCCTGCATTCCATATCTCCCAGTTCCTTCACCTTGACTTACATTTTGAGTTGATAAAGAAGTACCTATAGACTTTTGGACAAAATGGTACACCTTTATTTTGTTTACTTTTTCTCTCTCCACAGAGAGGGATGTAACTTAAATACTGACCAAAGACAAGTACACAAACAGTCCAATTTAAACTTTGGAATTTCTAGCTATAGGTCAACACTAAGTTAATACATTTTAATTCATAGTTTATGTATTAAGTCCCATGGAACCCCTGATATTAGCAAACAATTGGGATCAGCCAGAGCAAGTGATCCTCTAATCATCACAGAATATATGTCCATGCTACATCTTCCCTGTGTGACACGTTTGTCTTTCATGAGATAATAACATGATAATTTTTTTTGTCCACCTCATTGCACTTACAGTCTCCCAGGGAAAGTACACTCTAGGTCATGGAGGGTGTTTCCAGAAAACACTGGCTGAAGGTTCCCTGGACATCTAGCCTGAACATGTGGCTAGGACCTTGTCTGGGATTTTAAAAAATAATTGAAGGAGATGGGAAATACTTAGTTCAGTGTTGGCACTTTTTTCTCTCAGATACCTGACCCACCATAATGAGAACTGAGATGTTCTTGGGTGCTGCTCTGCCAGGACAAGCCAGAACCCTCTGAAAATGCATCCAAGACAAACCTCTCCTCCATGGGGTTTTTTTTCAGATGTGTAAAAACAATGAAGCTAACTGACATAACTGTTTTTAGTCTGAACTAGGTCCATGTCTACACATCTGATAGTCTTCTGAAATTACTGTTTAAATTCTCCAGCACCAAGGAACCAACTATATAGCAAAGTGACAATCCACCTCATTTGAATTTATGGAGTCAAACGATGGGCCCAGTATGGTGACACATGGCTTTAATCCCAGCAATGAGGAGGCAGAGGCAGGATGATCTGTGTGACTTTGAAATTTGCCCAGTCTACATAATAAGTTCCTGGACAGCCAAGGATATGTAAAGAGACCCTGTCTCCAAAATAAGAGACAATCAAAAATATTAACACATCATACTATATAAGAAAAGATAAATGATACTATACTAAAGTGTAGAAAGCAACTGATATTAGCTTAAGATCTTGATTAAATACATGTGTTCAGAGTGGAGATGTTATGGGACAACCCAAAAGGAAACATCATATTCATTATACATTCATGAAAGTGTCAAAATAAAAATAAGTTTTTAAAATCAACTATTTATGGCTACGAGTGCATCTGTTCAACCAGAAAGAATTTCTATAAATCAGGTATTGGTATTGCCACTTGGGCAAAGTGATAATAGTTTCAAGCTTATTTGTTCACTATTTTATTTAGGTTTTTAAAAATGTCTTCTGCATTAAAGTGTATGAGGGGGCACTTTGGGACATGCAGGGCTGTTCAACAGCTTCATGGGGTCAGCTTCTGGCATTCCCTGGATTCTTCTATCACCAGCCATTTCTTGGTGTCTTTCATAGTAACATGACTGGCTATTTTACATTCCCAGGATAGCTAGCAAAGTTTGAGTTCATCCAAGTCCAGTACAACTGTTTATAGCTTTAAATTCCAGTAAATGTTCAGTTACTTCTTTCAACCCAACATCAAGCAAACATTCTAACAGAAATTTTCACAGGAATAATAGAATTGGTCAGCTGTGACACCAGATAACCACAGTCAAAGCTATAATGCTACATTTAGAATAAATGGCCACATTAAAATTAAATATGAAGTTTAATCATTTGTAAGAATCAAAGAGACACATAACAACTGCTCTATCACATGTCTAGATATATATTAGTTGAGACTGCAAATATATGGAAATGAGAATTTGTGTATATAAATGAATTTTAGCAAATTGATTTGTTCTCTATTGTCAATTACATGCACTTTGAAAATGTCATTTCTACAATAATAAAAAATAACTTCTCAACTAGACAGTGAAAACTGCTGATTTTGCTGAGTATGTAAAAGAACATAAACTATTAATAACATTTCAAAGGTTTGTAATACTTCACATGTGACCATAATTACAGTTAATATTTTTATGCCATACCACTATCCAATATTTTGATGAGAAAATGAAGTACAAATAGACTGAGGAATTTATTCAGTATAATATGTAAGAACTGGAACCATAATTTGAGCCTTGACATTTTTATGCCCATGTCCTATGTCTGTTTGCTATAACTTCACACTTTAGTTTTGCTTGGATATATCTCTACTTCAGCTATGAGAGGTACTTTGAAATCATGCCACAAATTCATAATTCTCCATTGCTGCTGGAAGTCCTAGATATATTATACACAAAACAATGCATATGCGTGAGGAATGTATAGATTGTTGCTGAGGTGTCATTATAAGAGGTCTTTTCCATACACATATATACTATCCGGTGTACAGAACATGTGCCTATGTGTGAGTATGTATTTGTGTGTGTGTGTGTGTGTGTGTGTGTGTGTGCATTTATGTATGTATGTATGTATGTATGTATGTATGTATGTATTTATGTATTAAGGTAACCATAATTACACCCTCATCTCCAACACAAACACCAAAACCTTTCACTGTTTGTCCCTTTTTCCTCACTTCAATAGTGAGACCCCCACCTGCTACCATTATCCATCCTAATTATTTATCATAACAACGAGTTATAAGAAGTTTGCACCATTAACTTCATGGTATAATTAAACATCATAGTATAATGTTTAAATATTCTTATTTTGTTAGTTTCATGGTACCTTAAATTAATATTCTTCTCATAAGTTTTGGTGTGATAATTTAATATATTAAAAGCATAGCTCACTTTTGTTGTCAAAGCATTTATTTAATGCCAGAATGCTCTGACCTCTCAAATAACTTTATTTTCAATTAAAATTCATTTTATACCATAATCTTATGGACTGTTAAAAAATTGTAGTAAATGAATTTACTATTTCAGTATCAAGCTAGAGAGTTTCAGAAATAAATGAGAAAAAATAGGCCACTCTCCTATGAAAAAAGAATTCCAAACAAATTACATAGTTGCTATATTATACTATATCTCCAAGGAGATAGAGCACAAGTCTTATAAATAAAGTATGTACTATATGCAGCACTTTATTTTTCTCAAGAGTATGGACTAAAAAGGGAGATAAGGTGAAATGGATCAAACAGTAGCTTAAGCATGCGGGGACATAAAAAATGTGGCTTCAGTTTGTTGATCAAAGTTAACAAAACCTCCATGGTAGTATGTACTCTTGACCAGATGGAGTGCAAATGCACACTTGTCTCTGTGATATTTGTTCAAATGTGCAGAAACCCAGTCTAACGCTAAAGAAAACACACAAACAAACAGAAAAGGCCCAACTTAGGTATATATGACAGAATACATGACCAGTATTTCTATAAAATTTAAGGTCACAAAAGCTGGTTTGAGGGACCTCTATTGGCTAGAGGACCCTATATAAAGATAATATTACCAAATGTAAGATAATACCTTGAATGAAATAGCTATAAAGAAATAGGACTTTGGGAAAATGTAAACATCTAATTAAAACATAAACTTTATTTGTGGTAATTTTAACAATTTTCTTATTAACTCTAACCATATATCTTTGTAATACTAATTAAAGTGAGTATGTGTTTATGATATTTATAGGCACTCTATTGTCAACTTTTCTGTATACATAATACTATAGGACTTGTTTCTAAAAGAAATATACAAGAGACAACTTTTAATAAGAAGTGTAGCTGTGGCACAGATTACCTTCATTTATACTAAGTATATATTAAACTTCAAATGAAAAATGTCAGGGAAAAAAATCAGTTCTTAAAACCCCAAGTTAGATGAAGGGCAGTGTGATCAATATACAGACAATAATTACTCTGAATTGGAGGTGACTTCAGTGAAACTGGTTTGGATGTAATTTTAAAATTTACTGAGATAGTAAATGATTATGAGGATAAGGCATTTCATAAATATCTCTCTTTTAAAGAATATGCAAGTATTTGAAATATGTAATAGGCAAATAATATTTAGAGAAACCTATACTTCAAAAGTTTCTGGGAAGAGGTAATGACACTATTCAGTGGCAGGGTTCAAGGATCTCTGGCCCTTGTAGTAGCTTCCTGAAGGAAAACTTGGCATCAGCTCAGATTTCTCTTTTCCTATTTGAAACATCTTCCTTGATTCTAAGTAGTTGTTTATTACGTTGTGCTCTGATTTTGCCCTTCGAAACTTAGATATTTCCAAAACTACCAAAGAGTCCTTTTGCTCTTCTAAGAGTCAACGTTTACATTTCTTTGTCCAACAATAAATGAGTTGGATATCTTATTTTATGTCCTTATTAGTCATGATTGGTGTGAAGTATTTCTGTTGACAATAGAAAATCAGTAGGGCCTCTGAATGTTTTAGCACATGGGAAGAAATTCAGCCAGTAGTCTCATATTTCATCTGGCTGAATTTCTTCCCATGTGCTAAAACATTTTTCTTTTCTATCAGCATAAAGATTCTGATAACATAAGATGTGCCCAATCTGAACTTCATTGTTTTCAATGTCTTTTCTTCCCTAATTGATGTTGTGAGTTTCCTGTTATGAATCCTTTTTCAGCTAAATCAGACAAATACAGCAATCTCTTTCCTAAAGAGAACAATGGTGCCTTACTAGGTTTTGAAGGAATGCTACCATCTATGAAAAACTTATCTTCTAGTGCCATCCTGCATTTATCTGGTTCCAGACAAGCATAGCTCAATCTGGAAGAAGAGACTCTTGGCAACCATTACAGCCAGAGCTCTTAAAATGGTCGCCAACATTCCATCTCCTCTTGACAAATTCTTACAAAGATTTTGTTTAACTCAAATATAGCATCATGAATGCACAGCTGCAGAGGATGTGCAAAATGGCCAAAATTGTACACATTGCAATCTGTGAGGGATTTTGCTTTCTTTTTATATCTGGTGTGTTGTTTCAAACAACCATTGGATGCTGCCACTGGCACCCTGCCATTTTTCTGGCACATTCATAAAACAATTGGAATGGCAGTGCCTAGGTGCTGTTCCCAGAATTGTGAATGAATGTGATGTAAAATATTTTTTCTTTCACTGAAATCTGCCTAGGACAGGACATGGCAATGCTTCTGGGATCATCCATGAATAATGACTAAGTGCATTTGAGAAGAAATGCTAGAAATCCCTCTCTGTGAACATGTTTTCACATAGGAACTGGCCTTCAGGGTGTTTAAGGACCTTAAATATCACTTGGAAACATTGTCACATCCACTCCAGCACAGACTTTAAAGGCATGCCCTTGTTAAGCATAATATTGTGGTATAAGTTTAAAGGCATCATAGTCCTTAAGGGCTTGAGAGTTTCCCTGACACATTTAGCATATGCTGTAGTAAATATTCATATATGCAACATATATCATCTCTACATATACAAGGAAAGTAGTCACAATAAATAAAACATGACTTGCCTATGCATATGGTGTTTATTTTCAAGAGTAGAGATGGAATGTTTCTTACCAATGTGATCAAGTTATAAGAGAGCCACGGACAGAGTTCAGTTTTTCCTTTTATACTTCCAAAGTACTTAAATTGTTTAGATGATATGATGCCCAAACATCTCAAAATACATCTAAATTGTTTCCAAAGAAATCATTTTGTTGCTGTAGTTGAGCAAATTGGATGTGGGAAAATGGCAAGAGTATTTTTGAAGTCAGTAATATAATCTGCCAAAGAGGAACTTTGTGAAGAGAAGTAACTTAAACCTGAACTGGACACTTAAATTTAGAATAAGAGCTCCTATCAGATTCTGTGTATGTGTTCTAAAAGGTTGAGCAAAAACGTTGGGCAATACCACCTCTGTGTTCCTCTGACATCATTAATAAGAAGACTTGGTGTAATAAAACATCATTAGTAGACAAATATGCTGGCAAAACAGAGAAGAGTGCTCTCATCTTAGAGATTCACACTGCACATTAAGAAATAAAAGACTTTACAATTTAATTGGGCATTAGCTAGCCAATTAAAAGACTAAAAGCAATGAAGTGCACAAATAAGGCTTGTGTTTTAGGAAGCTATCCAAAGAATTAAGTTTAAAAAAAAAAGGCGAGGAGAAGAGGAGTTTAAGTGTCTGTGGGAGATTCAGAGACAAAAGTGGCCAGAGGCATAAGAAATACTCAGGGGGAACTGGATCTGAGTGTAAGAATAAGAGATATCAACCTGGCAGTGATGTTGCTACTGGGCCACAAAGCTCACAGGAAGAATCATCATATGTGTATTTCACAGTCAGCTAGTATTTTGTACAACACCGGTGACTGTGTATAAGAACAGAGCATAGTTAAGGAAGGTGTCAAAAGACCAAAAGAAGAGGCAGACAGATCCAGAATACACAAAAGAGACTTTATCAGAGACTTACAGACACAAGCATGTCACACACAGAATTAAAAATGTAGCCCTCCCTTCACCAAGTTGAGAGGACTCATATCCTCTGAGCCAGAGACTGCGGGTGGACCTGGGCTCTTTCAAAATCTATTAATCTTTCAAATGTTAGTTAAGATAGATTCTGGGTGTTCCTGAGTGGGACAATATGCTCAGCGATCATAAGGACCTTGACTTAAGATGTTCAGGTGCTGACCAAATCACCTGGCAGAGAAAAGTTCAGTTATGACCAAGAATAGTCTTATGTCAAGCTGTTATGCTAAAGATACATATTTAAGAAAATATTGTTTCATTTTTCTTCACTTTATTGGAAAGAGCTGGTTATATTGACAGAAACAATCCATACATTAGCCCACGATCATATTCTTAGCAACCAACTGAGTTATAAAATGGTATGATGTCCTAAATTCAGTGACTGTATTTATGCTGCTACCAAGAGTAGGCTTCAGAGAAGAATGCTTACATAGAGAGGTTCCTGTAGAGAGGTGAGAAAAATATGGCCCAATAAGCCCATTATCCTGCCTGGAGATGAAGGACTCAACACTCATAAATAAAGTGACTCTTCCATGACTAGATAGCAAATTGCAACAAATCATGCCAAGTGTTTATAATATACAGTTTTCTCATTGCATACCATGATGCCCTTCTCTTGAGGAAGGAAGGAAGGAAGGAAGGAAGGAAGGAAGGAAGGAAGGAAGGAAGGAAGGAAGGAAGGAAGGAAGGCAGCCATTCATCTCAGTTTCTCAAATATTTTACAAATTTAGGATGAAGGATATCCTTCTTAACTGAAACTGACTGCAAAGGAGAAGGCTTTTTTGTGCTAGATGGCACAAGTATTCAGGTACATTATTCACTAGAAGATGTTTTGATTCTCACCAATGATAGATTTTCATTCATTCTTTTTTTTCTTGTGTTTTGTTTTGTTTTGTTTTGTTTTGTTTTTGAGACAGGGTTTCTCTGTATAGCCCTGGCTATCCTGGAACTCACTTTGTAGACCAGGCTGGCCTCAAACTCAGAAATCTGCCTGCCCCTGCCTCCCAAGTGCTGGGATTAAAGGTGTGTGCCACCCTAGTTCTTAAACTAACTCACAATAAAATTCTTCAGACTACAGCAGAAGTGATGAACATGGGTAGAGCCACCAGATGGTTCACTAGTAGGGCTATAAGGAATGCATATAAGGAGAGGGCAGGCTTCTGAAATGGCCTAGTTCTTATACTATAGATTACAAGGTACACTCATCTATTCATTGCTGAAACCTTCCAAATACCATACATGCACAACTGGCAAAATGGGGATACAGAGTACATCCACAAATGTGTAGTGATGGGATTAGACTGCCCAGAGGATTAGAGAATGTCTCGGTTTAGAATACTACCAGTTGGATTTTATTTTTATAGTATTCAGTGATTGCTGGGTAACTATTTGACAGTTAGCAAGACACTTTTGAATACTTAATTGATTGAATTTCATTACCCCAGAAGTACTGTCACTTATTCTAAGATTGGAACACTATTTTCTGCACTCCACTTGGATGTGAGAGGAACTAACAGAAGTAAAGGAGTGAGGAGTTGTCTCCAGAGAATGTTATAACTAGGTGAAAACAAAGAAAGATGGGAGATATTGAGAATTTGGAAAAACTTGTATTTTTCAATGATAAATTCTTAAGTAAATAATACTCGAAAATGTACTAAAGTGGGTATATATATATATATATATATATATATATATATATATATATATATATATTATACTAAGTTTTCTGCAGGAGAGCTGCACAGATATTAAAACCTAGAAATAGAAGTCAGACCATCATCATCATCATCTCTCTCTCTCTCTCTCTCTCTCTCTCTCTCTCTCTCATTCTGTGTGTGTGTGTGTGTGTGTGTGTGTGTGTGTGTGTGTGTAAAGAGTAACAAAGATCAAAAACTGTAGCTAAATTGTAGCAGTATGTCAAGCATGTGTCTTTGTCCAAAGAAATCTTATCCACGTTCCTGCATAAGGTGGATGTAAGTGTTCCTCAGTAAAGGAATAGACTGGATCTGATTTTTAGCATATAGTTTATATAAGGGGTTCCAAAATGTAGGAATAGATTTGGTTCTGGGTTCTAGTACTCAGCTGCCCAAGTGAGTACCTCTAAAAAGCAATACATTTGTATATTACTCTCCTTGCTTCATCTGTTGTCTCATTTTTGTCATCCAAAGTCGCCATTCATCATAGTATTTTATTTTAAAATAGAAACCCTAAGTCAGTTTCACTTCAGTAATTCCATTTTAAGCATTAATTAACAATTTCCTTACTACAGAGAAGCCCAGGAAGAGTTTTATATGCTCAAGAGACCCACAGTGAACTGCTTGCACTTTATGTAATGTGGTGGTTTGAATAAGACTGACCCCCATAGGCATATAGTTTTAAACACTTGTTTCCAGGGAGTGGCACTGCTTGAGAGGGATTAGGAGGCATGGCCTTGTTGTACAAAGATTGCATCTTGGTGTGGATTTAGAGGTTTCAAAGGTCCAAGTCAGACCAAGTCCAGTGGCTCACTCTTCTGCTACCTTTGGATCTGGATGGAGAATCCTTAGTTACTTCTCCACCACCATGTCTTCTTTCATGCTAGCATGATTTCCACCATGATAATAATTGACTAAAACTTTGAAACTATAAACAAGCTCTAATTAATTGCTTCCTTTCATAACAGTTACCATGGTCATGTTTTCTCCTCACAGCAATAGAACATTGACTAAGACAGATATTGATACCAGGAGTGGGGAAATAATTGCTGTGACAGGCATGACTGTGCTTCTTGTCAGTAGAATTTACAAATTTGGATTAGGAATGTAGTTAAATGTATTAAGTGGGTGCGCAGCTGACAATTAATAGGAGCGTGAAATATAGCACTTAGGGTGATTCGAACTATGGTGGCCCACTTCAAAAAGTTTAAGAACAGAAGAGAATATTAGTAATTGGCCTAGAGATTATTCTTGTGATATTTTGGCAAAAATTGAAAGGAGTTACAGAGACAAAGTTTGGAACTAAAATGAAAGGATGGACTATCCAGAGTCTACCCTACCCGGGCATCCATCCCATCATCAGCCACCAAACCCAGACACTACTGCACATGCCTGCAAGATGTTGCCAAAGGGACCCTGATAAAGCAGTCTCTTGTGAGGCTATGCCAGTGCCTGGCAAACACAGAAGCGGATGCTCAAAGTCAGCTGTTGGATGGAACACAGAGTCCCCAATGGAGGAAATAGAGAAAGTAACCAAGGAGCTAAAGGGGTCTGCAACCCTATAGGTGGAGCAACAATATGAACTAACCAGTGCCCTGAGAGCTCATGTCTCTAGTTGCATATGTAGCAGAAGATGGCCTATTCGGCCATCATTGGGAAGAGAGGCCCCTTGGTCTTACAAACTATATATGCCCCTGTACAGGGGAATGCCAGGGCCAAGAAGTGGGAGTCAGTGGGTAGGAGAGCAGGGGTGGGGGGGAGGGTATAGGGAACTTTCAGGATAGCATTTGAAATGTAAATAAAGAAAACATCTAATAAAAAAATCCAAAAGAGAAAAGAAAAGAAAAGAAAAGAAAAGAAAAGAAAAGAAAAGAAAAGAAAAGAAAAGAAAAGAAAAGAAAAGAAAAGGATTAAGAGTTGGAGTGTTTTTGGGAAAAGTGAGTTACTGGTGTAGGTTTAGAGGGTTTTAGAGATTCAAACCAAGTCCAGTGGCTCTCTCTTACCAATGCCTGTGCATCTGGATATAGAGCTCTCAGATACTTCTCCAGCACCATGTCTGCCTTCATGCCAATATGCATCCTATCACAAAAATAATGGTCTAATCCACTGAAGCTGTAAGCAAGACTCAGTTAAATGCTTTTTTCTAGAAGAGTTGCCATGGCCATGATGTTTTGTTGCAGCAATAGAACAATAATTAAGACAAGTTACTACTTATACTTCCTCTCATGACCCATCATTTGGAAAATAAAAAGAATGTTTTTATATGTAGGAGACACACACAAAGAGAAAGAGAGAGAGAAAGAGGAAGAGAGACAGAGGAGTAAGTTAATCATGGGGATGTATCAAATATATGTTTTGCTTCATTCCCTTACTGCTATTATTGAATAAAAGGGCTAAGTTAAAATTGTAATTAAAATAGGAGATTTTTCTCTTCTTTCTCCACAGATTCATTTACTGACTTCAAGTTGTGCTCCAAGGACAGAGTAATTCTGTTCATATTGAGTAAATCTAAAGTTATGTACACTCACAAAATTTGAAAAACACACATTTTTCGAAGTCCTTAGTGATAAGAGAAATGCAAATCACAACAATCCTGAGATTCCACGTTACACCAGTCAGAATGGATAAGATCAAAACCTCAGATGACAACACATGTTGGTGAGGATGTAGAGAAAGATGAGCATTTCTCCATTGCTGGTGTTATTGCAAACTGGTACAACCACTCTAGAAATCAATCTGGAGGTTCCTCAAAAATTGGAAATATATCTACCTGAAGACACAGCAATACTGCTCTTGGGAATATACCCAGAAGATGCCCCACCGTGGCACAGTGACACATGTTACACTATGTTTATAGTGGTCTGATTTGTGATAGCCAGAAGCTAGAAACAACCCAGATGTCCCATGACAGAAGAATTGATACAGAAAATGTGGTTCATTTACAAAATGGAATACTACTCACTAACAAGTGGAAATTAGCCAAGAAAACATAAAAAATTAAAAAATAAAAACCAACCTACAGAATACCCAATATACAGCCCACAGAACTCTAAAAGCTCAACAAACTGAAGTGCCCAAGTGAGGACACCTCAGTCCCACTTGGGAGGGAGAAGAAAGCAATCTGAAGTGGGGAGGGAAGGAGGGAAGGACCTGGGAGCAAAAGTGGACAGGGTCAGGGTTGGAGGATAAGGGAACCTGATCTGGTATTGGGTGAGGGAAAAGGACTGAAGCCCTGAGGGCCAGCTGAAAGAATGGAAACAGGCAACCTCAGGAGGTAGGAGGTTGGGGGAGCCCTTCAGAACACACCAGAGACCATAGAGATGAGAGACTTTCTTAAGGAGGGACCTTAGATGAAATGACTGACAGTAAGGAGAGGGGGCTTATTGAGCTCACCTCCAACAGGATGACAGGGCATCAAACGAGGGAGGGGGTTGCCATCCCACAGTCAAAACTCTGACCCATAATTGTTCCTGTTTGAAAGAACTTCAGGGATGGAAATGGAGAAGAGACTGAGGAAAAGAAGATCCAGTGACAGACTCCAAGTGGGATACAGCTTGAGGGGAGGCCCCAAGGCTTGACACTATTACTGAGGCTATGGAGCACTCAAAAAAGGGGACCTAACATTCTGCACTCTGGAAGACCCAACAAGCAGCTGAAAGAATCAGGTGCAGATATTTGCACTAACAATGGGCAGATGCTGTTGACCCCTGTGGTTGAATTAGGGAAAGGCTGAAAGAAGCTGAGGAGGAGGGCAACCCTTTAGGAGGACCACCAGTCTCAATTTATTTGGACCCCTGAGACCTCTCAAACACAGGACCATGAACCAGGCAGCATACACCAGCTGATAGGAGGCCCCTAACACATATACAGGGGAGGACTGCCAGGTCTGTGTTCCATCAGAGATGATGAACCTAACCCTCAAGAGACAGGAGGCCCTAGGGAGTTTAAAGGTCAGGTGGGGTAGGAGTGGGGGTGAGGACAACCTCATGGAAATGGAGGGTAGTGAGGAGGTATGGGATTTGGAACAGTTGGGGGTGAATGGGGGGCATAAAATCTGGGGTGGAAAATAAATAAATATTAAAATAAGAAAAACACATATTTAATGAATGTCTGAAAGAATATCAGGAAACAAAGCTTATTATCCAACTTCCTTGTTTTCTACCCTTGAAACTAATTAGAGGTACATTAGTCATAGTTTCAAATGCAAAACTAGGAACAAGAAACTGATTGTCTTTTTTTTCTTTTTTTATTAATCATTTATTTATTTACATTTCAAGTGATAGCATCCTTTCTGGTTACCCCTCCACCAAACCCCCATTCCATTGCCCACCATTCCCCTATCATTTACCTGGATGAAGGTGCTCCTTCACTCTTTCACCCACTCCTGCTTCATCCCTCTCTCATTCCCCTATGCTGGGGCATCAAGCCTCCCTCCCCTCCCATTCATGTCAGATGAGGCCATCCTCTGCTACACATGTATCTGGAGTCCTGGCTCCCTCTGTGTATACTCTTTGGTTGGTGGTTTAGGCTCTGGGAGCACTGGGGGATCCAGTTAGTTGACAGTATTCTTCTTATGGGGTTGCAATCGCCTTCAGCTTCTTCAGTCCTTCCCCTAGCTTTTCCATTGGGATCCCCAGGCTCAGTTTGATTGTTGACTGTAAGCATCTGCATATGTATTGGTCATATACTAGTAGAACCTCTCAGGGAACAGTCACTTAATGGTATAATGGTGGTACAAATAACAAGTCAGTAATTTTGAGTACTGTATATTTTTAAATATACTTAATGTTTTTGAAACCCATGTGAAATATTAAATTTATTTTAACTATAAGTAAATATAAAGAAATCCTTCATGGATGTGTTACTTCCTCTGAATTAAAAATATTGGCTATAGGACTTGACTTAGGTAAGGATGTCATTCACTTAAAAACCTTAAAAATAAAGCATAGCTCTATTCTCTCTACCCTTTCATGTTCTTTGCCATTCCTAAATCTATTTACATTGACTGAAGTTGATAGTGACATCAAATCAGGTTGCAACACCCCAATTGTCTCCATCTGAATTATCCTCAATTGAAGGGAGAACCAAGTTCTGATGATTACATTGTCAAACCAGGATTCTGCCTGGAATCTTATATTCTATTCGTCGTCTAGTAACCAAAAGAATATCTATCTTATTCTGCACTTACAGATCACTAAGACAGAACGCAGGTTCCAGTACCCCAAATATTCCTCAGATTTTCTCTCTATGTCATATAGATCTTTGACTCTTTTCTTCAAACATGATCCTGAAATATTTTAGAAGCTGTTTGCCCCCACACAAAGAAGTCCAGTAACAATGAAACGAATTGGGTGTTACCTTTACAGTTTCTTAATACATCCCACAGGAAGCATGCTCTATTTACTCAAGATCATTGAAGGAAGGATTCTATTCTTCCTATTATTTCAAATGAAACATTTTGATGCCTAAAGCTTTTTTGTGTGAGATCATTGTAGCCCATGACCAATGCTAAGTTTTGGAGTTTTGGCTTTTACATAATTGCAAGTGGTAAAACTATTCAACTTTAAAAAAATAGCATGTGAATATTCCAGGGAAGGTAGATGAAAAATATCTGACCTAATAATTAGTATCAATTTGAAGTTCTATATCTTTGATTAAAATATGATCTCTACATTGTCTTCTTGCTCTGATCTCCATGTACTCTCCCCCATCCAAACTTCTTCCTCAGCTTAAGAACTTTCTGTGTTTTAAGATGAAAAATGCCACTCTCCCTAGATCATCTATTCATTTTTCTCACTCCTTGCTAGAAAAAAAAGTCTCCATGCAAAAATAATAGATCTCATGGAGATGGGTATGAAACTGCTTACCCATGGGTTCTCTGTCCACAACTATTATTTAAGGCTCTCATTGGTCTTCCTTACAAAAAGGAAATTGTCAGTGACAAATAAATACCTTAGTCCTCTACAGAGAGATGAAAATTCCCTGCCTGGCATCTGAAACAGATGTGTGTGACTTCTCTGTTCCCAGAATCTCCCCTGGGAGTATGTTTATCATCTTTAAAACAAAGAAGCTGCGAGCTGCTGTGTCCATTCTACCGTGGAGCCTTAGAGAACAGCACTATGAAACTGCTGCAGACCACAGTATTATAAGCAACCATTTAAAAGTCTGATACCAAGAGCCAGGTCCAACTGCTATCAATTAGCTTAAACAATTCTGCACAGACAAGCCCACCCTCCTATTAACAACCAACCATTTCTGGTTCTTTTTGCTTCACCAAAATTAGGGTCTGCCAGGCTAAGCCAGCCCAATTTTGTGTCACATATCAAGCCACACAATTACCAAACATGCTGTTTTTTCATTGAAAACTTACCAAACATAATTTAATGTTTTCTTTGAGACCAACAATCCATAGATTTTTTTTGTTGCTTTTTAATGGTCAGAATTCAGATGGGAACTGCACATTACTTGTGGTAAGCAACATCTCTACTCCTGCTCACTCCCCAGCCTCTCATAGTCTCTCTTACCCAGGCTACAACAGAGAACACTTAAAAAAATATTTTAATCTCTAATCACTTCTCCCAAATTCCCACATTTGGAGGTTTATTTTCTAATGCATTTCAATATTTAAAATGTTTATTGGCTATAAACCTCAAAATGCTCGGTAAATTGTATACCTGGTCAATATATATACAATGTTATATCAGGTAACACTCTAGCTTTATGTTTGTCAAGCCTAACCATGGAATCACATATATTCAGATAATTTTACCGTTGGCAGAGCTGGTATGACTTTGCTAACCTGGTTAGTGAGGCTCTTCCAATTGTAAAGAGCCACTCAGGTCTTGACATGATTGGTGTGGTTTCTAATAAAGTCCCTTGCAAGGAATATTAATTTTCTAAACTTGATTTTTAAGTTCAGCATATCTGTGCCAATTAGATGTGAATGATTGCGTATATGTTTGAACTAATACCTTGAGATGAGTTCTTTTCAATCATAGAATAACTACAAAGGGCAATTTCAACAGACATTACAAAGTATTTTTATTAATATATGGATTGAAATGAAAAGCAGTTAGTATGTATTTATTTTTAAATTCTGTAGTTAATTAAAAAGCAGTAATATTGCTTAATGAAAGTATCTTCTTATATGAAAAGTATTTCAGGATGTTATAAAACCAAGGAGATAAATAGTACCAAGTTCTTAGGGTTGGCATTACATTGAGAGGTCTTAAAAATCAAATTAATTGTCTATATTGTCTTAAATATCATGCAAGTTCTTTGTGTTTTATCAAGGGCAAATAGTATAAGAGGGTCAAGTCTTTTATAATTGGACCTAGGCCACTAAGGAAATCTTAATGCCACCTTTTACAACTATACAATATGTTTTCCAAATGATTCCTTCAGTGAATATGAAGATTATTCAAAACCTAGATTTATCATCTAGTTTCATCAACTGTAACCAAATGCATATAGAATCAGAAGAGATATACACTGGAACGTTAGAAAAGAAATTGTCACTTTCACTGGGGCAGGGGTGGATGCAGAGTGGATTACCTGGTATTTGCCTTAGAAAATAGCTCTTTAATCAAAAAAGAAGGGAGAGAAGCCTTGTAATTGCTGAGCCTAGAGTCCAGCCTGACATGCATATCTGAGGAGATTAGTGCACTTTTGGATGGAACACAGGACCCCCAAAGGAGGAGCTAGAGAAAGTACCCAAGGAGCTTAAGGGGTCTGTAACCCTATAGGAGGAACAGCAATATGAACTAACCAGTACCCCCAGAGCTCGTGTCTGCATATGTAGCAGAGGATGGTTTAGTCGGCCATCAATGGGAGGAGAGGCCCTTGGTCTTTCGAAGATTATATGCACCAGCATATGGGAATGCCAAAGCCAGGAAGCAGAAGTGGGTGGGTTGGGAAGCAGGATGGGAGGAGGGTATGGAAGACTTTCAGAGAAGAAACTAGGTAAGGGGATAGCATTTGAAATGTAAATAAAGAAAATACCTAATAAAAAAAGCAGGATTTATTATTGCTGATAAATAAATCAGTCCACAAGGAAATGCTGGAAGAAGGCAGTATTCCTCTCTGCCACATCAGTGTTCTTTCCGCATGTTTCTGTCAGGTAGGCTGAGTAGAGCCTAGGTGCCAAGCCAAGCAGCTATCTATGCAAGTGACTCCTGTCCATTTAACTCTGAATTCTTGGCACAGGGCAGTGAGCATAACCAAATAGTAGACAGTCTCTATTCAGGGCCAAGATGCATATAAACTTTGTCTTTCTAGGTTATCATGATTGTGCTAACTGTAAAAGTGAATGAGATTAAGTACAGCAATATTTTGTGTAAAAAAATCACACCAAGGAAAGCTTCTTCATGCAATGCGTGAGTGCTGCAGGCTGTGCAAGGTGTGTCCTGGCAGTATGTATGAGAGTCGAGAAACAGGTTTTCTCATTAGGTGCAGGCGCACACGTTTTATGTACTCATCACAAACCTAAAGCAATCATTTGAATGGAGCGACTGAACATTTAAAAATATCTGCAGCACAGATTTCCTATACTACACCCAGAATCTGGCAGTTATATCCCTGTGATCTTTTTTCTTTTTCTTTTTGACAGAAGCAATTTAAAGGACAGTTGCTGCATTTGGTTTGGTTGCTATCATTTTAGAAATAAAAGCAGCTCGCATTGTTACTCCTTAGATAACTATATATATAGGTGTGTGTGTGTGTGTGTGTGTGTGTGTGTATACATATATATGTAAAACAGTGTAGATAAAATAAAATATAAAATACACAAGGTAACTAACAAGAGAGCAACAAATATCTAAACTCTTACTAAATAATAATCTCACAAACTAAATAATTTGCACATTCCATATTTGATTTATGCTAAATTTTAATAGTTAATTTAATAGAGTGAATATTTGCCAGGCGGTGAATATTTTCAACAACCTATCACATATAAACTGAGCCCAGTAAAATTTCTCATATCCATTTTGCATATTACCAGTTCTTGTCTTTGAAGAGCAGATTATTGATCTCAAAATAAATGTCAGAAGGTTGATCCATTGAAAATTAAAGTCAAATTATAAGGTATTCCAGAGTCTTAGCTTTAAAATTACATACATCTCAGACTGCATGTAGTAGAGCTAATTTTAAATCCTTTGATTGTCTACAAAGTATACTAGTCACCATCAGCTCAGCTGGTTGTGTTAACAGGACAAACTTGAGATGAATCATATTCAGTATTCTGAACTTACAGATCTCCACGCAGCAGCATAAGGAGGGAGTATTTATGAGCAGCAAAGGGAGAGAGTGACATGCTGGAGCATCTTGAGTGGTTAGAGCAAATCATTTTTCCCCTTTGGGTATGGCTTGATGAAGCATTTTGCTTATGTGGAATGATCAATCAGCAGCCCAGTGCTGCAGACAAAGCAATTGATTGTGAGTTGGTATCATTTCTAAGAGCACGTGTTCCTAAGCTGACTGAGGTTTGTTTACTTAAAAGTGAGATCACAGATTAAAGACTCTTTATACAGGCAGTTTCAGATCAAGTTTTATTTAGCAGTTCAATAATGGAAAAAAAAAACCCTGTGGCATTACATTATAGACAGGTGAAGATAAATATAGGCACAGATAAAAGTAAATAACATTTTTTGATATTAACATCTTGGTCTTTTGCTTCCTATCCTCTATGGGTGAAGTTGCTATTTCTCAAGAGATAGGGAGTGATCACAGGAGTTTTGCTTACAGACTAACCATGCAGTAATTCTTATTTGGAATAAATCCTAAAACAAGAGAGTACTAAGAATGTGAGTCACAGAAGTCTGATGTCTCAGGCAGAGCAAATGTCATTGTCATCATTATCTTTGATGTTTATCCCAGAAAATTACTCAATTTAGACTTATAAGACCAAACCATGAAGAAAGACACCTTTCCATGCTTAGGGCTGTCAAAGCTAAAATTCATTTTTAACTTAAATTATAACATATTTTATAACAAAAATATATTGCTGATTAAACAATAGTCACATTAGTGGAGAGGCTGAGCTCTCTGATTTGACCTTATGAAGTTGTCTGTGTTCAGAAAATCTTCTATAGAGGCAACTGTTTAAAGAGGAGAAGTTTGAGTACTTTTCTTTCCTCAGGGACTCACTACTTACTGTATATATGACCAACATGAAAATAGCATATTAATATGATTTACAGTCTTACAGTCCTTACTGTTTAAAATTGATAAAGTGAGAAATCCCTAAACAAAAGGAAATCTAAATATATCACACATGAAGAGAAATCAGACAGATGAAAGATGATGAAAAGATGTAGGAAATGGAAGAAAAACACTAAATTAATTTTATTTGGGAATCAGGGCACAATTTCCATGACTTTCTGTAATGGCCTTAAAAATAATTCTGCCATTTCATGCTGAGTATTTATGCCTAGGTGATTATAAAAAAATTAATCAACTCCTAGTCTATTGAGAACTCTCTATATAGTATAGTATGAAATACTCAGTCAAGGTTTAAGTTTTTATGTAATAATAAACAAGTGTTCTTATTTCACTAATGTATAAATTTACTTTTGTATTTAATATATTGCAACATTATAACATATATCAAAGACTGGTTTAAATAAATTTAAGATTAATTATTAATATATATTTGATCCACACATTTCTTTATACATGTATATATTTGAGGTTGTATAATAATCAAGCATAAAGTGTTGTGAGCTGAAAATATTTGAGAGCCTGGTACATGCTGCTCTGAAAGACAAAATCCGTACTGACATCATCAATACTGGGAATGCTGCCCAGAGAATGAGATTCAATATTAATTATTATTAATTATTAAGAATTGACTGTGTACTTTTGATTACCCAAAACACAGAAGACAAGGTCTCTGGCCTGAGGGTGTACAGGCAGCTTAAATTAGTCAAGGCAGGATGGTGGAGCTAATGCATAGACAGGAGAACTTGAGTTGTGTTCCCTCTGCTCTATTCTGAACCACTTCACAGCAATGGAACGCAACAAGATAGCCATTGGTTCTGTAAAAGATCTTCTGAAAGAGGTACAGTCTTTGCTCCTGTTGATTGTTTTCTCACTGTGTCTGGTTTTCATGCATCTGCCTCTTTACACACAGACAGCCTTTAAATTGTCTTATTTCAGAAGTGCTGAATTATTAAATGATCGATGAGTTTAACATAAAACAAATAGTCAAGCAGAATTGATTTCTTTCTGGCTATATTTCTGATAATTACATGCTCAGTTGTTTACATGTATTATTTTATTTAATGAAAAAGGTACTCTTGTAAGCTTTAAACCACACAAGAAGTTTGAAATGTCAGGGTAGAATAAAATCATGGGTTTTTTGGTAAGGATATATATATATATGCTTATAAAAAAAAGAAACCTCAAAATTTTTGGTCAGATACAGTAAGGTCTAAGGACTGGGGTGATTTAAACTGGGAAACAAATAGAAACATTAAAAACAATGAAATGGAGTGAAATCAGAAGTGTCCTTCGGAACTCTAAAGATGACCCAGCTGAAAGTCACGACTACAAAAAACATCCCTGTCCCAGAGAGCTCCCAAGGCCCTGTCCTAACATGGAAAGCTACAGGTAATAAATGACCCCTGAAAGAGCAGAATTAGATTTCTTTAGTGATGCTCCTCATTAAAGATTCTCAGCCACTACACATAATACATATAACAGTGAATGGACTTATGGGAGGGGGATATTATTTAACAAATAGGAACTGTGTTGATTTGGGAGGGAGATAGAATACACGGGAGGAATTGGAAGGAGAGAGGGAAGTATAGAAATTATGAAAACAAAAACTCATGTACTTTAGATTCTTCAAATTTAAAAACAAGCATACACTAATAATTTAAAAGCAAAATTCCACCCCTTGTAAGCTGGACACCAAATTATGTCTGCTTATGTCACATTTAATTTCCAAGTAAAGACAATAAGGAAGTTCGTAACCTCATTTGTTATGATATAAATGGTCCTCTTATAAATGAACATGCATACATCTTCCCACAGAATACAATGTGTCACGAGAAGTATTTATAGCAACTTAAACATGATTGTGTAGATTCAACAATAATTAACTACTATATTAGCTCAACCAATGCTATATTGCATGATAAATAAACAAGGGAATTAAAAGAAATGTATCTGTATATATTACACACACACAATTTTTAAAAAAAATTAAAAAAACATATTTATTAACTGCAACAGCAACAATAAAAAGCTATAACATGACATCATGTCATACGAAGGCTCCAAAGATTTGGTGTTTGTATATGGGATGGATCCCTGGGTGGGGCAGTCTCTGGATGGTCTTTCCTTCTGTCTTGGCTCCAAACTTGTCTCTGTAACTCCTTTCATGGGTATTTTGTTCCCCATTCTAAGAAGGAACAAGTATACACACTTTGGTCTTCCTTCTTCTTGAGTTTCATGTGTTTTGCAAATTGTATCTTGGATTCTAAGTTTCTGGGCTAATACCTGCTTATTGCATATGCCAGAAAGATTTTGCTGACAGGACCCTGATATAGCTCTTTCTGTGAGTCTATGCCAATGCCTGTCAAATGCAGAAGTGGATGCTCACAGTAATCTATTGGATGGAACACAGGGCCCCTAATGAAGGAGCTAGAGAAAGTACCCAAGGAGCTAAAGGGGTCTGCAACCCTATAGGAGGAACAACAATATGAACTAACCAGTAACCCCCAGAGCTGTGTCTCTAGTTGCATATGTAGCAGAGAATGGTCTAGTTGTCCATGAATGGGAGGAGAGGCCCTTGTTCTTGTGAAGATCATAGGCCCCAGTACACGGGAATGCCAGGGCCAGGAAGCGGGAGTGGGTGGGTTGGGGAGCAGGGAAGGGGAAGGTTATAGGTGACTTTCGGGATAGCATTTGAAATGTAAATGAAGATAATATCTAATATAAAATAAAATAAAATAAAACAAAATAAAATAAAATAGAAAACTCCAAAGATGCCTTTGAAGGCTTTTTCTGTTTTCTATCTACTGCTTGGCATTCATACTATCCTTAAGAGTAGTTTGTTTCCACCAATAAAATGCCCTTGAAAAAACAAAACAAAACAAGTTTTGATTTGAATTTTTTTTGTTTTTTTGTTTTTCGAGACAGTCCTGGAACTCACTCTGCAGACCAGGCTGGCCTCGAACTCAGAAATCCACCTGCCTCTGCCTCCCAAGTGCTGGGATTAAAGGCATGAGCCACCATGTCCTGCTTGATTTGAATTGTTTTATCAGTTGGAGATTGCTTCTGGATTTGGGCAGGGGAGACATGTTTATTTCCTCTTGCAGCTCTAGGACCCCATCTGGTTCAGCCTCTAGGAATTTATATTTGTCTTCATCCCGCTGTATTTAGAAGGCATATTTCATTCCCTGTGGCTCTTATACTCTTTATTTTTTGTTGTTTCAGCTTTTTTTCTTTTATTAGATATTTTATTTATTTAAACTTCAAATGTTATCCCATTTTCCGGTTTCCCCTATAAAACCCCCTATCCTATGCCCCCTCCCTCTGCTTCGATGAGGGTCTTCCTCCACCCACCCACTCACATCTCCCCGCCTTGCCATTCCCCTACAGTGGGGCATCAAGCCTTCACAGGACCAAGGGCCTCTCCTCCCAACAATGCCCGACAAGGCCATCCTCTGCTATATATACGACTGAAGCCATGGATTGCTCCATGTGTACTCACTCTTTGGTTTGTGCTTCAGTCCCTGGGAGCTCTTGGGGACTCTGGTTGGTTGATATTGTTGTTCTTATAAAACAAGAACAACCATGGTGATGACAATCATGCATTCTGTAACTAGACCCATGCCTTAGATGGTATTTATAATTGCTTCTCTTGGTTCTTCATTCTGAATTTTCTCCTCCCTCAGGATCTCAGCAGGGTCTTGATTGAATACCTTTATCATAGAATGATCAGTCTGTCTATAACAGGTTTGATAGTTTCTATTGGCCTTAATTACAGGGCATGGTAACTCCATGTGACTCCAAAAATTTTCTGCCTTCCAGATATAATCCTCCTTACTTCCTCAGAGAAGAAACAGTTAAGTTTCTCCTGGGTCACATGAATCAATCATCCCATCTAACAGTGTAATGGAGGTTTCAGCCTGTTGACTCAAAGGCATAAAGAGACAAAAATGGCCAGGGAAACTCGTAACCTTAGCTTCCATTTGTTGTGTCTCCAGGTGGAATCTGTTTTCCCTAGAATGAAGACTTCCAAACACCTAAGCTTGTGTGAACAGGGAAGAAAATTTATTTGTTAATGAATCACTACAGGTTATGATGACTGATACCATTCCCATTCCTAACCCTTGATTCCTGAACCTGGAAATGTTGGGTATGCAAGAAATAGTCCCATATATTGGATCCTAATTCTGAATTTAAATATGCTTCTGGAGAAACTTGTCTTAGCCTTTCAGGATACTTCTATTTAGGAGGCTCTGAAATTATGTCTTTACAAGACCATCTCACCCTTATAAACTAACTGCTTCAGGATTCTGGCAATATAGCAATACCAGTGAATTCCAGGAGCGTGAAACCAATACTATATTTATATGGATGTTAAGCTACTTCCTTCTTTAGAAAAAAAAATGCTGTGTTGAATGCAATGCCAATAGATAAAGAATGTTATAAGTGTCTGGTTTTGACATAAATATATAGGGAAGGCAAAACCGTAACATAATAAGTATTTATTGAAGCAAGAGCATGATCTTTCCATGATAGAAGTATTCAAAGTAGTCAGTCTGTCACCTGGTCACATGGTCACTCCATATTAAATATCTTAGTATTTGTCTCCATCATTGGTAGACTTTAACTCAACTTTGATGATTGGAAGCTCATTTTGTTAATCCTATATATAATGTGCATCTCTGTTACCATAACCGCTTTGTTCATAGACACATTGGAGAATGACAGTATAATATAAAATCAAGTTGGCTATTATTCACAGAACATACCATGCTATGCTCAACTCTACTGGATACTTTCTCTGATAAGGTAATCAAACACACAAGATAAAAGCATATTTGAACGTTTGGAGAGATATATCCACAAAAATATTACCCAAATATATATATTTTAGTAAGTATCCAGTCATATGCCATTTAAGTCCATAGTTATTCAGCCAAAAAATTTCTACATCCTATGAGTCAGTATATTCACACACCTGATTGTATTTGTTTATACTGCAGCATATACGTGTAAGATTAATTCCAACATATTCTCCAGACTTTTGACTAATTAATTAATTAATTAATTAGAGAAGACACACTATTCTTTAGGGGAGTGGTGCACTTCATCATGTTCCCCACAGTATACTGCCATCAGTGCAAAATCTTTATCCTGATATTGGTATCAATGATTATGTCTTTTTATCGTCAAAGTCAAAAATGACATGAAATCTTAAAATGAATTTTGAAATAAATCTTCTCTTAAGCCTTCTCTTATATCTGGTCAATTTTCAAGTCCTATTATGTCACTTACATCCTTCTCTCTACTGTTATAGCTGCTCCTTTAGCTGGACACCACACATTATCGTCATCTAATACAAAAGGAATTAGAGAGTTCTATCTGTAGCTTTGGTCCAGTCTATCTTACTGGCTAGCTGTCAGAAGGTATTCTTCTCATCTAAATCACTCTTTGGTTTTTAGGCCTTTTGATAACTGTGTGACTTGACAGTGACACAGAAGCTGGAGTTTACTGCATAGACAGATGCATCTGTACCCACATGGCATCAATTTGGGAACATCACAGTACTAAATGACTTCACTTTGCTCCATCTTATATCACTCTCTTTTTTAAAATTCTTACTTCTCCATTATCATATATTCCTAATTACTTTATCAAAGGAAGATATAATCTGGAACCTTTAAATTGTAAATAGCATGAAAGTAAAAATGGGCATGATCTCTGCTTTAGTAAAAATACTGTAAATATTTATATACACATATATGAGTCATAAAGAATTTGATCAGCTTAATTACATGTGTAAATGTACACATAAATTAAATATATAAATATTATGCCAAATTATTAAAAATATAAGGGGATAGACATCCCACAGAAAGTTATATTTTCTCTAAAATAATAAGACAACTTTGCCGTGAAGTGTTTTTATCTCCAGGTGACACTAATCCACTAGGGCTAAGGAGATTGTCTTTACACCAGACATGTATTCCCTAGTGTCCTCGGGATTTACCACATTGGAATTTTATACATGCTTCATACACACGTTCATTTGTCTTGGAAACCCTGAATTATATCTATTTCTCCAAGAACATTTCTCTGATCTCTCCTTTTATTTGATATATTTTTTTTACTTGTTTCAAATTCCTGATTTATTTATTTATTTTAACATTTCTATTTTGGCTTGAATGAAATTTATTGTAGGGCAATTGTCTAGAACATTTAAGGCCCCAGGCTCAATCTCCTACAGAAATGTCCTTGCCTTTCTTTTCTACGGCAACAAACAGTTAAATGTTCTTCAAAAACAAAAGTAACAATAGATACCTTAGCAAACTATTACTCTTTGAATTACTTGAGAATTAGATTTGATCTCTCTCATAGAATTTCCTCCCAAGAACTTACTACACAAAGCATTAGTATTTAGAAAGCTAATTAAGAGGGTAGATATGTAAACCAAGATGCTTTTAAAACTCATTTTTTAATAAATTTAATTTGTAATTTCCATTAAAATCACAATTACGTATTATGAGCTCAAATGAGATCACTGACACATGTAAGAATCATTTGAAATTGCCAACTATAGGAAAGTAATTATTTATATTTGATTTTCACAGCTGTATAAATTTGCATTACTCAAATTCTATATTGGAAAATTACATTTACACATAAATGTTCCACATATTTTCTATAATTATCACAATGGAATGCTTATTTGGACCCACACACAGCTAACCATAAGAAAATAAATTATTTGATGTGACCTTGATTTATTGTTCAGCATCTCAGCACACCTTTGTATTCGAAGTGGGGAGGGGGGAGCAGTATCCATTAGTAGAAGAGGGCTTTGTCAAGGACAGAATGTTATTGAATCTCAGAGTCAGGCTATTAAATCTAAATTACTAAGACATCTGTGCATTTGGAGGGGTTTTTCTTCTTTTTAAGTTGGATGAAACACAGAGTTTAGTCTCATGGACATTTGCTTTTCAATTTGTTTGAATAGTTTAAGAATCAGGTAACAGGAAATTGATGAATTTGTGATATTCAGTAAAATTACTAAAGCTTAGGTCTTGAAATAGAGAAAAATTGACAAATGATTAACAACAACAAAAACAAGACACAAAATCAACTGACAGTATAATATGATAGTATAGAAGACTTTACATCACATACCATTTTATCCAGGAGAACAACATACACAGTCTCTTTACCAATTAAGTCCTTCCATTTAACCTTCTAAGGAGTTTTGATTTTTTTCTGCAATCTGAGCTCTGAAAAGTATGAATGATATGCTCATCAAGGGAATTAAAGTGCAACTCCTGCATATTACTCTAATGGAATTGTTAGGTTTCATTAATAATGGGAGTGTATCATTTGCAATCAATCAGCTATCAATTGATCAAAATAATGAGGAAATTTAATCTTATAAATATCATTTAGATAGGTTATATTCTTCGTCCATTTTTATAATTATTTTACAACCCTCTTAAAATCAGTCATTTTTTAAAAATCTTTTTAGTGAAGAAGTTAATTTCTGTCAAGTCTTTGTGCCTGGGACATAATTAGCATAATCTAATAGACATAGTTTGAATGACTAAAAAGTGGTTTTGGCCTCTTGAAACTTATTAGATCAGATGATGATGTCATAATGAGCTTGAATGTATTTTGCATCACTGTATGTGTACATTGAAGAATAAAAATGTGCCACTTTGAGGACAATATAATGTGGACAGATACACATGTTGAATTTCAGGTGAATGTCCATTTGAAAGCTTCAGTTGACTCCTGAGAATGTTTACACCAGGAAAGTGATTTATCTAGTCTGCCTTGTTTCTCATAACTTCTAGAGATATTAACCTTGAAATACTTTACACTTCAATGTTCATCTCTTAAAATAGGAAACAAAAGAATTTCAAATAAAATGAAATGTCAAGAAAGCAAAAGTAATTGGTTTGTTCTCACTATCATTATTTTGAACAGTGTATAAGACTTAAAGATTATTGATACTATTCATGAATTTCTTTTATAAGTAAAATTGCATATAGTCTTAATTTCATTATGCAAAGTGGTAATAATCTTAGAATTCATGTTTACAGCTTCTTATATTTACACCCAGTGGAAATGATTATCATACAGCTCAGTAATATTACTTATTGTATCCAGGCAAACTTATATTATGATTTTCAAACATATTTTATTAACCTTTTGTAGTATGCTAGTAAAAGCATACAAGTAATATTTACTGATGGCTTCTTAAAGTTATACAGAAAATGAACCCACATATAACTCATTCCCTGATCAAGAGCTAGAACTGTAGCTACCCCAAAGTACACTTGTATTCCCACCAGAAACTATCATCCAAGAGTTATATCTTAAATCTTAAATCTGGGTTCTCTATTTTATAAAACACAGTATGCATCTGTTGCATCTATTGGTTGGCTTTTAATATATCTCTCATGTTCTTTAATCAAAGCAAATTGTTGCCTAAAGCAATAACTGTTCCTTTAACTATGAACTATAATACCAAATATTCAGTTTGCTTGTCTTCTGAGGCTAATACAAATAGTCATAATATGATAAAGCATGCCTTTCCACTGAGCACACTCCTAGGACTGGGATTACAGGATCAAGTGACAGTCATATATTTTCCTTGGTAAACATGGTAAATAGTTTTCCAATTTATAATCAGTACTGATATAAAAATTCCATCTCATCTACAAACTTTCCAACTCTTGACATTTTCTGCATTTTTCATCTTATACATTCTGGTGGGAGTATGGGATCACTGTGCTATGATTTACTTTGCATTTTATAATGAATAAATTAAAGGACTCTTTATTTCCTATACTGCTTGGCATTCTATGAGTTAGAAAAGATTCAAATTTCTTCCAAGCTGGTTATTTACATTGGGGACCGAACTTTTATTTTGAGACTATGACTATATTTATAGGAAAAAAACCACTTATCAAACTGACTCCTATAGGCTGTCCAATTTTATCATCGCTATCTTTAAACTCTTCTCAAAGGAGATTAGGCTATAATAATGGAAATTGAGTGGCTATCAAAGAGAGATTTAGTGAAATTGACAAAATAACATCATGACATTGGTGATATCTCCTCTTTGGGAAATACCTCTAACAAAAATTCCAATCAAAGAGAGTTTAAAGAAAAAACACTAATCATATCATAATATAGAATGTACAATGCAAGACAGGAAGAAAAAGAAGAAGAAGAAGAAGAAGAAGAAGAAGAAGAAGAAGAAGAAGAAGAAGAAGAAGAAGAAGAAGAAGAAGA
>NC_034604.1:43122126-43132659 GCF_900095145.1 Mus pahari
AGAGAGAGAGAGAGAGAGAGAGAGAGAGAGAGAGAGAGAGAGAGAGAGAGAGAGAGAGTTCTATTAGTCATGCTACTGCAATATCTTTATCACATATTAGGTTTCATAAGTCACATCAGGAAGTCAATAGTGTTATTGATCTCTCCCTGTTCTTTGTTTCTCACCCCAAGTGTATGCTCAACAAATAGTGTCTAGAAGTCTTTATGGAGCAGAATGTGAACATGTCTATCTTATATATGAGAGGACCTCAGACATGGGAAAAAACCTGGAGGAATTACATTCTTTAGGAAAATTGTATTTGCACCAGAAGTTAACTACAAATAAACATGAATTACCCAGATTAAGATATAAACTAGAAAGGAATATGTTAGGAGTAGAAAGGATGAAATGGAAGAGCGAATTTTGGACTAAGTAATTTTCGAAATTCAAGAGAAAGAATGAGGGGCTTGGGAGATTGCTCTGTTGGTAAAGTACTCTCCAATAGCATGATGACATGAATTGGAATCCCCAGTACCTATATAAAAATCAGAAGTGCTGGTTTCAGCTGTAATCCTAGTACAGGGCAAAGGGAAGAATAAAGATAGGAGCATTCCCAGCGCTTTCTGGCCAGATGATCCAACTGATTAATTAGTAAGCTCTGTGCTTAGAGCAAAGACCCTGTCTCAAAGCCTAAGCCAGTGAATTATAAAGACACCCAACATCAACCTCCAGCTCCTATAAGCATGTGCATACATATGTACCCACACAAGTACTTACACACATAGATGTACACACACAATATTATTATTAAATCAAAATACATAAAGCACCTTTTTATATTGAGAACTTAGGACTGAAGAACCTGTATGAGAAGCATGTGAGCATGGGCAGAAAAGTCATTTTGGTGATAAGAGTTCCATGGAGTCATTTCAGAGGCTTCTTGCAGAAGTGAGAACCTATGAAGACCTCATGTAAATGCTATCACTAGGTATGACTCAATCCTCTATGATTAATCCCCAGAATTCTCAATGATTACTATAAACAGACAGTGCAAATGTAAATCCTTTGGTCTTATGGTTTTAAGATCTTACTATAAAGCCATATTCCATACCATGTGTCTTATGAATGGACCTCCCCTTTAATGACCTTGGCAAATATGCTCTTCCCATTGCCATCTTTGCTGAATCAGTACTTCCCTCTGATGAAGCATTTTTTGTTCTATTCTATAGAGAGGAATGCCTCTATCCATTTGCTTTATGGAGCAATCTAGTTGCCTGGAAGGAAGAGCTGTTTCCTAATGATGTGTTTTCGTGCATTGTGGAATGCTGTCTTTCTAATATGGTTGATTTTTGAATTGTTTATCAGTCTCATTTTACATGGTTTCTGCATAAAGTGGTCCATTCAAATGTACAAATTTATATATTTCATTTTATGTCTGGAGAATAAAGGGCTTTCAGGTTTAAAAACCAACAATTGACAAGATCCTGCTGCTTCCTCCCTGCTGAATGGTTTATTAAAAGCATAGTTAAATTAACAAGAAACTTGTCAAAACATGTTAATTTATCTTTGGGGCAGGAACCATGATTTGGCTGGTATTTCTTTTTCTTATCTCACTGTTAAATGTATTTTCTTCGTATTAGGTCCAGACAAGGTTTAGCTCAGACTGTGCCTTGGATGTGACATAGCACCTCACATTTTTTTAAGCACATGACATCAGTTTTGAGAATCAAATTACAGATCTCATGTAATATTGTTGGGTATTAAATTTGTTAATTTTCCCAACACATTGCATAAATGAAAGGGCTTCCATGTTCTCTTGGTCTGTTAAGAACTGGAATGAAATGAAACCTGGCATTACCAAGCAGCAAATTTCACACTCCAATCTCTACCTTGGTCCTGGAGATTTTATAGCAATTATTTATTTTCTCAGCACAAAAATAAAATGGAAGAACTAAAAAGATCAATCACTTAGGGTCTCAGAGTGATGTCATGTGCAGGTTAGTATTTACTGGGTTATTTGATGTATCTACTAGTTCTCTATACTTTAAAATTATTATTTATTTTGATCCATATAAATCACCATTTTATGAGCAATGGGTATCCTAAAAAGCATCTATCAGCAAGTTCTATTTTCTCTGCAGATATCTATGATCAGGTTTTGTTCTGTTGCTCTTCCTCTCAACTCACTCTTTCCCAAAATAGTGTAATTAACAAAAGCTCCTGTGATAACCTATCCATTGAGGATATTGTTGAGACTTGGAGACCAATGGGCAATATTAAGAAAAAATATTCCAGGACTCATGACTAAATTTTCCCAACCATGAAATTCAAATATGTTTTTCTGGATGTCACACAGAAAGTCAGACTCTGAAGCCTCCCAAATAGAATTTCAGTGGGCAGCTTCAGCAGAAAAATAATGATCTGGCAGACACTGTTCTCCATGAGGGGTAAGTTACAGCATCAAGAAGCTAGGATCAGGACTCATTATAAGAACGCTGAGCATTGCCTCAGATAATACCACCCCAGGACCCCAGGTTTCCTGAGGGAAAGAGTCCAAATGAATACATCTGGGACATAATAAGCCACATAGATTTCACACCGGAGATAGAAAACAGCAATCCTGGAGCTGAGCCAGAGGTTACAGCAAGGCATGATCATATCATATAATATGGATGTCCAAGATGAAATATGGATGTGCCCATATGATGAATGGCAGGCAGCCAACACAGAAAACACACCTGCCCTTTGACATTAAGTTCCAGGCATCTGCAATGGGAGACATTTGTATAAAGGGAAGGATGATCAGAACTAGAAAAAATAGTAATTGAGAAATTGACTTTGATGGAAAGGTGAAATGAGTTTAATGGGCCTCGCTTGTCTCTATAAATAAAAGACAAATGGTTATACAGGATCCTGAAGAATTTTTTCACTTAGTCTTTAATATGTAGAAGAGTTCTTGCTTGGCACATGTTTAGTGCTCAATAAATATCTATTAAAGGGATGAATGATTTTAAGATATAAACATTATTAAAAAACCATTGTTCATACACAGCAAGATATTTTTACTGTTCCTTTTAGAATAACAATAAATAATCTAAAGATAGAATAATCATGTATTGATTTTTAGCTCAAGACAGAGCTAGTATACAGAGAAATGTATACTTCTTGGAGAACTGCACCATCTCATATATGGGTCCTTATAGATCTGGGCACACTTCCAACATTGTTCTAAATTTACAGGCAGAAACAGGAGCTTCATCTGTATAAGAAATCATAGATTCTATTGAAAAACTTTCAAATTCTGAAGGCTGTAAGCAGTTTGTGCCAAAATCCCACTCATGCTGAAATTTGAATATCTACTTGAAACTTACCAAGTCATGTTTTGTTGCAGATGAGGATTTGTATGAGCTTAGCCTTGAATAATTTCAACTGTAAAATTAGGCAGTCAATCTTTCTTGATTTTTAAATAGTAAAAAGTGTTCACCATAGAGCTGCAAACATGGAGGAATGCACTTGATTACAACTCTTAAGACTTTATAAGAAATAATGTATATTTCCTACATGGGATGTCAGAAACCAAAGGATAATGTTTATGCCTCACCACTGATTTGTTTAAATAGGTGTTCATGGAAGAATTACTATTGAATTCTAGCCCTGTAAAGGAGATCAAAGGGAAAAGGTAAGAGGGAAGCATCATCGTCTTTGGAAAATCATCTACAACAAAAATGAAAAAGGGACTCATATGATGAATCAAGACTTCTGAGCATGGAGGTTTGTGAAGAGGTCTATCAGGGGTGCACATTTTGTCAGCATTTAAATGATGTTAGAAGATGCATATTGTTCACTGAGATCTGGTACATAGTACTAGAGTCTATTTATTGACTACTCTGATTTTCTGTCTACCATTGACAAAAATAACACATAAGTGTGAGAAGAGGCAAAATGGAGACCTGGCAAACATGCTTACCAACACAAAGATCATCTGTACTTTGATACCATTGCTCAGAAACAATCTTTCATGATTAACTATTAGCTTTCTAAAACCTGAGGTGATGATTCTTAAATTCAAAATGAGTGATTGGTACAGTCTTTCACAGAATTAATTGCTCCTTTATACCAGGCCATTTTCAGGAAGTAGCACCATATCATTTGAAATAATTAACTCATTGAGATAATGCAGGGAAAATGCACAAAGAAAGGACCACATAAAGCGGTTCACTGAAAGATGACAGAGAGAGGATGTGATGCTGGCTCTTTAGCTTTGCTTTAGTATCCACTTCTGTTCCATGATGGATATAGGAGCTTTGAGTCTTTCTGCACTTTACATTCTCCATATCCTTTTCAGAATTATTAATGACTTTCTGGACATATATCTTATGCACACATGCCTTCTGTCTGCAGCATTTACCCAAAATACCTTATTTGTAACTCCTCTCTGGGACTAACTTGGCTGACTCCTGTACCTTTTGTATTTCATATAAATTTGTTGCAAAATCCCATTGTCTTCCTCTTTTCCTTCTCATTTCCTAAAGTTAATGACTAATTTATTTCTTCCTTTAAATAATCATTGATCAATAGTCTTGGAATCCCCATTTACATGGGACAATAGCTCATATCACAATAATTGTTTGGTCTGCATCTCATTTGGCATTGTTGACACCAATTATTTTCTTTATTCCTAGGTTCTCTTCCTTTTGTCTTTGTAATCTTAGTAGCAGAAGGTACTGACCCAATGTCAAAGACTGGCAGCCTACCGAGACTCTCTGTCTGGGTTACAAGCACAATGCTAATCTTTAGAGAAACTAAAGGAATATATTAAACCTGATTTTTGAAGTTTTTGTATCCTTTTCCTTTCTATTAACTAACACTTATCTAGCTAAAAGTATTCTTTGGTTAGTGAGAATAATATTAGCAAAAATATGTGTGCTATTGCAGTGCCTTCCTTGTATTCTCTTATAAATATCAAAAATAACTTTACCAATGTCATTGCCATTGTACAAGATATGATATGAGAAGTTATTATTGAAGTAGAAATCTACTCAATTGTTTTACTGTACAAAACTAAAAGGCTTCCAAACACTTTCTCAAAAAGGTACAGGTAGACACAAAGCAAGAAGTATTAACTGTTATTCAAGACAGCACTTGGTTAGATAAGAGTAGACAGGAGCCTAGCATGGCTGCTCTTCAACAGGCCCAACAAGCAACTGAAAGAGTCAGATGTAGATACTTACACCCAACCAATGGACAGAAGTCGGGGACCACGGTGGTCGAATTAGAGAGAGGCTGGAAGAAACTGAGGAGGAGGGTGACCCCATAGGAAGACCAGCAGCCTCAACTAACCTGGACCCTGGAGATCTGTCAGACATGGTCACCAATGAGGCAGCATACACCAGCTGATATGATGCCCTGACACATACACATCTTAGGACTGTCTAGCCTGGATTCAATGAGAGAAGATGCACCTAATTCTTGAGAGACTTAGCCCCAGGGAGTAGAGAGGTCAGGAGGGGTGGAATGGGGGACTTCCTCTTGGAGATGGGTGAGGAGGATTGGGATGAGGAACTGTTGGAGGGTGGACCAGGAGGTGGATAATGGCTGGACTGTAAAAAAAAAAAAGATTAAAGAATAATAATAAAAAAGAAGACAGTGGAAGACTAGTTAGAAGTACATGACAATTTTTTCTTATAAAATACCGAAGGACTCTGGATATATGTTAAGCTATTACTTTCTTAGGTGAAGAACTATAGTCTTTGACCCAAATCTTACTTTCTTAGACAGATTCCTTTCATGTCTCTCTTCACATCATTCTGTACTTAGGCAAGTGAATTTTGGCATTATTCTTGGAGAGACATGCACCAATATCTCCTTGGCCCGGATATTGATCTGCCAACAAATGCAAGTACATATATCACCATAGCCTAACTTGATGAATCAATGAGTTTCATCAGGGTTTCCTGCAGGTATAATGGTTGAGGGTCTATTTACAGGAGCAGAAATAAATCAAAAGAGAGTTGCATCACCAAAAGCAACCTCAGCATAGGAAACAGCTCATGAGATCTACAGGGGATGAGAGCATTTCCAGGTAGTTTGGCTGGTCTCTGCTTCTATGAGGCTCTCATGGTCTCAGCCATACCTTGGAAACTCAACTTGTCTCAGAATCTTGTAGGAGAATCTGTCACATTCATAGTTCAACTGGTCTGAAAGTCTCTCTCAGAAGTTCTTACTGCTCATATATGGTTGTAGAGGGAGGAGGGTCCTAGTGAATCTGGTCAATACAAGTGGCTTCCTGAAAACTTTGATTTCCTGCAAGGCAGAATGTTTCACCTCACTTTCGAGCATCCTGTCTCCTCAAAAGAAGCCATTGTTATGGAATTGCTACATTACAGCATATAAAAGGAAAATTAAAACCCAATAATACATTATACAGAGCAATCAATTTTGTCATTGTGGTCTTAGGACTCTTGAAATAAATGATTATACTGTCATGAAAATGTTTGGAGTGTCCTCTGAAAGACTGAACAATTTATTTGCAAGGCTAGGTCAAGAGGGATGGGATGCAGCTCTGCTCTTTCTCTAACTATCATTAGGCCTCTTTTGTGTTAATGACTAGTTGAGGCAAACACAAGAGTAGGAACATCATTAAACATCAGCACAGTCCTTAATCGGTATCAATCAGATTTACAGTGAGACCCATCACTGAACAAGAAAATTACTCTTTCTCTCTGAGAGTCTCCATTATACCTAACACTGAAAACCGCAAATAATCCTTTATGTCCAAATGAAAATATACATTCTCTAAACGTTTCTAAACCATTAGAAAAATATTGGTCTTCTGTATATTATAGCAATTTCTTTGAACCTCAGTTAAAATTTATATCAGCTGTCCAAGACATCATAAATTTCATGTTTTATTTTCTAATGTGTTCACATTACTTAATGCTAGATTGAGATCTTTGTATTCTGTCAGAAATAAAGAGGGATGTGAAATCAAAGGACTTGTGTTAACAGTCATGTCTTACATATATGAGTTTTATGAGAGACTTTGAATAATATGTTACCTCTTTGAGACTTATTATATTAATCCATGCAATAGCAACAATAATTATATTTCCTTAAACAAGTGCCTGTGAGAACTTCCCTATTGATTTGGAAGCTCTTTGTAACTGTATATTTTATAGATATTACTATGTGTAGTCTGTTCTATACCTAATCAGAATCAAATATTTGAGGCACTCAATAAATGCTTTTGAAATCAAATTGAATCTCAACCCTTTAAGATGAAAGAAATGTTTGTTAAAACATAATTTATAATAGACACTTTATATAGATTGGTATCACTGATAAATGATTCCCAGATGAATATCAACTCATAGAAAATTGTATCAGCAGTAATTTGGTATCTAGAATGTTATGATTTAAACCATAGTATATCTTTATCATTTTTATTTGTAGTTATCAAGGAAATAGAATGTAGTCAAGTTTGATAGTTTTGCCTTAGGATCTATGAGATAAGAAGAACACATTAAAAAAGAGAAACAAATTGGAGGTGAATGAAGAAGAGAGGCATTGGACACTAGAAAGAAGGACAAGACTGTCACTTTAGCTTAATATTTATGGCATTTGTACTGGACTTTTTCATGTTATTAGAGTGAGTGAACATCTGGAGTAAGAAGGAACTGTTCTGTTTTAGAGAAGTGATGGTCTTGATATGAGGCATGAGATTTCTTTAAATGTGATCAGACCAACTTCTTTGTTCAATTTTAGGAGAGAAGTATGCTTTTTCCTCCAGTGTATTATTCCTGAGTATAATAATTATTCCTGAGTATAATATCCTTTCCCCCTTTTTCTTTATAACATGGTACACACACATGCACGCATGCAAACACACATGCACACACACACACACACACACACACATATATACACACACACACTTGTACACAATTTACTTGTCCATGATTGTGCCTTCAGAGAAAAGCAGAAAGAAAACAACTAAAAGAAAAATATCATCAAAAGTTTTACAATGGGAAAAATAACTTTATTAAGAATTATCCATGGAGGTTTAAAGATATATCAAAACATAAATATGTATTCTATGTATCCCTGCTCTTCGGAAAAAACTCCAAGATGGTGAATGGATAACTTCTAAAATAACCTTAAATTCGATTATACTTTGATTTGAAACTGTTGAGTTCTAGACATCTTTGGAATACTCTGTAAGTAAACTCTATTTTGACTTTACATATCTTTATTGCCTATTCATATAATCTCCCTAATATGACACCACAGGACCTATGATTTCCAAGGGAAGTGATACCACTACTGCTTTTAACATTATTGTGCATGTTTTAGGCATCCAAAATTGAAAGGAATGCTAAATTTAATTTACAAAGTGGTTAAAAAAAACTAATTATAATTGTTTTCAATGTTTGGTTAGATTTTTGGAGCTTCTCTGCACCTACATTTCAGAATGTACAATTGAGAGTTCTATCAACAATTCTGCTTCTGAGGTTTAAACTTTTGAGTTATAAACTATTGAATCTCCAATATTAGTTATTTAGTGAGAGAGAACTTAGGCAGCCCATCAGAGTGTTTTCTTCCCATTCCTACAATCAGGAGCTATATTTAAACATATGTTACTGTATTAGTTAGGGTTTTACTGCTGTGAACAGACACCATGACCAAGGCAAGTCATATAAAAACAACATTTAATTTGGGCTGGCTTACAGGTTCAGTCCTTACAGAGGTTCAGTCCATTATCATCAAGGCAGGAGCATGGCAGTATCCAGGAAGGCATGGTGCAGGAGGAGCTGAGAGTTCTACATCTTCATCCAAACGCTGCTACTGGAACACTGACTTCCAGGCAACTGGGGTGAGAGTCTTAAGCCCACACCCACAGTGACACACCTACTCCAACCAGGTCACACCTATTCCAACCAGGCCACACCTCCAGATGGTGCCACTCCCTGGTCCAAGAATATACAAACCATTACAGTTACATTCACAAACGTCCATGAAGTTCCCTTAGTTCTGACCTTTCCACGTCAAGTGGCAGCAAAAATTTCCTTTGCAATGTGGGAAGAGGAATGCAATTAACAAATATTATCATTAAGATAATATTCAACAGTCTGTGCAGTCACACGACTAGGACATGAAGATATCAAAGGCTAGGCAACTGTGATATAGCTCTATCTGTGTATGCAGGGAACTGTGAAAAGAATACCACAGAGTCAAAAGCCAGCTTCAGTCATTACATTTAAAATCAGTGTGTCCTTTAATTTCATCCACAAGCCAGCGACTTTCCTAATATGTAGACATATCAGTGGGTAGCTACCTTTTCACATATATTCTGTCATAAGTGTATTTTATATTATAAAAATTATGATTTATGCATACTTTGAAATGTACTTGACCATGTTATTGTGATATAATTCCACAGTAGTTCACATATGCAAACTCTTCCTAGCCATTATACTAACAGTATATATATATATATATATATATATATATATATATATATATATAATATATATACAGTATATATGTATATATATATATATATATATCACATGTATCAAAATTTCTATAACATAAATACTGTAGTTGGATCTTTTCACATATAGGTATGTTCACTGATAGATAAACATACGTATGTAAATGTATTTATGTATCCATGACAAGATAAATAACACATGGTATGTATAAAATATACACATAGCCACACATGTATACTAAGCTATAGAAAAGTCTACCAAAGTACTTTCTGAAATATGTATGTATTTCAGAAAGAACCCCTTGAGCAAGAAATAAGACTATCAACTTCCTATACTATTTCTGACATATGATTATAATAGATAATGGCACTGACCTTATCATGTAGTCAATAATAATTGAAAGAAACCTTTACTGGGGGATTATTGTGGGATTCTCTTATTCTAGATGGAGAAATTTTCAAAGTTCATAAATGATTAGGAAAACCAGTTACTCTAACCACAATTGAAATATAATATTAAAACTCAAACATAATACTCTAGATTTTACTTTTCAGTCATTGGAAGCGATGAGAAGACACTAAAGAAGGCATGCAGGAGATAAATGATAGGATGGATGCCAACATTCCCTTTGGAGATAGGTCTGTGCAGTAGATACTGGCAGGTAAAGCAGGCTTTCCCAGAGAATATGCCAAATTGGGGAGGGAAGAAATAATTTTCGTATATTGAAGCATGGCAAGTGTTAAGATAGATGTATTGTGGGACACCTGATCCTGGGATACAGGATCACAAGGCAGAAAGATCAGCCAAGAAACTGCAGTAATTGCAAACGCAGCTATACCATGGGCCTTTCATGTTTAAAATGAAATATAGATATAGCATAATAAAGAGGCTGCTTTCATCACCCATTAATAAAATAGCCTGAAACTCAGACAACTTCTTAATGAGTTCCTTCGGGATATGGAAAAGAGTCAACATGGCCTTGGCTCTTTACAAATTCCATACACTCAGATGTTTAAGAGAAAGAGAGAGAGAGAGAGAGAGAGAGAGAGAGAGAGAGAGA
>NC_034604.1:43133404-43136320 GCF_900095145.1 Mus pahari
TCTCTCTCTCTCTCTCTTTCTCTCTCTCTCTCTCTCTCTCTCTCTCTCTCTCTCTCTCTCTCTCTCTCTCTCTCTTTCTCTCTCTCTCTCTCCCCCCCCTTTATCCCTTTTATTGCAGGAAGTCTGGTGGGGTACATGATCTCTGCCATGTTCTATTCCTTAACTCCATGCTATTTACTGAGGTTTATTGCCACTCTCGACACCATATTCACTACTAAAATTCTACTACAACTACCTGGCATATTAAAAGACTTGAACTCCTTAATGGCTTCTTGGCTGATTTCAGAGTTGCTGGTAGGCCTAATGAAAGAATGACTACTGGAGGTTCAGAAAGGATGAAGGAGCCTCCTCTCTGCTCCATTTACACTCTCACATTAAAGGCAGCCTGAAGATCAGCAGGGTTCACTTATTTCTTGAGTTGACTGAAGTAGTAAGGACTCTTGAAGCTGCGTGGGGAAAAAATGTCTGAGTTAGAGTGTAAGAATCTCTAGATTCAGGACAATTCCACAGCTAACATGTTGAATCTCTGTGTGGTTCTCACTTAATTAATTAACATACAAAGAATTAAAATAACTTTATGTGATGGATATCGGCTGTTTGTTCGGCATTAAAAGCATTGATTGCTGCAAAGAGACATGCTGATCCCTTGTTGGTACTTTTTTTTCAAAGATGTCATGGAATTGGAAACATTTATTGAATTTGGACTTTCAGTGTCTTTGTCCTGATTCTACCTTTCTAGTAAATATCATACATGCTGAAAACCTATAATCTGATAGCTTTGTAGGGCATTCATAATGCATGACAACATAAAATTTTTTCCCACCTGGGCAATATAATATTTTTTACACAGCAAATAAATTGATCTTGTTCCTCTTAATAATGTGATTTTTAAACTTACCGTTTAAAAAGACCACAAACTTCGTCATACCTATAACCATAATATTTTATGACAAGTTGAAAATACAGATGAAAGTTCAACAAACAAATATTAACAATATTAAACCCTGATATCAGTTAGAGGTGCATACTGCAAAAGTTCTGACTGACATGTATGAAAGCAGTGGTGATGTAAGGGTATTCAAGATTATAACCGGTTAGGGTATTAATAAGTGTGTGTCAGTGGGAAAGACCAAAATGCTCAGGTTAGCGTTAGTGCAGGAACACAATGTAGGACTCAAGTAATGTTTGGAATTAGGGTATTTAATTATTCTAAATATTTCCTTTCTTGTGTTATTAAAGTAGCCGATTGAACGAAACTGGATCATGCATAGTGTGCCTACAAGTTCAAACTGCTTTCTTAGGGTTCACTTACACTTTAAATGGTCATTTTGTTACATTGTTGCTATACTCACCCTGAATAACCTCTCTTTGCTTTAGTTTCATACTGAATGATACTGATCTGTTTGCTGCCAGTGATGATATGATCACTCTCTTTATTACATGGGCCAGGATGTGAAGATAACTTAATGTGGGACTCCAGCAAGTCAGAGTTTATATCTTCTCCTTCCCTGGTAGTAAATTCAAACAAGTTTTCATGCTCCGACAGAATATAAGAAGGCAAGAGCTCTTCATACTTTTTTAACCTGTAAATTCCAAGTTTCAGCTAACAATTTTCTCTTTGTAAATAAAATTTGTTACAACCAGCTTTTGCTCCCATATGTTAGTCCTAATATGTTTCTATTAAGGACCCTTTAGCATGAGCACTTCAGCTCTTCTTCACCAAAATATATAAATTAATGTTGCTTCATTAGCTTAAAAATGGTTAGCAAGTTTAAACTATTAGCAATGGTTCTAATTGAGACTTATGGTAAATATCAATGAACTTCATATTCAGCATTATGGTGTTCATTCAGACCTTCATACTTTGGGGTTTTATAATCGTTATTTAAAACAACAATGAGCCAAAGACTTTTGAAAGCATCATGTTTGTAGTAAACATATGTAGAGTTTTTTTTTTTTTTTTATATTTTTACTTATCATCATTCTATACACAACACAACAAGAAAACGGTAATTTCCATGACATTCATCTTGTTTTTGTTTTACAAGTGATCTGGAGATGATTTACAGTATTAGGAAGAATATGCAAAGATTATATACAAACACCACACATTTAGAACAAAGGATTCAGGCATCCTTTGGATATATTATCTGTGAGGTCCTGGAACCAACCTCCCATCAATACAAAAGGATAACTCTGTCTACAGAGGTACGTCATTGGGAACCCATCAAAAAATAATTGAAACCTAACAGCATATTTTCTTCTCTAATCTGTTTTCCTTCTTAATCCAGTATTCATATGTCCTTGTTTTTCTATGTATAGTTTTTAAGCTATGGGAGTGTATGAATTAAAATACACAAAAAATCCTATATTTTTTTTCTGTGCATTACCTTCCTTAATACATCAGTCTGAAATTCATTATTAGAGATTATTTAAAAGGGTTACTTATGCTATATTTTGAGGTTTCTTTAAACTATAAAATGAATAGAAAATTCTACTTCATTCCTTGCATAAAACAGCATGAATTAGAACAGTCATGTAATTGGTGAAGTGACATTTGAGACTGGCCTCTGAAGAATGGCAGTTGAGGATCTCAGCGGAACATTAATTCAGTTGAAATTGTTGTGTTCTCCAGTCAGACCCTAACATCTTAATTTTTCTTTGGTGATACAGCACAATACCATGGAATTATGTGCACAATTAAATTTACTTCCTTTAGCAGATGATACAGCACATCTTTTATTCACCTAGGTCAGCCAGCATGATCTAAGCAAAAATGCCTTATTGGATAAAGTGGCCCCCATTACTCAATGAATTAATACAAATTTGTTTATCTGAATCTACAGCTTGCAGCGTGAACCCTTCTCAGAGTTCACTGCTAACTCTCTGGAAAAGAAGGTCACATTGTTGAAAGAA
>NC_034604.1:43136345-43140200 GCF_900095145.1 Mus pahari
GAGAGAGAGACAGAGAGACAGAGAGACAGAGAGACAGAGAGAGACAGAGAGACAGAGAGACAGAGAGCGAGAGCATAAAGAATAATCTATACAGTTCCTCCTGAACAATGTGGTACACTTCTGAACAACCTGAAAAAGCAAACAACTGGTGACATAGAGATCCTTCCTCCCAAAGGACAGCTAGGAAAGTGTCAGGACATCACTACAGATATTTATCCCTTGAATCAAAAATATTACCTCTTGCAATAAAAGCAAATGCCTCGGCAATATGGGATACACAGAAATTTCTATGCATTTTCTTAATTGTCTACTTCAGTGTGACAAGCAAAGCATGGTCACAAAGAAAACAGACTGTACCATAAAATCTCTTACGTTAGACAGCATTGCACCTGTGTGTTGTTACTAAACATACTAAATAATCACTTCTCAGTTCTTTGGTAAAGACAAAGAGTTAAATCTGCTAAATGTATGAATAAGTTCTTATAAGTCAAAATTTCAGGGAGACAATGAAAATCAAGGACACTAAGTACTTTTTTATTAAAACCACAGAATTGTATAGATAAGATGGATAAACTGGACTTTTTTTTCATGAGACCAGAGATTGAATCAAGGGTTTTAGGCATGCTGAAGAAGTGCTTTCTCACTGGTCTACAAATACAGCCCATATTTTAATTTTGAGATTAAGATACGGCCTCAGTATGTTGTCCAGAATTGTCTTGAGTTCATTCTGTAGCCCAGGAAATTCTTGAAATTGTGGTCCTCCTGCCTTGTCTAGGATTGCAAGCTTGCACCAGCAAGCATATTGATAAACCACAGTTAATGTAAACGAGCATTAGTCTAAGTTTCATACTCTAAATATTGTACCATGTTTCTCAAAATACTTTTTAGTTCCAATAAAATTCATTTTTTTTGGTTATTTTATTTATTTACATTTCAAATGTTATCCCCCTTTCCGGTTTCCCCTCCACAAACCCCTTCCCCACTGCCTCTATGATGGTGCTCCCGATCCACCCAAGACCCCTGTCTCATTGCCCTAGCTGGGCTCCATGCTGGGTCTCCCCTCCCATTGATGCCAGATAAGAAAAATCCTCTGCTACATTTGCGACTAGAACCATGAGTCTCTCCATGTATACTCTTTGGTTGAGGTTTAGTCCCTGGGAGCTTTGGGGGTGGGGGGTGGTTGGTTGGTTGATATTGTTGTTCTTCCAATGGGGTTACAAACCCCTTCAGCTACTTTAGTCCTTTCCCTAACTCCTCCAGGGATCGCCATGCTCAGACTGATGGTTGACTGTGAACATTCACCTCTGTATTCCTAAGACTCTGACAGAGCCTCTCAGGAGACAGCCATTCCAGGCTTCTGTCAGCAAGGGCTTCTTAGCATCAGCAATAGTGTCTAGGTTTGGTGTCTGTAGATGTGATGAAGCCCTAAGTGGGACAGTCTCTGGATGGCCTTTCCTTCCGTCTCTGCTTCACTCTGCACTTTGTTTAGACAGGATCACTTCTGGGTTAAATTATAATAAATGAAAAGAAATGGAACATAATCAATTTCTTTTGTTTTAAACTAGTAAATTCGGAGTTTTTGGAAAGAATCACATAGTTCACATAGGATTTCCTGTGCTTCGTGGCAGCATGAGAGGAGATATGAAAGCTATAAACCTCAGCTAGTGGTTCCAGGAAAGTTTATGAGGCAATAGAATAAGTGAAGATTCATATATGACCAGGAAACATATCAGAGCTTCACACACTGCTGTGCACCAACATGAGATTATTAATATGGCAATTCTGTCTCAGAGGATCTTAGGATGCAGCCTAACTTCCTGTATTTCTACTAAATTCTAAATGGTGACAGTCTGGGAACCTTGCTTCAGTGATTAGGCATCTTTGAAACAAATGACAGCATTAACTGTTCAAGTGATGTCTGAGCCCATGGCAGCTGTTTCTAGTCTGTGACGCTACTCAGAAATGTTGAGGCTCTGGCTCAAAATGTCTGGCTTTCCCTGTCCTACAAATCAGAAAAGTGAGTCAAAAAATTTAAAAACTGAATTTAGAGCAAGACTCACCACACCACACAAACTGGCTTGCATCACTAGTAGAAGTCTCTTCCAGGCCTGCGCAGGGAGAAGGATCAATGTAGAGTAATTTTAACATCTTAGATAAATGCCACCAATTTCAAAATAGTTCGTAATAGTTGTAAGCAATACAGAAAAAATTAGGCAAATGAATTTGTTCATGAAATTCTACTTGCAGTTAAATTAGGCAAACAAATGAATTAGTAATCTTAAAAAGCTATGTTATTTATTTCGTAATTAAGGCATTGTGAAAATTTAGATAAACCATATTGTGTTATGAAGACTATATATTACTACTTGGCTTATCTTTTGCTGAATAGGAAACCAACTTGAAAATCAATTGCTTAAAACAATACATATTTAATGTTTCTAGAAGCTAATTAAGATGTCTGTGCTGGGCCACCTGGGCCTCTATGTGTGAGTGGTATAAATCGGACTCCCTCAAAGGCCAACAGCTGGAATTCCTCTGTGTTGAGTAGGTGAATAGACTCAGGGTACATCAAATGGTATTTCTTGAATTTCCTACAGCAAGAAGTAGGGGAGCACTAGTGTATTTTCTTATCTGATGACTCTTGGATCACAACAAAGAAAAACCACCAGGCCAAAATAGCATTCAAGGAAAGGACTTTAAAATTTGCTGGGAGGAGCTATGACACAGCTAGGAAGCATTCCAACTTACCACAGCTGTGACACTAGCTTTAATTAGTTCCAGTCAACCAACCAATAAAGTGTGCTTATCCTCAACTCAGGATCCCCAAGGATCTCAACCAATGTTGTCAACAGGATATAATGCAGACTCAAACCTTGGGATGAGTTCTTCTTGATGCACACATATGATAACCAACAATCCAAGCCTCCTCTTTTGCACAGAGATAGAGTCTGAATTGTGATAGCTTCTTTCCATTCAGAAAGAAGAAATCAGTAAAGGACCTGAGAGTCTCATCTGCATGGCCCACTTCTGGTTCTCAGGAAAATGGCTTCCCAGTACTATGGTTCCATATAGCTTGGGATTCCATCAGCATCTTTCTACTTTCCCTTTTGGCACACTAAAGGGCCATGCTTACAACTCGTATATACACAAAAATATTTCTTCATTTTGTGGTGCTTGTGTTTGTGTAAAGGTGTCTGCACAAGCATGTCATGCCATGTGTGCTAAGCAACTTATAGGTCTTTCTTCTCTCCTTCCATCATGGGATGCTAGGGATCAAACACAGGTTGTCAAGCTTGGCAGCAAGTGACCTGCAGAGTTGTCTCACTTGTCCTGGGTACTCTTCAGACTTCACTTCTTTCTGGTTCACAATTCAACAGCTCCCTGCAGTCTGGCAGTTCCTCAGAAAATTGGACAGAGTACTACCCGAGGATCCAGCAATACCCCTTCTGGACATATACCCAGAAGATCTTCCAACTGGTAATAAGGACACATGCTCCACTATGTTATAGCAGCCTTATTTATAATAGCCAGAAGCTGGAAAGAACCCAAATGTCCCTCAATAGAGGAATGGATACAGAAAATGTGGTACATTTACACAGTGGAGTACTACTCAGCTATTAAAAACAATGAATTTATGAAATTCTTGGGCAAATGGATGGATCTAGAGGATATCATCCTTAGCGAGGTAACCCAATCACAAAAGAAGTCACTAGATATGCACTCACTGATAAGCAGATATTAGCCCAGAAATTTAGAATACCCGAGATACATTATGCAAAACACAAGAAAACCAAGAAGGATGACCATCGTGTGGATACTTCATTCCTCCTTAGAATAAGGAACAAAATATCCATG
>NC_034604.1:43142245-43185300 GCF_900095145.1 Mus pahari
TTCTTCTTCTTCTTCTTCTTCTTCTTCTTCTTCTTCTTCTTCTTCTTCTTCTTCTTCTTCTTCTTCTTCTTCTTCTTCTTCTTCTTCGGTATATTTATTTATTTCATGTATGTGAGTACACTGTAGCTGTCATCAGACATACCAGAAGAGAGCATCATATTCCATTACCAATGGTTGTGAACCACCATGTAGTTGCTGGAAATTGAACTCAGGACCTCTGGAAGAGCAGTCAGTACTCTTAACTGCTGAGCCATCTCTCCATTTCAACAATGGACCCTGAGCTCTAAGAGAAATGATTTGATAGAGAAATACAGTTTAAGGCTGAATGTTACAAGGTCTCTGCACCTTCATAATGTCTAGCCTGTGGGTCTTTGGATTTGTTTTCATCTGCTGCAGGAGGAGGCTTCTGTGATGATGGCTGAATCACTGGTTTATGAGTATAATTGACTATTAATAGGAGTCATTTTATAAGTAAACTTTTTCATCTGTTTAATTTCTTTTTAAGACCAATTGAATATGATTTTACACTAAGTACCTGGGCTAGTAGTCTCTAGTTCTTGGTCACCCAAGCAGTGCTTAGTCTGGGTTCCATCTTGTGGAGTAGGCTTTATCTAAAGTCAGATGTTTGTTGGTTATAGCCATTGCAATGGCATATCTGGCAGGGAAAATAACATTGTAGATCAAAAGGTTTGTGGTTAAGTAGGTGTTTATATTTCTCCTTTGGTAGAAAGATGCAGAGTGCCTTCCTGTACCAAAGATGGTAGAACCTAGGGGTGCAGGTTCTATATAGACACCAGCTGTGCTATTCAGAGTTCAGTGAATTGTGTAGGTGTTATTTTCAGCGATGGATCTTGCCATCAGTTTGTAGAAAACTACTTGTAGTCTCATCAATAATCTGGGTTGTTTCCGATTGCCACACTAGAAAACCCAATCATAATATCAGAAGTTTAAAAAGAAGCAGGCTTGGCTCAACATATGTAAATCAATAAATGTAACCTACCACATAAATAATTTGAAAGACTAAAACCACATAATCATCTTCTTTGATACAGAAAAGAACTTTGATAAAATCTAACACCCTTTATGGAAAGAGTCCTGGAGAGATTAAAGATAGACAGGGGATACCTCAATATAATAAGGCATTTTAAAGCAATCCCATAGCCAACATCCTGATTTCTACTGAAATTAGGAACAAGTCAAGATTGTCTACTGTCTCCATACTTATTCAAAAGAATACTTAGAGTCTTAGCTAGAACAAAACGATACAATTTAACAGAAGAAGTCAAAGTATCTTTATTTAATAGCTGATATGTTGATATACATAAGTGACCCCTAAAATTCCACCTGGAAATGGCTACAGCTGCTAAACACTTTCAGCAAAGTAGGTAGATACAAAATCAACTAAAAAAATCGGTAACCATCACATATACTTAGTCTGTCATTTTAAGTTCAAGACTGATTTCCATGGTCAGATTTCTGTTGAGTCCATTCAGTAAAAGCCATATTCTCAGTTCTTTCTCAGGCAGATTTGTTCTATTTTGGAACATATCACAAATTGGAATGGAACCCACCATTAGAATCCTAGAATTTTTCAAGATCTACCCAAGGGAGATTTAATAGTCATATCTTTTCTTTAGCTTTGATTTTGTGCTATGTAGAAAACAGAATTCTTTTTTATGTTTTCATTTTTTATTAGATATTTTCTTTATTTACATGTCAAATGTTATCCCCTTTCCTGGTTTCCCCTCGAAAACTCCTTATACTCTCCCCACCCCCTTGCTCCCCAACCTACCCACTCCTGCTTCCTGGCCCTGGCATTTCCCTATACTGGGACATAGAACTTTCACAGGACCAAGGGCTTATTTATAATAGCCAGGAGTTGGAAAGAACCCAGATGTCCTTCAGCAGAGGAATGGATACACAAAATGTGATACATTTACACAATGGAGTACTATTCAGCTATATTAAATACAATGAATTCATAAAATTCTTAGGCAAATGGATGGATCTGAAGGATGTCATTCTGAGTGAGGTAACCCATTCACAAAAGAACACACATGATAGGCATTCACTGATACACTCCCAGAAGCTTAGAATACACAAGATACAATTCTCAAAACACAATAAACTCAAGAAGAAGGAAGACCAAAGTGTGGATACTTCGATCCTTCTTAGAAGAGGGAACAAAATACCCATGGAAGGAGTTACAGAGAATTCTTTATAAACTAGGGGGATAAACGTATTGGCTAATGATTTGAATTCCCATATATCTCTAAATTGTGTTTGAAAACTAGATAGGTTCTTATATAGACTGATGCTATTTTTCCTATATTTTACCATATGTAGCCATAAGTTTTCATTAGCAATTTTTCTAACATTGACTTTGGAAGGTGAATATGATGGTGTACATGGATGGATCAACACTTGAGATTCAAGGCTAGCTTGTGCTACTCAGTGACGCACCTGCACACACACACACACACACACACACACACACACACACACACACACACACACTCTAGAGAATTCCCTAGCCTAAAAGCTGATGAGGTCTGCCTTTAAATTTTTCATAGAGAACAGTATTGCCAATAGCGTTTCTGAGCTCTTACATGAGATGCTCTTCTTACAATATGCTATAAGTATTTGCCTAACAGTTTACTTCATTGGGGATTTCCATTCATTTTCCCCTTCATTTTGAAGATCTTGTTTGCTTTGCTAGTTTTATCTTCCTTCTTGCTCCAAATACATGAATACACACATTTTATTCATTTCCATGAGTGCTACCCCACTTTTGATACCTATTTAGATCTTAGCATGTGACTTTTCCCATATAACCAGTTGCCCTAACATCTAGAAATTGAATGTGTTTACAATTATTCTTCTAAACATGAAAGATATGGGGTAGTTCTGTCTTATGCTTTCTCTTTTGAAGTCGCTTATAAACCATGGATTTCTGGGAATTTTTCCACATAATTTATCATTTAGAGATGGGTGTTTTGTTTTATTTATGGGATTCCCTCTGAGTTCCTAGTAGCATGAGGTCAAGTGATACCATCTTTAAAATGTTGTTAAGAGTGCTGTGCACAAAACTTATCTAATATGTATAAGATCCTGTGTTCAATCCTCAGCACTACAAAAAAAGAAATAAATAAACTTTTAAAAATGCCTGCAACCTATTTACTATGGTCACTTAACAAATTAAGTTCACATGGTTCACATGGCTGAAGAGAGATGCAAAAGAGAGGCAGACTCCTTTTCCAATATTTGTCCTTACTTAGGCTTACCACTCAATATATATGTAATAAAATTTGTATTTTATTAAAAATTAGGGTATATATGCAAGGAATAACAATGTAAGTGCATTCATATATGTAAAGAATATGCTCATTTTTAATATTAACTCAAATGTCCTATTTTCTATAAAAATATGAAGTTCTTACATTCTCTTGTAAATCCTGTATATTTTTCTACTTCATTTTATTTTATAGTCATTTATACGAGCTTAAATTTTACTTATTGCATTTGGCAGAAGACATTTTTAAGATGGGATGATAGTTATAATCTCACAACTTATTTATAAGTATCCTGTACCACAGGTCACAGTCTCAGTTTCTGGACTATGTGGTCACTGAATATTTTCCAATGTTTAAAATGTTCTTTTAGGAACATAATTCATTTAATTAGTGCTGTTGAAATGTCCAATTCTTCATGCAAATTTGTTAGGTGGAATGATGATAAAGGTAGAATTGAGTTTATCTTCAGTTTAAAGAATTGGGTTTGAGTGTTTTAATTTCAATTGCAGATTTAAGTCTTCCCAAGTAAAACAAATGATAATTTTACATAATTGAAGATCTCACCCAAGAAATGTAGGCAATTGCTTCAAAAATCTAATTTTCATTTGGACATGCAGTGTACATAGGGCTTCCCAGGACTCTACTAATATCTGGACTAGGTGAATATGGAGGTATTTTAACAGCATAATTGGAAAGCAGGACTGTGATTTGTATTACTCCATGACAGCTCAAAGCACAATTTTCTTTAATAATAACACTTCAAGTAATTCAAGTCTTATATATACCTATAGTCATTTTTATTATAATAAAATATGGTAATTAAAAGGAGAATTGAATATGAAAAACATCATCAGAGCCTGTACCCAGACCTCAAAGTTCTCTTTAGAACACAGTTGCTCTTTGTTACCATAAATTTAATCCACAAATAGGCTTTCAAAATTCAAATTATATCACACTGATACTGAGGACAGCATTGTGGAGACATCAGACACAACCTTGTCCATGTTGCTTGTAGAATAAGGAGATGAACAGGCATGTTGAAGGTAATCTCAATACTGAATGGCTGTAGTTAGGTTATGTAGGAGGTATGTCCTAGGAAGAACAACATAAAACTGCCAGCCAGAGCTGAGAACACAGAAGACTTCTACAGGAAGTAGTTTCTGTGTTGAAATCCAGAGAATAAATCTAAACTCATTAGGCTAGATATGGTAGAGGAGAAGAAATCAGTGAGATCATTCAGATAGACAGACAACATATTCCAAGACTGAGAATTACTGATAGTTCCAGTTATCATTGTACAAACCATGTGTGAACCCATTCTATCAATATCTTGTGTTACCATCACAGCGATTGGAGGCACACTTAGGCAACCATTGCCAGGTGAAACACTCTTTCACACACTATGCTTTGTGTTTATCACACTTGCACAAATGCACCAAATAATGCATGGATAAGCATCGTGATTTTCTGTTTATTCTCATGGGTTCATAGCTCCCTTTCAAAGCAAGACCTATTTAGTTTTGAGCCAAGGTCATGTCATGTTACTCAGACTACCCATAAACTTCCAGACTCAAATGACCCTTTGGTTTTAGCCTCACAGGTAGTTATGACTACAGATATTTAGTACCTCCTTAACTGGGCCTACAACTTTTAAAAATAACTTTCAGTTCCTCAGAGTATTTAACATAACGGATACTGTATAACTCTTAATAGATAAATGCACGGAAAAGGACCCTCATAATGTCATTACTATTGTTTATTGTTTGAAACATTTAACACTTGCATGGACAAACATTGTTGAGTATATTAAATACTATTGCTTGCAGTAAAGATATAAAATAAAGAAAATGCCATCTGAAAAAATTAAAAAATATTAGAAACCAATTATTGATAATTGAATATTCCACAGATTTGAAACCAAAAGTAAGAATGAATTAAATGCATCGATATAAATAGAAACTATTCATGATTAATCTGACTGAAACTCAGAACACTTATTTTTTAAAATTGATTTATATAAAAAGGAATATAGAATAAGTCATTGAGACACATTGGCAGCTGAAAAGGAAGGAAGTCATGTCTTCTACTGTAAACATAATCAACTAACTGGGGACACTGTGGTGATAGACCTGAGAGGAGAACCTATTATAGACATTTTCCTAAGACAGCATAAATTCTGTGCTCTAAATATTAGTACTGATATCTGCAGGTAACTGAAAACCTCACTCCATCAAAGAAGGCTTCTTTCTAGTAGCAGGATACCATTACAGAAAGACACAATGAGATAAAAAAAAAATTTACCTTATAATGTACATCTTTAATTAATACATTTGTATCTCCTGCATGAGGGAACACTTTGAAAGAGGTATTTCAGAGATTTGAAGAGCCATAGGACCATAAAATGTGATGTGATATACTGTACATATTAGTGAAGACAGGGAAGCTATGCCCTTGAAATCTCAAAAACATGGTGACCTAAACAAGCCATGAACAGTTCAATTTACATTTGCATCCCAATATTAATGCATGAATTTTCAAGTGGCCCCATTCTTTAATAAAAAGCTATAAGCAATCAGCAATTGCTGAAAAAAGGAGAATTAAACTGTCTTCCCCAGGGATAAGCCCTCAAGTGGTTGACCCTAGAAACACACTTGAAGGCAACACTAAACTAATTCAGCAGGTTTTATCTATCTCTATAAATATATAAATAATATATTATATATAACATATAACACAAAATATATATTTTTATATTTTTAAAACTTTATGCTATATATTATATTTTAACTTATGTATATAAATACTGCATTTTATATAATATTTATATTATATTTTATATTAGTAAATATTGTGTTTTATATATCCTATGTAATATATAATATATATAGTATATTTATGTTGTATTATTATATAATTACACATATATATATATATATATATATTTCAACAATTGTTAAATAGAGGATCCTTTGAATTTGGGAGGGGTATAAATTAGATGTGGTAGGAATTGGAGGGAGGACAAGGAGTAAGAAAATGATGTAATTTTGTTTTATTTAAAATTCTAAAATTAATAAAATATGTTCATATATATTTCAATGTATTTTTATCATTTTATAATGAAAATTTATTTATACTCCTATAACACCATATCATCCAAAGCTTTAGCATTAAATTCTTATTTTTATCACTTGTTATGCACAAGCTGTGCCAAAAAAACAAACAAACAAACAGCTGGCAATTCAATTTGGCTTGTTTAGAATTTGGTGGACCATCTCATGGCCTAATTGCCTATAAGTTAGTTAACTATTTACAACATATGTAGCTTTGTTTCATGGGCTTATTTAAAATAATATGTACTTGTTATTGTTGTATGTGCCTGTGGCATGTGTGTGTACATGTGTGTGTGTTTCTGTGGGTGTGTGATATGTTTTAGTGGGCAAATATGTTTCACAGTGTACATATGGAGGTCAGAGGACAACTTTGTGCACTACTAGGTTGTGTGTAGGCTTCAATTTTTCACAACCTACTTTAATGAGGGTTCTTAAACATTTTAGCCCATCGCCCACCAGAGATAGTGGAAAGGAAAGGTTAATAAAGCAAAGGGGGATTTGAACCTGTTTAGAAATAGTTCTTTGAGGTATTCCAATCTTCATTGTCTGGATACCAGCAGTTCATTTCTCATGAATCAGCAGTGGTAGCTCAATCCACTTGCAAACATCATTCATACATCAACAAAAGCAGTTTGTCCAGAAGAAAACTGCAAGGCTCTGCCATTCGGCCAGAGTCTGTGGAAGAGGCCAGAAGCTGCTGGAATATTATAAGAAATACTTCGGTGCGCTTCTCTCCATGAAATCATGACAAGCAAGGATCAGTGGACCAATGCCACAACATTGTCAGCGAAGACCAGTGACAGCAAAGCTAAACAAAAGCAAGTGAAGAGTTGCAAGATGAACCAATGCCACATCCCACACTCTCTGTTTGGTAATAGGGATACAACCTCCAAACATCATGTGTTCTCTCAAGCATCCTCTCTAGCAAAACATCACAATAGCCCTTTTCCAGGCAGCTTCCAAGAAAACACCACATTTCTGTTCTCGGCAAGTCGTCTTCCCACGTGTCTGCATCAGAAAAACATCCTCTCATAAGACAGTTTCTAGGAAAATGTAACATACCCCAACTGAGTCTCCAAAGAAACCAGAAATGTCCATTTCAAGGTTGTTTCCTCTCACCTTTTCTTGGAGTCTGAGGAATAACCTCATGCCATTAAGCTCATATAGCAAGCAGTTTTACTCACTGATTTATCCCACCTGGCCTTTTATTTACTTCTAAACTATTAAATAATTTCTGGGAGCATACACATATCTAAAACCATAGTTAAGACCTGTTAAGGTTTGACATAGGTCAATTCTTCATTGGAGATATTTCTTTTCAGAACTTTGAAGACATGGATTGTTTTATAGTTTCTCTCTTTAATATTTCAAAATGTCCCAGCTATTTAGGTACTTTGGTTTCAGTGTCACTCGATACCCTCTGCCCCTCTCAATTATAGTGGAAGCCTGAGAGATTGTAAGGCACATATATGCCTAATTCTCTAAAGCTTTACTATAATGTCAGATGGTGTGGTCTATGTCAAGCATATAAGTAGATGTTCACTACAACCATTCACTGTGATAATGTATCTCATGTAATATTTTGGAACATTTAGCAGAGGATTTTTAATGTCTTTCCATGTGTTTTCAAGCCCCATTTTATACGATATTTATTTAACATATTTACAGCTTTTAAGTCACGATTTGTTTCCTTTATTTTCCTACCATTCCTTCGCTTTCACTTTTTTTGATGGCTCCTTTGCTTCTCTGAGTTTTTAAAAAAATAGCAATTGATTCTTGGTCTATTGATTAAACATCTCTTCTTTCCCAGAAAATATTAAGGATGATTAATTTGAAGAATAATCAGAATGATTATATTTGCATACTGCATTTTCTTTATGTTGATTTTTCTTTCTGTGTGTCTTTATAAATGCTAAAGAGTTTTCAAAGACATTGATTTAGAATTATTTGTGCCTTTGATTTTAATTATAAGCTTTCTTCAAATATTAATTCATAATTGTATACTTATATGTAAGAGTGGAATAATACTGACTAGATTCCATTATTAAATTATTCTTTTGATAGAGATTTTGTGCACACACTATAATATGTTTCATTTGCCAAGTCTAACTCACCAGAAAAGGATGATTCTGTCTTCTGCCAGCATTTTAAATCCATTAGCCAGTAGGCTCAGAGCCACATGAATTACTGTGTAGACAACTACATAAGCCCTGTTTAATTCATTTGGAGCTGGGGCATACACACACACACACACACACACACACACACACACACACATTTAATTCTTCTGTGTGTGGATACTTAGCTCTTTAAAAAAACACTTATTAAAGAGACTGTACTCTGTTCATGGTATATTTTTAATTATTGTACTGAAAATTAAGCTACCAATACCTTTTTTATTAGTCAATATTTTAATCGTTATATAAAACAATTTATAAAGAAAATTTATTTTTGCTCATGGACTCAGAAGTTTCAATATACAGTTCATTTGCACTGTTGCTTTTATAATTAGGATGACCCAGAAACATAACAGCATGAAAATCGCAATTGAACACTGCTCAGCCTAAGATGGCCAAGACAAAATGAGAACAAGAGGAGCAGAGCCTATATTTACCCTTTAAAGGTAAACACCCGATGATCTACTTTCTCCAACTAGACTTATACTCTAATAGTATATCCAACTACAAATTTACCAGTGGATTAGTGTAGTATGTTGATTACATTAGCATCCTCTGATTCCAATCACTTCTCAATAGACCCACCAGAGGTTTACTAAGCTGTTAATACTATGTAACTTGTGGACATTTCATGCCTCTAACATAGTCCATGAAGCCATTTCTTGGTTCTTTATTCTGAAACATTGCTCTATGTATCTGTTTTTATGACAGTGCTATGATCTGTAATAATTATGAGGCAATAGTTCATACCCAATATTATTATAGATGATGACACAGAAACATTTTAGTATTTTTATGGTTATGTCTTTTGCTTGGGCAGATTCCTTGTTGCTCTAAATTTAACCCAAGCAATCCTGGCACTCCATCCTGACACATGGCCATCTCTACCTCTCTGCTCCTTGGTACATCAAATTACCTCCAGGTCTGCTGACAAATCTCCAACCTCTGATTCTTCTCTCGGTCACTTTTCTACCTGGAAGATCTGCCTTCCACACTTCCTGTCCATCTGTTGGCTGTCAGGTATTTATTGCAGCCAATTAGACACAGTCTAGATGGCTTTACACAGGAAAGGAAGAATGAGTATTTACAGAATAGGAGACCTTTGATGGGCCATAGAAATAACAATACCCATATCCTGCCAGCTTTTAACTCTCTGCTAATACAAAATTAATAATTGACTCTATGGAGACACACCTTCACACAGTGTGCCTCAACATCTCCCCCTTTTAGTCCAAAAAATGGTTTTTATCACTGCCATCAGTAAACTACTTATAGTAAGAACAGTTGTGAGCTCCCTCAGGTACAAATTATATTCATAATATCCAGACCATCTGTATTTGGCAAACTTGGAGAAAGTACTCCACAATCTATCCTATCTTGGTGAGTCAAAAGTTTTGTATCTAAATCACTTTCTATATTCATTTAAGCTTTTAGATTTTAGATAAGAAATCTTAGACCATAAATAAATTAGCTCCTAAATCAGCTTTTATATGTTTATAAACTTACATCTTTTGTAAGTTTTCTTTTCTGAATCTGGGAAAACTATAAGAAAATATTACTATCTAATCTACAACCCCATCAGAGACCTCAGAAGTACAAGTATTACATTAGAAAACAGGAAGTGCAGAGAAAGAAGCACCCAAATGTAGAAAAATGACAGAATGCTGTCTAAATGGACAGTTATCTATGGTTCCTCTGTACTGTTGGGGCATTTATCCTCTGCTGTAAAGCCCAAAAGATCTGACAGATTGATTCGTGAAGCAGGAATTTTGAAAGACTGTCCTTCCTTGACTCTGCAAAGTGGGTCAATTGACTTCTCAGTGTCCTGCTTGTCCAGTTGGACAGCGTACTGTCAGTAGTTGAGGTAAGGGAAATGTTGTTTGTTTGTTTGGTTTTTTTTGCTTAGTGGCCCTATCTTTACCAAAATTGAAGCAAGCAAACTCCAGGTACAGGCACTTCAATGCCCATCATCTTCTTTAGAGCAGAAAGGGGAAGCTGCCAGGAATTGACATGTGTCTCTGTCAGGAAAGTTTTCTGTTATTAATCATACCTTAAATGTCATATTCTGCAAATCTCTGAAATGTTTGAGGGCTACCTATCTACGGTATATCTAAATGAACAAACATTGCTTGTTTCTACCTATTCACTTTCTACTTAATTTTTAAAATATATTCAGGAGCCTAAATAAAGCTTATTCCAATAATTAACTAAACTAGTACCTAACATGACAAGTTTGATTATTTGTAGCTGACTAATTACTAATTACTAACTTGCTTTTCTTAATTATCTTAAAGAGTTTAAAATAATAACTTTGATAGAACTAGGACTATAGATTACATGTTTGAATAAGTTGGGATATTTACCTTGTCTTTTTTGATGTCTGATCCTTTTGAAGGCATACAAACATTTGAAGGTAATATTACAGGGATATTTCTGCATTAACACATGTGTGGAATGTACATGTGTTAATGCACAAATCAGCTAATGATGATTCTTTGTTCAATGTTTGAGTAGGTGAAAGGCATCCGCCAATTTTCAAAGTCTGTTTGAACTATATAACCAAACTGTAATATAAATTTCCATCCATGCCACATGAAATGGTGGCAAGTAATAATGTGATGATGACTGAGTAGTTAACAAATTCCATTGGCTACTGCAGAGACATTCATGTCTCAGCGAGTCTCTGAGCCATTCCCATGTAAACGGATCAGCATGTATGTCACCTGTCTTGTTGTCTTCTGGGTCTCTTCTTTCAGGATTTTCAGGTCTCCCCTGATCAGAAGTAATATAAAATAACTTTGCAGAATCCACAGCATTTTGTTTCCTGTTGAAACAAGAGAAAGTCCTCTTCTCCAATGCAACACATTTCCTGACTTCCATTCTGAGGTTAACACATCCTTAAAGTATACAAGCTGATTTAATACAGCAGTGAAGTTTTTTGCAGTCCTACCTTAGATCCTAGATAATTAATTGATTCCTTTCTTTGCAATTTTAAAGGTATTTTAATCTTCACTAAGGCAAATTTTCTTTACTTCCTCAAAAAATTTTTTCTAAGCTATGTTTCTGAAACAACCATTAAGATATCATCCACATAATGGATAACTAATAACTTTGGAAATTTGAACCTCATTCACTTAGTGCTTTATGTCTTGATTGTATTTATTTTTGAATAAGACACTTAGCTCACCTTAAATTTTTCTCCCATGAAGGAACATGTGTTATTCCTGTGACTTGGGAAAAACAGAAAAAAATTTCCTATGAAGGGACCTTTAATATTGAGTCATTCCAACTATTAGGGAAAAACAAAGCAAGACTCAAGCAAAGAAACAATAAATTTCTAAGTTCTGGGCCAGTTGTGCTCGCAGCAGCAGCAAAGCCTGCCAGGCATTCTTTGTAATTCAGGTGTTTCTACTCTGCACTGTGGGCCTTTAGCAGAAAGAACTGGAAGACATTTGAGCCAAAGAGGTCTAAGTTATGGCTTCCACCAATTTCATTTTTTTTTCTATTGGAAAAAGCCTTTTTCCTTTTTCTATTTCTATGACTTGTAATTTAGCATTCCATCTTTCAGTCCTTTATTTATCTAAGTCTGCTTTATTTGATCTTTCTTAGAGAGGATAAAGACAACTGTGATAATTACTGACATGTAAATAATTCCATGACCATGGCAACTATATCAAAACTATATGGGGTCCATGAGTCCTCTTTCATAGTGTTTGCTTTTTTTCATGGAGAATATTGTCTTTAATTTTGTTAATTCTATCCTTCCTTCAGAGATGTCACTTTCTATGCATAACTAACTTATTTTTATTTCTTTTTTCACCTTTATTTGGAGATTTTATTCTATTCTATTCTATTTAAGCTTAATATTTATTTTCTATGACTATATGACCATCTATATTTGGTTTGTATTTTTACACTCTCTCTTTCTTTCTCTCTCACTGCACATACACACACACACACACACACACACACACACACACACACACACACACACACTGTTACCTCTGGTAATGATGCTCAAATAATGATAAGTACATGAAGTAAAGCTATCAGTGCCTGGTGCATATGCCAAAGGCCAAACCAAGACCCGTGTCAGTGGATTTGGCCACAGGAAGTAGAGGTGTTGGCAAGTGAGTGAGACAGAGCATATAGGGTCAAAAAGTACAAACTTCCTGGTCTCTCAGGTCATGTCAGGTTTTTCCTTCCTTGCTGATGTCAAGTACTTATTTCTCATAGCTTTGTGTAGGCCTGGGTGCTGTGGTCACAATTATACTTCTGAGATTATAAGACTGAACACCCTTGTTAGGGTAACCTTTCCTTCACATTGTGTGAAGGTGTATCTCTTTATTTTCAACTTTAATTCTATATGAGCAAGAGCTAAATATTGGCAGGGTATTGGTATTATTATTTCTGTGACCCTTCATCAGTCTTATATTTGTAAATACTTATCCTTCCTAACCTGCTCATATTCTTGAAGGTCAGACCACCCTCTGGCCTAGAGGCAACCTAGAATAGTACCAGAGTTTGTCTCACTGATGATTGGTTATAATAAAAATCTAATAGGCAACAGCTGGGCAGAAAGTTCAGGTGAAACTTCAAAGAGAGAGAGACAGAGAGACAGAGAAGACAGAGACAGAGAGAGAAAGAGAAATTGGGAGAAGACATGGGATAATCAGGAGCAGATCCAGTGGAAACAGACATGGACAAAAGTGGTATGGAGAGCAGAGAGCGACCCACATAGCATCTCATAGACTAGACAGTTGGGTAAAGTTAGATGAGCTAGTTTGGAAACTGCTAAGCAAAAATCCTAAGCTTCAAACTATATAGAAAACTTAGTGTTGTTATTTATATGTGAACATGTCCAAGAAATTCCTGTTATAGCCCCTTTGCTGGCATGGAGCTATAACTATGGAGTCTGAGTGAAGTGGTTATGAGAGTCTTCTGTCCATAGACATTATAAGTTCTCAAGTTGCGGGGCAGTCTCTGCTTCCAAACTGTCATCAAGTTACAATGGTCTGGGTTCTACAGTCTAGATGGGGACAGTATTAATTCCTTTGAATAAAGCTACCAGGCACATTCTGAACAGATCTCTTAGCTAAATTTGCGGTGGCTGTGGCTCTTTCGTGGAGGTAGAAGGAATAATACCTGCACCAATGGGGTCTGCTGACACTCATCCACTTGTTGGTACCCACATACAGAGCAACCTGAGCAGTGGAGCCCTGGACAAAGTTACTGCTGTGTTGATTCCTCTCTGTCATTTCCACTTCTGACCCAATGGGTCTTATAACTTCATTCTCTGACTTGCTTAGACTCAGGCCTTCCCTCTGTCACTCATTAGTATCAAAATCAGCTATTTTACTGTCAGTTTGAACTTCTTTGTAGAGGAGGCAGTAAGTACTAGATACTTTAGTTTGATTGGTTAGTTGATGATTTGGTCTTTTTGTATTTTTTTTTTCAATTTAAAAGTACTGTTATACTTAGGAAAAATATAAACATTAAAATTTTCACCATGAGTGGGAAAAGGGGTCTTCTCTGAGTCTGTTGTCTGCCTTTGGGACCCTTTCCCCTATTGGACTGCCCCATCTAGCCTAAGTCAGAGAATATTCACCTACTTTTACTGCAACTTGATATGCCAAAGTTGGTTGATACCCATGTGTGGTCTCCCATTTTCTGAAGCAAAAGGAAGGAAGAGTGGATGAGGGAAATGGAGGTAGTAAAAGGATTGGGAGGAGAGGATGGAGGGAAACAGTGATTGAGATATAAATTTAGTTAATTAATTATTTTTATTAGATATTTTCTTCATTTACATTTCAAATGCTATCCCGAAAGTCCCCTATACCCTCCCCCCACCGTGCTCCCCAACTCATGCACTCCTGCTTCCTGGCCCTGGCATTCCCCTCTACTGGGGCATATGATCTTCACAAGACCAAGGGCCTCTCCTCCCATTGATGGCTGACTAGGCCATCCTCTGCTACATATGCAACTAGAGACACTGTTCTGGGGGGTATTGGTTAGTTCATATTGTTGATCCTCCTATAAGATTGCAGACCCCTTTAGCTCCTTGGTTACTTTCTCTAGCTCCTTCATTAGGGGCCCTGTTTCCTATCCAATAGATGACTGTGAGTATCCACTTCTGTATTTGCCAGGCACTGGAATAGCCNCNCAAGAGATAGCTATATCAGGGTCCTGTCAGCTAAATATTGCTGGCATATGCAATAGTATCTGTGTTTGGTGGTTGTATATGAGATGGATCCCCGGGTAGGGTAGTCTCTGATTGGTCCTTTCTTCCACTCAGCTCTCAACTTTGTCTCTGTAACTCCCTCCATGGATATTTTATTATAACCCTATTAAAAATTGGGCTACATAGCTAAACAAAGAATTCTCAACTGAGGAATACCGAATGGCTGAGAAGCACCTGAAAAAATGTTCAAAATCCTTAATCATCAGGGAAATTCAAATAAAAACAACCTTGAGATTCTACTTCACACCAGTCAGAATGGCTAAAATAAAAAATTCAGGTGACAGCAGATGCTGGTAAGGATGTGGAGAAAGAGGAACACTCCTCCAATGTTGGTGGGATTGCAAGCTGGTACAACCAATCTGGAAATCAGTCTTGTGGTTCCTCAGAAAATTGGACATATTATTAATGGAAGATCCAGCAATACCTCTCCTGGGCATATACCCAGAAGATGTTCCAACTTGTAATAAGGACACATGCTCCACTAAGTTCATAGCAGCCTTATTTATAATAGCCAGAAGCTAGAAAGAACCCAGATGTTCCTCAACAGAGGAATAGATACAGAAAATGTGGTACATTTACACAATGGAGTACTACTCAGCTATTAAAAACAATGAATTTATGAAATTCTTATGCAAACGGATGGATCTGGAAGATATCATCCTGAGTGAGGTAACCCAATCACAAAAGAACACACATGATATGCACTCACTGATAAGCGGATATTAACCCAGAATCTTTAGCCTACCCAAGATACAATCTACAAAATACATGAAATTCAAGAAGAAGACCAAAGTATGGATACTTCATTCCTAATTAATTAATTTTAAAATTAAATAACATTTGACTGTGAAATGTATAATATTCAAAATACAATGTCAATTTCATGCTCATTCTGTGCAATTAATAAGGAACATGTTGGCAGCATGGCTGTGCCACTTTAGGCTCATTCTCAGAATCCTCACATTTTCAATAGCTGACTTTGATAGTCGTTCGCTTCATTTTTCTAGCCTATATAGAAAAGTGAAAGTGAGAGATTCACTTAAAGCAGGTCGTGAAGTGGCAACTGATGCTACATAAAGTCTACCTATAAGTCCAAGGCAAACTGCATATCCACTTGAACGAAAAGCTGAGGAATGAACACCAGCTGTGTACCCAGTGTCCCGAGAGACACGGATTTTATTGTGGAACTAGTAAACACAGTTAGCTTTTGAAAAGATTTGTATTGATGAGATAAGAATGTACTTTCTATTCTTAGGGTGTAACAGGTAACGTTTAAAGAGCTTATTTAAAATATCCATTTCTTTAACAATGTCATGCCAATGAAATAGTGGAAAACTACTGGAAATAATTTCAGCATCTTACTATTACGATTTCTATGCCTCTCCAAAGGCAGTTTGCACAGATGTACAAATATAGACTGCTTTGCTATAGAATGTATTTTTTGAAATTTCCTTTAGGTCACTTGCCTTCATGGTAAGTGAAATGCTGATAACTTTTACAGTAATATTTTTAAAAGACCATGGCTTATTCATACGTACACACATTATAATATAAATATATATTTATATATATATATTATATGTTCATATAATATATTGTATATTAATATATGTATATACAAATAAACTAATATATAAAATATATATTTAATTCAGATATCACTACTGTGTTCAATATTGCATAAATCAAAATTGCCATGTAAGAGTTGATGCACCATTTTAAAAGACTTAAAAAAAACTGTCAAATTTGGGAGTAAGAATATCTAGTTTATTAGAATGCTTTGGGTAGCTGGCCTGCTCCTGACAAGCTACACTCTTTTTTTTTCTTTTTTTAATAGAACACGGAGGATGCAAAGGAAATGCAATGCTCCTTTAAAAAACATACTCATTGCAGTAAAGTGATGATCAAAGGGCTTACTAACTTATAACTAAGATTAAATACTAAAATACGTGCTGTCCCCGTAGCTTATAGACATAAATTTTCAGGTCTGCCATTAATATTGCTCCAGCAGTATACATGTATGATGCTGTCTTTTATTTCTCTGGTAATGGTTAACTAATGGCTATTTTTTTTTTTTTGAAGCTTCACAAAATAGGGGATGAAAATGAAGCAAACTCCCATTTGACAGTCTGTTTCCATCATTCACATCTCTCTGCAACACAATCCTTTTGATCTATCAGGATCTAGCAGAAGATGAAAGTTTCCATGGTACAGGAGCCAAACTTGCATGGCTGTTTTCAAGCCACACAAGGATTAAGGGAAAACGCTGTCTCTACTCTTTGATTATTTTTGCATATGGGTAAGTTAGGAGGTGACTGTAAAAACTGAAAATTTCCATCAGCCCAGTTTACAAAGGAAGCATCCCACAGTCAATTTAGAAGAATAAACATTCACTTTTAGGGTGTTGGAGGAATGACTGAAGGCCATTTCTGAGGTGTCTCAAACACTCCGTTTGCCTTCATTAGCAGCAGCCTGACTACTGCCAAGGGGAGTCACACAGGCAGTGTGTGGCTATCTCCTTTAGTGATAGAGACCACCATGATCCATGAAACAGATATGCCCCTGAGTTTCAGTCCTATGGTATTGAACACTGTATGGGTGCATATGCAACACATGGAAAGTACTTAAACTTCAGAAATGAGAACCCAGTCACAAAAGAGAGCGTGAGTCTATCTTTAACATATGCTTCCTATGCCATGTGAGATGAAAATACACATTTGCTGCAACAGTAAAATGACCTGGGAGTAGATTTCTTACCTCCACTCATAAACACCAAGTGCTCACATATTTACACTTATTTTAGGGGAATGGAATAAACTTGTAATGATGAATTAGCTGTCAGAACCAGATAAACAAAATGTGCCTCAATGATTCCAAGTGAAATAAAAGGTCAGAATCAGTATTAAAAACATACACCGGGGCCAGACTGCTGGTGGGCACTTATTGTGTAAGATTCTACTTCTGAGCTCAGTCCTTGGAACTCACATAAAGGAAAAAGTTGATAAATGACTCTACAAAGTTGTCCTCTAATGTTGGTATTGTGCAGGCAGGCACACATGCATGTACACATACAAGCACACACACACACACACACACACACACAACACTGATTAAATATTTTTTGGAAAAATATGGAATTATAAATTACCTCATTACATGATACTTAAAAGTATCATCTTATCAATTACTGAAATAAAAGAAAATGAGATTCTCAACTGAACATGGGAAAGACATCTGGTTTCACCGAGAGCAGTGTGATCTGAGCTGGGATTTGATGAGGTGAGTGACAGCTGGTCTTTAGCTCGACACTATGACAAGCACACAAACTGAATGACATTTTTCTGAAACTATGAGCAGAACAGTCGCAGACCTAGACTTCCTCACATTTTTGTATTATGTATCTTCAAATACTCTTTTTTTTTTTGATACTACACTGAGTTTCCTTGATGTGACAAGTCACATCAGAGGAATATATCAGAGAATTTATTGGAGCTTCCTTATGAGTCAATGTGACCTAGGAACATGCCACTCAAAAGACTGTGCTTCATATTTAAATGTCTCATAAACACCTTATCCAAATATTCTATATAAACTACTATGATGGAAGAAGCACTAACACTATTCACTAAGTGCCTCTTCAGATGAGCTTTGTACCACCTACTATGTGCCCATATTAGACATCTGTAAAACATCTGTCATGTGCTTCTTCTTCATTCTCACTGATATCCTTTTTAACTCATTCAGCTTTTTCAGTATCTTTGTACATATCCTACCAGATTTATTTTACACAATTGCCAGTATAATATACACAGAGTACAAACCTGGCCACATCATCTTCTCTTCTCCTCCTTAATCCATATACTTAGTGTTTTCACCATGTTCCATGAAAAATTCCAGATTTTTTTTTCAGACTCTGTGGGTAGAACACAGGTCCCTTAGGACAAGTAGGCACTCCAGTACTGAGCTGTGTGTGTCCCCATCCTGTAGATGACTAATTTCATAACAGAGCACAAAACATTAGGTCTTTTATGTCTAGCCACCTCCCTACTACTTCGCCATTCTGTCTTCGTGTCTCTTCACTACTGATCAGTAGTAAAACACTGAAATGCTGGTGCAGTTGAGTTTTACGGCTTATCCTTAATCTGGATAGCATATACATCCTCATTCTTCTCTTACACAGATGAATTCCTAAGTCTCTCCACATAAATCTCTACCAGCAAAAGGAATTGTTTTCATGTCATTGTCTTCATTTTCCTTTATTTTTTAAAAATAATTTTGCAAGATTTTACTGAATAGGTAATTACTCTTTTCTATTCAGGCACTGTTCTAGGCAGTGTGTAAAGAACATGTATATAATTGCTAGCATGTCTGCCCTCGTGGAGATTAGAATTGAAGAGTATGAGACAGACAAGAAAACAGAAAAAAGGAATAAAGGAGAAATAACTTCAAAGTTGATGTTTGCAGAGTAATATAAATTAGTAGTGACTGGAAGAGATCATACTTCATAAAGTGGCCAAGGAAGGGTTATATCCTCAAGAAAATTTAAGGGCATCAAAGTGGTAAGAAGGATATCGTCTCAAAGATCTGAAGCAAGAATGTCCCAGGCAGCAGAAACAAGGCCAAAGACTCTAAGCTATTATGTGGCTCAAAGAAAAAAAAAAAAAGGAATATGCAGAAATGAGTCCCAGGAGTCAGACACATGAAGATGTTGAAAATTCATCTGGGGGAAGAATGTAAGACGCATGAGGTTCTAGTAAGACAAATGGATTTGTCATGCTTAAAAAAATTTAATGTATGACTGCCCTCTGGGAGTTATGTATGTCTGTGTGTGTGTGTGTGTGTGTGTGTACATATGTATATATGTGTGTGTGTGTACATATGTATATATGTGTGTGTGTGTACATATGTATATGTGTGTGTGTATGTATTTCATTTCTTTGATGTTATGTTTGTCCATTGAGAGTAGGTGATAGAAATGCTTTTAACAAACATAAAACTTAACTGAAGTAAATGACTAGTATTGATAGCATAAACAGAATATTTTTAATTATCACACAGATTTAATTTGTATTTAGTAATTATATGGTAATCCTACAGTAAATGATGTGATCAGGTGTATGTGGCTCACAGAACAGCAGAAGGGCAGGATATCCCTGTTCATCCATCTCCTAAGGGTCAACTCCAGAACAAAGTTAAAGTCTTTTAATTAAAAAAGAACTCATTTGTAAATGGACCCATTTGACAATAAGGGAAACTGTTGTGCATTTCTTTGCAACCATATATTTATATTTTAAATTTTATTTCTGTTTTCCCACCACAATTGTACATTTTAAAATGATACCAGCAGAAACCATTCTATGATTACATTTCAGGTTTAACAACACTCGGATCTCTCTCTCTCTCTCTCTCTCTCTCTCTCTCTCTCACACACACACACACACACACACACACACACACACACACACACACACACAACTTAAGGGAATGGTTAGATTTTCAAAAATATTTGCCTTAATAATATAGATGTGTTTTAGAAAGCCTAAATCCTGTGTGTTCAATTAAGAAATCTAATCATTTGAATTGTAAATAAAGAAATTATCTAATAAAATTTAAAAAAGAAAAGAGAAAAGAAAAGAAAGTATGTAAATGTAGAAAAAACATCTAATCTTTAACTCATCTGTACCCTACATGGGTTTCTTTTAGACTTGGCTTGACTGAGAAGGAAGTTTCCTTGAGTAATTATGCTTGCTAAAGTTTGCTCGTTTCTTTCAGCCTCTAGATTATCATTCACTCCTATCTCCCAAACAGAGTGGACTTTGAATGAAGTATAAATTGTTGAGTTTGGAAGTCAACAAAGATCCTAACACAGTGAGGTTCTCGGTTCATACCCACTGTTTTATTGTTCTGTTACTGGAGTCCTGGAGCCTAAAAACCACTGAACACACCATCTCTCTATAGTACAATAGACACATTCAGGACATGATCACCCTCGGGCAATTACAGGGCAAAGGCAGATCAAATATTCCACTTGGCAGTTGACTGATGGTGTCACTAACTGCTTCTCAAGTGGCTTAAGTGTTACCATAAAAGTATAGGCTTAAATACAAGGAAGGCAAAACTCTGTAGAGACTGGATCCCAGTCATCCATTCTTGTTACTATTGGAGAAAGGATTTGCATTTGGCAGAGCTTGTCACTTGCACACTATAAAAGGAGAAAATGTTTTGTTCATTCTGGCAGGAATGATATTTTCCCTTTTAGATTTTTTTTTTCAAATAATTTTCTGATTAAAAAGTTACCCAGGTAAATCATTTTCCTCAGGACTAATGACATTCCCAGGCTAGTAGGCCTTAGTCCAAAATGCTAAACAAAGCGTTCTCTGGAATATTCCCCTCCAAACTGAATGCCAACGGGATCAAACTCTGGCATGCCCCGTCTACATTTTAATAGGGAACACACATTGAAAATAGAACTGGAAACTGAAGTTTCTTTAGATATCTGACCTTTGTTCTCTGTGCAATACGATTGAGGTTAACTTTAATATGCAAAATGTCAATACCCAATTGAATTATAAGAATGCAAGGAGGTGACATTTGGTAATTAGAAAAAGCGACACACACACAAAAAAAATCCAGAAGCCAAGTTTGTGCCATAAGTACATAACAGAAGACCTGAAAATGTTCATTTCCATCTTTCTATTTTTTGGTATGCTTTAATTAACCTCACTAAGGTTTTTCTGAAGAATACATTTCCTACTCAACACTGTGCCCCTTTGAATCTCCTAGATGTATCTGAACTTCTTCATGTGAAAGGAAATAAATGTCTTTTCCATTTCCTCTATGACTTTTATCACGTTTGCATTCATTCAGGCATGCTGAATGTCTGCTGTTCTCCAAAGAGCAATACTGATGTTTGCAAATATAAACCAGCATTTTCCGTTCTTGAGGCTTTCATTATAATGGGAAAGACTGCTAAGTAAAGAAGGAATTATAATGCACCAGGGAAAGAGGCACATTATAGGCATGCAAAGAATGTTCTGGGACATTGGCCTAGAGAGATAAGTAAAGTTTTTTCAGAGATTTCTTTGATCTTGGTGTTGAAGGGGCAATAGGATTTAAATCAGAAGAAAAAGAGACCATGTTAGGCAGTGACAAAGGTCTGAGTCCAAATAGACACAATGAACTTATATTTATATTAACTCTTGCCCAGAGCTTTAGCAGGAAAAAAAAACCTTCCATCTCAGGTATCTTTATATAGCTAAGTGATTTCTGTAGTAGAAATAGGAACACACTACTAATATGTATTCTAAGCAATATAATTTCACAGAAGTATCCCATATGTCGTATGAAACCTAGAGCTGGAATATATATTGGAACCTGAACACATAGGTGCCATGTAACCCTCAGCAAATTACTAAAAGCTTCAACACTCTTTGTGAACGGTGTATGCTATTAGCAACCACTTCGCATATGTTATTATCTAAATTAAATAAACTCCTGTAAAGGTATCAGAAAAGTCATGGCATGTGAACACTACACATAAATGTTATACACAATATGTATAAATTTCACAATCTTTATGTTTTATTAAATTATAATTCACATATAATAAAATTCATAGAATTTAAGTATATGAGGGGTTTTGTTGTTGTTATTGTTGTTGTTACTGTTGCTGTATTTTTAGTAAATTTCCTAGCATGTTGAAGCATGACTTCAGTCTAAGTCTAGATATTCTTTTTTTCAAAAGAAATACCTGTTTTCACTCACCTACCCCAAATATTTATAGAATTGCTTCCACTCATGTTCAGATACAAATCTTTATATGGATTTATAGTTCCAGAGAGAGAGAGAGAGAGAGAGAGAGAGAGAGAGTCCTTTAATGAATCAAAGGAGTTTCTTGTATTTCCTGTATTCCTCATCTTATAATAACACAGGAAAATTTGGGGTGCCTTTGGTAGTAACAGAATCTTTCCTGATTCTTAGTGAATTTAGGTAAGGTTCTGGGTCTAGAAACCTCACTGGCCATCTAAGACATTTTGAGCCAATGGCCTTAGGTTTCTTGCCTTGGGGATGTGGCAAATAAAATTCACAGACCACAGAGGACAAATTTTAAAAGGAGTAAATTATACATTCAAATTGGTAGCTTGAGGGTTGAGTGGGGCTCCCTTATAGCATGGTCCATGCCCAGAAGTGAAATGTTGCTTAGCTGCTAGTCTAGGGTTTTCTCAATGACTTACACCGGAAACTGTGGTGAGGTTTGCTAGGAGGCTGTTGGTCAGTCCAGTTTGCTGACCATTAAGAACCAAAGTGCCTTTCCTCGGTTTCAGTCTCTTCCTCATGTTTATCTTTCAAGCAAGGGTAAATGATAGAAAGTAATCAGAAATCAAAATTGACTTCTGGCAATTCTCTCCTTCAGTAAGGACTTTCTCATTACTGCTTTGGGTTACCAGTGCTATCTGGCCTCTCTCTCTCTCTCTCTCTCTCTCTCTCTCTCTCTCTCTCTCTCTCTCTCTGTGTGTGTGTGTGTGTTTGTGTGTGTGTCTGTGTCTGTGTCTGTGTCTGTGTCTATGTGTGTATATGTTCTGTGTGTCCATGCTGTCTGTCTCTCTGTATCTCTCTGTCTCTGTCTCTCAGTATTTTAAAAGCACAGCTTTGAACTTTGAACCTACTGGAGGACAGTACCTTGGTTGCTGCTGAATGTATTCATATTCACATATGCCTGTCCTGGACATTTGAACTCATTTAAATAAATACAAAGGCAGAGTAGCTTCCAGATCACACAGTACAAGCAAGAATAATTGTTTACAAAATGTTAATGCCTTTCATAGTGTCTACACAATGTTACAGCCCTATCATAATGGAATCATCAGTCACACTGCTATATATTGGACAATGCTAGACAACATGTAGTATTGGTATTATAAACTTTAGAAGTCTTCTATTTGTTTGTTTGTTATGATGGAGTCTTCTTTAACCCACCAAATCATCACATACCCAAGGCTGACCTTGAATTTCTAATTCTACTGCATTCTGGGTTCATAGGCATGGGTTACCATATCTGCTTTATGCAGTGCTGGAGATGGCTTGTATAGTGCTAAAGACTGAACATTCTGGAATTCCCTCTTCTTTTGTTCTAGATTAAGACCAGACTACCCATTTTTTTTTTCCAATTCAAATTTAATACAGCACCGTCTTGTGGTAAATCTCCACCCAAATATGCCCCAGCAATAAGAACAAGACTCAGTTAGTATGAATGCATGCTGTGCACCTAGATTGGGCAGATCTACTGCTACACTACCATCTTCCACATATGAGATCCCTTAGAATTTGCAGTGTCTCCAGTCCATGTGCTTCTGCTCTCTTTTCTTCTTCCCCCACTTCCATTTTCTCCTTCTTCTCTCTCCTCACCTTCCACTCCACCTTCCCTTTTATCTGCCCAATCATCAGTTCTCCTTTATTTTACAAATTAAGGTGGGAAGTATGTTTACAGGAAATCACCTGAGTGCTGACTCATTCCTTGTTCACAACCACTCACAGGAGAAGGGAATTAACATCAAGTATAATTAGCCCCAGGACTATCCACACAGCACCTGGAATCCAGGCTAAAACAATAAAAGAAGAGCTACTGACAGAAAAAATAATTCAAATTATATATGGACAAATATATATGTGCATATGACATACTCCTTTATTTAAAATAATACAAACTTCACTTTTACAAAGCTACAAATCTGAAAACTCTTTAAGAAAAGTAGCAGAATACAAAATCTACACACAGAAAGCAACGGCTTTCCTGAATATCAATACTAAACATGACAAGAAAGAAATAATAACCTAGAAAAAATGTATCAGTAACTCAAAATACATAAAAAGAAGCAAACCTAACCAAGGAAATGAAGAACAAAAAGACATCTACAAGGAATATTTTAAAATGCCAAAGAAATATATCAAAGATACTAGAATATAAAAAGACCTTCCATGCATGCAGAGCAGGAGAACGGGTATTGGAGAAACTGCTGCTGTATCCGAAGTAGTTTATGGCAATAACACAATCCACATTGAAATCCTACTCCTCACAGACCTAGAGAAAAATTAAAGTTCTTTTAGAAGCAGAAAAATAGTCAAATAGACAAGACAATCCTTGTAAGAAAGAAAAATGCTGCAGGTACCTCAATACCTAATGTCAAACAGACTTATGGTAACAAAAATAATATAGGCAGCTTGATGCTAGCACAAAATAGCATACAGAGCAGTGGAATAGAATGGAGAACTTAAATAAACCATCCCCACTGAAGCTAGTTAATTTATGATGAAGGTGTCAACAAGGTATATTAGAGAAAAGCATCTCCAACAAATGCTGCTGGAAAGATTGGATTTCTAAATGTCCTCTAGGACATATAGTGTTATTCTAATGACACTAACTCTGTGTTGTTTACTGTGCATAAATGTCAGGTAAAATATTCCTAAGAACAGAGAAGTGGAAATACATAATATTAAAAGACTTGTATACATAAAGGTAAAATTCACCAGAGCCAGAAGACAGCCTTCTGAATGAGGAAATAAAATTTTTGCTAATTACATCACTAATGGGAATAATACTCATGGTTTTTTTTTTTTTTTAAATAAAAAATCAAGAACTAAAACAATTAAGCACCAAAATGTTAAATCATCCAGTCAAGAAATGGACTAATGATTTCAAGAAACAATTTTCAAAAGTAGAAATTGAGATGGCCAATAGATATTTGGGAAAGTTCAACATCCTTAAACATTCACACACTTTTGAGGATCTACCTTACCCCACTTAGAATAGCTATTAGAAAACAAATGACAATTAGCATTGAGAATGTGGGGAGAGAAAAACACATTCATTGCAGGTGACCAAGAAACTTGTACAGCCACTATGATGACCAGGACTGTACAGTTCAATCATTCTGTTATTTCATTCTAGAAGTTCTGCCTTGTAGAATATTATCATACTTTTAAACCTATAATGAAAGCCAATGGAGAAGATGTACCTCTCCCCGAACAACATTAACATGTATATCCCAACCCATTGAAGCCTCTAGAACTCTGCTACTCTAAGGGAAGGAAGAAAATGTAGTATGTAAACATTCTCCTGATTATGTATTAGTATTGTGGGGTACCAATATACTAGTTTTAAACTAAACAGGACCAGCTCATCTTGAATTTTCCAAGCCAACATTTTCCTCCAAACTAAACAAACATGCCCGTGCAATACCAGACCAATAACAAAAATGCAAGAAGCTGCACATTTGCATGTCTTCTTGTGTAGTTTATAATTTTTCTCTCTGCTACATTCTATCTCAGTATGCCTAAATAGAGGCCACTTAAAATTTTACAATAAGAAATAAAGGATAAAAAGAAAATTTTAAATGAGTTTGTAAAAAAACTTAAGATTTATTTCTTTGTATGCAGGTAATATCATTTAAATGAATGGCCTTTCTTATTTTTAAAGTTGCAATTTCAAATTAGTAGAATCTTGTGGGCTTTTTATAATCCTTAGTTTTGATTAACACATTCAATTCCCTGCTTAAATGCTGTAATCTGAATATCAGCTCTACTTCTATTATTACTACATGGGTCCAACTATCACATATGTATTGTGTATGTGTGTGTATTTGTATATATGTATATGTGTATATACATATATATATATATATATGTGTGTGTATATATATATATATATATATATATATATATATATATATTCAGATGGGAAATATTATTCTTTTATGAGGGATTTCATACTTCCTTTGCATGAGTTCATCTTCCCCTGCAATGCCTGCTACCCTTTGTCCCCCATACTCCCATACTTTCCTTTGATTAAGCCTTTTGGCCCATATTATGCCTCTTCTGTACTTTCATTTCATCTATTCTGACCCCTTAACATCTATCAAATGGCCCTTTCTAGCTTTCTCTCTTCTACTTGTGTACCAAGTTAATCACAGAACAGTTCGAATCTAGGATTCATGTTTCAGAAAGACTATATAACCATTGACTTTCTGGACTTGACTTATCTCTCTCAGTAAAATTTTCCAATTCCATCCACTTAACCTGAAATTTCAGAATTTTGTTTTTCTTTGTAGCTAGGTATCAGTCCACTTTGTATATATGCTATTTTTCTTATTATCCATATGTTGAGGGATATCTATCTAGCTTGATTCCATTTCATAGCTACTGTGAATAGAGCAGTATTACACACGTTTGTGCAAGTGTCTTCGTAGTAATGATACCCAGGAGTAATATAGCTGGGTAATATGGTAGTACTGTTTCTTGCTATTTTTTTTTTTTTTTTGAGAAACTTCTAGATTGATTTTCGAAGTGATATAGTGATCTCCTGTCACCATGTCCACTCAGTTGTAACCTTCTGAAATGAGAATGACTCTTTTTCCATAGCAACCATCATTCCCTGTTAAGGTATCACGGTGGGGAGAGTGCCCATAGGTATCACGGTGGGGAGAGTGCACATAGGTATCACGGTGGGGAAAGTGCCCATAGGTATCACGGTGGGGAAAGTGCCCATAGGTATCACGGTGGGGAGAGTGCACATAGGTATCACGGTGGGGAAAGTGCCCATAGGTATCACGGTGGGGAGAGTGCCTATAGGTATCACAGTGGAGAGAGTGCCCATAGGTATCACAGTGGGGAGAGTGCCCATACTCCATTGCTTACAGCATAGCCATGCTCTTATTGGCTACATTAACTGGATTTAGTCCATTATCCAAACAAGAATGACATGGAGCTGGGAAGAAGGTTAGGTTAGGGGGAATATGGATAAGTTGGAGGAAAAGGGGGAAATATGATGGTATTCCCTTGTATACATACATAAAAGTCTTCAAATATAAAAAATAAAAATTATTTGCCTCCATGTTTTAAAAGACTGAAATGCTCTGATAAAATATTCAATGAATTGCCTGAGGTAACATTTTATCTTTCACGCATATGGATATTTGTACATAAAAACATAGTCTCTCTCTCTCTCTCTCTCTCTCTCTCTCTCTCTCTCTCTCTCTCTCTCTCTCCCTCCCTCCCTCCCTCCCTCCCTCCCTCTCCCTCTCCCTCTCCTTTCCCTCTCTTTTTCTCTCTCTCATATACACACAAACATACACACACACACATACATATTCACTCACACACAACCCTGTTTAAATATTCTCAAAAGATCTTGACATTGAAACCTCCATTGTTACTCCAAGCTGAAGAGCAGAATATATGAACAGAAAATAAATAGTTTTATATTGTAGTTTAGAAAAACCACTGCATTACATATAGCAATTTGGCCATCTCCCTACTGCATCATCTGCGGAAAGGTATATGTTCTGCAGAAACACTGAAGTACAAACTAGTCTACTTGTCAAGTGCCTAAATGAGCACACAAAGGCTTTTAAAACAGTAACTGGCAGTTTATAAGCTTTTATTTATAAAAAATTGCTGAATGTTAACATAAAAAGCCTTCATATCTGTTTACTTAAGCAAGCCCCTATGGGCTATGAAAATGCAGCTATTAGATGAATTTTAGGCATTGTACTCTTTGAAAGAAAATGCAGTTGAAGTAGGATTATGCATGCCCCCAAACTCAATGCAAACGACTCCTCTAATTACCTTTCCTTCATGCCAAATTTTCATACTTGTATCTCAGACGTTAATGCCTCTTATGTATTGATTACACTAAACGAGCTTTATTCTTAAATACTCTTATCTTCTCAGCACTTTCTTTTCTCCTTTGCACATTTTACCCCTTCCATGTATCCAACATCCATCAAATTCAAATTTCTTTGAATTTGACTTTTAAGATGAGCAACTTTTAAAATGTGAGTTTCTTACTCTGGAAACTGTTCTTTCCTCTTTAGAGGATACAGAGGCCTGATCTCTTAGCTTTCGTTTCTAAACAACACAAATTTTCATGTAAGACAGAAAGCTTTGGCACATTGATGCTTGATTTCACGGCAGAGAAGTGTCCACTACCATTCAAAAAGGCTGATGTTAATAAAATGACACCCATCTACCTCACATGTGCTCTAAGACGTTTTATTATTACAAGTTTATCTTCCATCACTTGTAATGAGAGCTGAGAGGGAACACCTATCAGTTGGCCATTCTAATACGAACTTACAAAGTAATAATATTGCATCTGCCTGGTGGATAACAGCAAATTTTTACCATATTTTTAAGAGCCATTCAGCTTTGTTAGCAATCAATAATACATTATACTCTTAAGTCAAATCTCCAAAACAGAAGTGCATCTTTACTTCTCCTAGATAAGCATTAATGTAAGTAACAAGACTAAATATTATTCATTCATGCTGAATGTTTGCATTATGAGTAGGCATTTCAAACCTCAGAAAAAGGAGTTTTGACATTTAGCCTGATGTGCTTTCCATATTTTGTAGTTATTTTAAAGTTTATGCTGGAAACTTCTTTCTGGGAATCCTTTCACTATTATTGAACAATAATTGATTTAGTTTTCTGCATAAATTAAAGTTTGAAAAATGTTTCTTGCCTATATATTTTTTTTATATCAGTGCCAAGTCTTTTTTTTTTCTGCTTTAAAAAACAAGCAGTCCTAAAATATAGATAACCTTATTTGTCAAATGACCAATGCAGTCATCAATGTGAGCAGAACTTTCCACATGCTCCTAGCACCCAGGGAACTGCATGAGCTGTGGATGTGAGATGCTCTTTGGGTACTTTTTCTATCCTTTGCACAGCCTTTATTGAATTTTCAGAAAGGAAATAAATACTACCAATTTTCCATCTTACCTGATTTCAAATAAAGCTCCCAATACACTGATGAGTCCTTTGTCATACTATGTGATGACAGGCATCACACAAAGGAGACTTTGTTATTCACACAGTGAAAATAAGAAAAAAATTAAACCATCTTGAAATTGCATCTAAGCTTCAATTAGGACAGTATCAGTAAAGAACTCTTGGCATTTGGAAAATGTTGGCAGCTTTTTTCCTGCTCAGTGAAGCTGACAAAGATCCTTCCATACTCATTACACATAAAAAAAATAATAAGAGATAGAAAATAAGTCATTAGTTCTATAGGGTTGTGTATAAATAGTTCAGAGATTGTAGAGATCAATGTTTAATTACTATTTTAAAATATAGTAGACACAACATCTCCATATATTTTTAGTATTTTCTTTGTTTCTAATAGAACATGTCTCATAATCATATGTCTACACTGTTTTAAGCTTTTATACATATACAAATACATATATACACATTTACACCCCTCCAAGTGCCATCCCTCCAAGAAGCCACTTGTCTTTGCATATAACTCTTAGGTTTAAATATGCTTCCTAACTGTGAATATTTTACTTCTTGGACATTTCTTGTCCTAGAACTCAGCAAGTTTTGTACAATACATACAAAAAAATCACCTACATGTTCACATAAACTATATATATATATATATATATATATATATATATATATGCATGTTAATTGGGATATATGCCTACAAATATTTATTTTAGGAAATATGAACTTGTGAGGAGGCCCAAACAGTTATCGACATGATACTTTCAGTATATCTACTTATCTGTTGAATTAAATAAGAAGTATGAAATGGGGCCTGGAGAGATGGAAAAGTGGTTAAAAGCATTGATTGTTTTTCCAAAGGACCTAGGTTCAATTCCCAGTAGCCACAAGACAACTCACAATTGTCTCTAACTCCAGTTTCAGGGGATCCAGCACCTTCACAAAAAACATATAAAGTCAAAACATCAATGCACATAAAATTCAAAATATAAAGTTAAATAAAATAATTAAAATATGTAAAGTTTAAAATTTCTTACATCTTAGTTATGAATTTCAAAACCTATCTGAGTTTGTATTAATTCTTCCCCATAAACTACCTACCCCTATTATCCAAGAAAGTTGAGATCTAGTGAAACATGGAAATAAGTCATCTGGATAATGAAATTTTCTAGCAGTCTGGGATCCTATGCATACATCTTTTTCCTTTCTATTCTCGCGTTTCCCTATACTGTTTCTCTGTTCAGCATGGGTATGTTTTTTCTTTCAAGGTATACTTTCAATGGGATTAAAAAATATTTTGGTTAAAATTATGCCATAAAAATTTACAAGTGAAGAAAGAGAACTTCAGACCAATTTCTCTTATGAATATCAATGCAAAAATTACACAATACACATCAAAATGATCATCCATCATGATGAAGTAGGTGTCATCCCAGGGATGCAGGGATGGTTCAAACTACCAAAATCCATCGACATAATCCACTATATAAACAAACTCAAAGTGGGAGGTGGGGAGAAACATGATCATCTTGTTACATGCTGAGAAAGCATTTAACAAAATTCATGATAAAAATTCATGATAAATTCACTTCTTCATGATAAAAGTCTTGGAAAGTTCAGGAATTCCAGGCCAATACCAAAACATATATGGCAATATACAGCACACCAGGATCCAACATCAAACTAAATGGAGAGAAACTTGAAGCAATCCCACTAAAATCAGGGACTAGAAAGGCTAGCCACTCTCGCCCTACCTATTCAGTATAGATGTCCTAGCCAGAGCAATTAGACAACAAAAGGAGGTCAAAGGGATACAAATTGGAAAGGAAGACGTGAAAATATAACTATTTGCAGATGATATGATAGAATACTTAAGTGAGCCCAAAAATCCCCCAGAGAATTATTAAGCCTGATAAACAACTTCAGCAAAGTGACTGGATATAAAATTAACAAAAACACATTAGTAGCCTCCCTTGACTCAAAGGATAAACAGGCTGAGAGGAATTAGCAAATGACATCCTTCATATTAGTCACAGATAATATAAAATATCTTGGAATGACTCTAAGCAAGCAAGTGAAAGATATGTATGACAAGAACTTTGAGTTTCTGAAGAAAAAATTGAAAAAGATCTCAGAAGATAAAAAGATCTCCCATGCTCATGGATTGGCAGAAATAATATAGTAAAAATTGGTCATCTTGTTGAAAGCAATCTATAGATTCAATGCAATCCCCATCAAAATCCCAACTCAATTCTTCATAGAGTTAGAAAGAGAAATTATCAAATTAATTTGGAATAACAACAACAACAACAACAACAACAACAACAAAACAGGATAGCAAAAAATACTCTTAACAATAAAAGAACATCTGGGGAAATCATGGTCCCTGACCTCAAGTTATATTACAGAAGAGTAGTGATAAAAACTATATGGTATTGATACAGAGACAAGCAGGAAGATCAGTGGAATAGAATTTAATACCCAGGAATGACCCCACACACCTATGCTCACTTGATCTTTGACGAAGGAACTAAAACCATCCTGTGGAAAAAAGACAGCATTTTCAACAAATGGTGCTGGTTCAATGGTGGCTAGCATTCAGAAGAATGCAAATTGATCCGTTCTTATCTCCTTGTACAAAGCTCAAGTCCAGGTGAAGTAAGGGCCTACACATAAAACCAGATATACTGAAACTAATAGAAAAGAAAGTGGGGAAGAACCTCACGCACACAGGCATAGGGGAAATTTTCCTGAACAGAATATCAGTGGTTTATGCTCTAAGATCAACAATAGACAAATGGGATATCAAAAAATTGCAAAGCTTTTGTAAGACAAAGGACACTGTCAATAGGACAAAATAGCAAGTAACAAATTGGGAAATGATCTTTACCAATCCTACATCTGATAGAGAGCTAATATCTAATATATGCAAATAACTCAAGAAGTTAGACTCAAGATAACCAAAACCCTATTAAAAATGGGATACAGAGCTAAACAAAGAATTCTCAACTGAGAAATATCGAATGGCCAAGGAACACCTAAAGAAATATTCAATGTCCTTAGTCATCAGGGAAATGCAAATCACAACAACCATGAGATTCCACCTCATACCAGTCAGAATGGCCAAAAACTCAGGTGACAGCAGATGCTGGAGAAGATGTAGAGAAAGATGAATAAATACTCCTCCTTTGTTGGTGGGATTGCAAGCTGGTGCAACCACTCTACAAATCAGTCTGGCGATCCCTCAGAAAATTGGAAATAGTATTACCTGAGACCCCAGCTATACCACTCCTGGGCATATACCCAGAAGGTACCCCAACATATAACAAGGGAACATGGTCTACCATGTTCATAGCAGCCTTATTTATAATAGCCAGAAGCTGGAAAGCACCCAGATGTCCTTCAATAGAGGAATGGATACAGAAAATGTGGTACATTTACACAGTGGTGTACTATTCAGCTATTAAAAACAATGACTTCATAAAATTGTTAAGCAAATGGATGGAACTAGAAAATATCCTGAGTGATGTAACCTAGTCACAAAATAGCACACATGGTATGCATTCACTAATAAGTGGATATTAACCCAAAAGTTCGAAATACCCACAGAGCAAATGAAGCTCAGGAAGAAGGAAGACCATAGTTTGGATGCTTCGGTCCTTCTGAGAAGGAGGAAAAATATTCACAGGAGTAAATATGGAGACAAAGTATGGAACAGAGAATGAAGGAAAGGAAATCCGGAGACTGCCCCACCTGGGCATCTATCCCACATACAATCACCAAACCCAGACACTATTATAGATACCAAGAAGTACATGCTGACAGGAGCCTGATATAGCTGTCTCCCGAGAGGCTTGTCCAGAGCCTGAAAAATACACAGGTGGATGCTCTCAGCCAACCATTGGACTGATCACGGGGTTACCAATGGAGGAGCTAGAGAAAGGACTGAAGAAGCTGAAGGAGTTTGCAAACCCATAGGAAGAAAAACAATATCAACCAACCAGATACCCCAGAGCTCCTAAGGACTAAACCCCCAAGCAAAGAGCACACATGGAGGGACTCATGGCTCCAGCTGCATATGTAGCAGAGGATGGTTTTGTTGGGTATCAGTGGGAGGAGATGCCCTTGGTCATATGAAGGCTTGATGCCCCAGTGTAGGGAAATTCAAGGGTGGGGAGGTGGAAGAGGATAGGTGGGTGTGGGAACACCCTCATATAAGCAGGGAGAGGGAGGATGAGATAAGGAGAGTCCAAGGCAGAAACTGGGAAATGGGATAACATTTGAAATGTAAATAAAGAAAAAAAATCTAATTAAAAAAAGAAGAAAAAAGTCAATATATAAGAAAAAATTTCCAAGTGGACAATATGGAGAGGGAAAAAAAACATTAAAAAGCATGAGCTTATATCATCCTGCTTGAGGTAACTCAGACCCAAAAGGACATGTATGGTATGGTATGTACTCACTATTAAGTAGATATTAGCCGAGAAAAAAAAATTAGAGAACACCCAAGATACAGTCCACAGAACTAAAAGAATTCAAGGAGCTCAAGGGCCCAAGTGAGACAGCCTCAGTCCACTTGGGAGGGAGAAGAAAGCAATCACAAGTAGGGAGGGAGGGACGGACCTTGGAGGGAAAGTGGACCGAGGTTTGGGGGGAAGAGGGCAAGCTGATCTGGTATTGGGTGAGGGGGAAGTTCTGAAGTCCTGAGAGCCAGCATAAAGAATGAAAACAGGCAACCTTCTTGGAAGTAGGAGGTTGGTGGGACCCTCCAAAATGAACCAGACCTGGAAGTTCAGAGACTCTTAGGACTCAAAGGGAGGGACCTTAGATGAAATGTCAGACAAAAGGGAGAGGGAACTTATAGAGCACACCTCCAGTAGGAAGACAGGGTATCAAGTGACTGGATGTCCCAGGGAGTTTAGAGGTCTGGTGAGGTCAGGAGAGGGGGATGAGGGGAAGACATCCTCGTGGGCACGGGGGGTGGGGGGGGGTAGAGGGGGGCGAAGCAGGGAGGAGGTATGGGATATTGAACAACAGTCTGAGGGTGAACCGGGAAAGGAATAAAATCTGGAGTATAAAAATAAATAATAATAATAATAATAATAATAATAATAATAATAATAATAATAATAATGATAATAATAAAAAGATGGAAAACATGATCTGTTCACACTTGTTCGCTACTTTCAAAAGGACTTCCGGAAGCAGAGTTGGCAAGAATGTGTGGACGCTGGCACTTGGTGCCCTGGGATGCAAAAAGGTTACTTCTTTGCAATATGTCAGGTTTAAGATTTGTTTTCCCCTTTTGATTTCCGCTTCCCATTATTATTAGTTCACCTTCATGTTGTAAACTTGAATATCATGCTCTCTGCTCCTCCCTGTTCCAGAGATAGCCACATCTTCTTGTGCAGTGCCAGCCTCATCCTGTAAACAAAATGGCGAAGGTCGGTGTGAACAAATTTGGCCGCATTGGATGCCTGGTTACCAGGGCTGCCATCTGCTCTCCGCTAGGCAAGATGGAGATTGTTGCCATCAACAACCCCTTCCGATTGACCTCAACTACATGGTCTACATGTTCCAGTATGACTCCACCCATGGCAAATTCAATGGTACAGTCAAGGCTGAGAATGGGAAGCTTATCATCATCCGGAAGCCCATCACCATCTTCCAGGAGCAAGATCCCGCTAACATCAAATGGGGTGATGCTGGTGTTTGGTATATTGTAGAGTCGACTGGCGTCTTCACCACCATGGAGAAGGCCGGGGCCCAGTTGAAGGATGGGGCCAAAAGGGTCATCATCTCCGACTCTCCTGCCGATGCCTCCATGTTTGTGATGAGTACATACCACGAGAAATATGATAACTCACTCAAGATTGTCAGCTATACATCCTGCACCACCAACTGCTTAGCCCCCCTGGCCAAGGTCATCCATGACAACTTTGGCATCATGGAAGGGCTCGTGACCACTATTCATGCCATTACTGCCACTCAGAAGATTGCGGATGGCCCCTCTGGAAAGCTGTGGTATGATGGCTGTGGGCTTCCCAGAACATCATCCCTGCATCCCCTGATGCTGCGAAGGCTGTGGGCAGGGTCATTTCAGAGCTGAACATGAAGATCACTGGCATGGCCTTTTGTGTTCCTACCCCTAATGTAGCCATCATGGATCTGACATGCCATCTGGAGAAACCTGCCAAGTATGATGACATCAAGAAGGTGGTGACGCAGGCATCTGAGGGCCCACTGAAGGGCATCCTGGACTACACTGAGGACCAGGTTGTCTCCTGGGACTTCAACAGCAACTCCCACTCTTCCACCTTTGATGCTGGGGCTGGCATTGATCTAAATGACAACTTTGTAATCTCATTTCCTGGTATGAAAATGAATATGGCTACAGAAGGACGGTGGTGGACCTCATGGTTTACATGGCCTTCAGGGAGTAAGGAACCCTGGACCACCCACCCCAGCAAGGACACTGAGGGCAAGAGAGAGGTCCTCGGTTGCTGAGGATTCCCTATCCCAACACTGAACATCTCCCTCACAATTTCCATCCCAGATCTCCATGATAACGGGGGGGAGGGGGCTAGGGAGTTCTCCCTACTCTCCTGAATACCATCAATAAAGTTTGCAGTACCCACCAACCCAAAAAAGAAAATCACTAACACACTTTCTATTTCAAATACATAAATAAGGCAAGGAAGGGTCATTTTCCCCTACTTGCCTTCGATATTTCTCCTAATATCGCTCTGTTTGTGCTTCTAGCATTTCTTTTTGAGTATTTTCTCATGCAAATATTAGCTCCATTATCTTTCTTAGTTTATAAATGTCTCCTGGAAATCATGTTTGTCTGGTTGGAGAGCTTACCCCCCACTGTGTTCTTCTTGTATGTTTCTGTCAGTTTTTCCATGCTGTATGCCTGCCTTCTCTGTCTACTAGTGTTTTCTAACTAGAAGCAGTATCAACACAGACCAGGAAGTGCCTATGTATATTTTGGATTTATTTTCAGTTATATTGCGCCTATGTAGCTTGGGATTTATTTTCAGTTATATTGCTAGTATTTGGGAGACATTTTTTCCTTTTATTGGAAATATTTTTCCTCATATAATATATCCCTTTCCTTTTTTCCTCCCCAATTCCTTCCCATGTAGATTCACCATTTTCTCTCTCGTAAGAAGAAAGGCAGGCTTCTAAGGGATAACAAATAAAATTAAGGAAGATAAAAAGCAGGATTATGCATTGAATGGTAAGTGTGATTAAGAGATTCTTACATAGAACCCTGTCACTGACTTCCTCTCAACAGTGTCCACTTTGTCTCTGCTGGTGAACATAGGGAATCTCTTCTTGCTGAGAGGAAGCGGCTCTCCTCACTCACCACCAATGCTGAAATATAGCAAATCCTGGGCTTTGACATAATAAAAATATGTAAGTTGGTTTTGTTTTTGTCAAAATTACAATGTGAGCAATTTTCCACTCTTAATTATTCTGTGTATGGAGAGATGAAAAAGTCTCTCTCTCTCTTCTCTCTCTTCTCTTCTCTTCTCTTCTCTTCTCTTCTCTTCTCTTCTCTTCTCTTCTCTTCTCTTCTCTTCTCTTCTCTTCTCTTCTNTCTCCTCTCCTCTCCTCTCCTCTCCTCTCCTCTCCTACACTGAAGTAGCTGTACTGGGAAGCACCAGCCCATAGAGGTAACATCTGGACGTGTCCCCATAAGGAAAAAGAATTCTACTCTGGAAATTGAATATCTTTTCATCTGGCTTCCTAACTGAAGATGAAGCAAAGCAAAACAGTAGACACCATCCTGGAAAGCAAAGCAAGCCTGTGAGCACTCCTCTGGTGTCACTGTGAAGGCATGCTTTGATAAGGCATACTTTTAATTCACATCTTTTGTATAGAGCCATTAAACTCACTCAGCTCATGGTATTATCAAGAAAGGAACCATTTACTAAGGGGTTTAGTTGTTTTATTATTATTATTATTATTATGACTACTAACACGCTATTGTTGATATGTTCTATAGAACACAGCCTTTGAACACTAACAAGTACCTGTTAGATGAATAAGTTACTGAAACCATCTTTTGAAATTAGAAAAGCTATTTATAAAATCAAAGTAAAAAATAAAATGAGAAAATATTCTGTTATATTTGTATCCATTCAGCTGATTGTATTGGGAAAAAAAAATCCCCTAATAAAAGATTGCCTTAATTACAATATTCTCCCCTACAGTACATTGTGCTTTTTAATTTCACTTTAGCTAAAACACAGCAGTGATAATCTGCCTCCCCTATGCTTAGTAAGATATGATTTATTTTATGGTAACTTATTTGACAAGGCTGGCCCCTGTCTAGAACCTTCAAAGTATATTAGATGATGAACATTTTCAAATTACATGGTCTGCAATTCCTGGTTCCACTACATTTCCACCCTGCTTTCAGACCCAGTGAACTGCATTTGATGAGGCTGCATTTGGTACAAAATCTTCCTTTGGGTACATAATTGAAACTATTCTACCAAATCTGTTTTACTTACACAGCATAAAGTGCCATCATTCTGTCAACCACTGAGAAATATCTGATGCTACCGTGGACATTTAGCATTTGTATTAAAATGACATTTAACTTTCTTCTGGGATATGGATGGCATCAAAACTAACTTTTCAGGGAGAGTGCATGACCACTAGTTCCAATGTAAATTATTAATAATAATAATAATAATAATAATAATAATAATAATTATTCAAGGGTATTTTGAGTAAGGGTTCAGACACAAGGATATAAAAATCATATTGACCAACAGCCCTTCCAGTCTAAAACCAGAGGTCTAAGGGATTTATGGTGAACAAATGCACCTGGCCAATTAGGCATATGGCTTACCTTTTGGGCCCTGTGTTATGCCAACAGGAATATGTGAAAGCATTGGTGGGTAGAGACTTGGGGGGCAAAGACACTAAATAGAGTTTTCTCAATCAAATCTAAAATATTTTTTACATGCTTGAAAATTGGTTGATTCTTCTAGCCAGGCATTTGGTAACAACTGCCAGCTTCTCTGTTTATTTTCATTCTATATCCAAAGAAAACATGCCTCTGGGCCTTCCAAAGAAGTACATGTTTACACAAAACAGAAAAATAAGTAGGTAATGTTTGCTCACTAGCAAAATTTACAGCAGAGGACATGCTGGCCTGTGGGACAGGACATTAGTTTTACTGAGGTCAATGTCGAAGCACTTTCAAGGAAAAGTACACTCTCTTGCTAAAGTAAGTGCAAACCAATGCAAAGAAAACTGATAAAAGTGGGCGAGTCTTAAGGTTACACCTACAAGTGGTGCTAAAGAAAGTTATGAGCAGAGCCCTTTAGAGAAGCTGCCGAGTTCAGGACACTCAGCCTCTATCTTCTGTCTGTTATCTCCAAATGTGACAGTTCTGTGGACTCCAAAAACACAAGAATGGGTTGTTTCTAAGAATGATAAGAAGGAAAAGTTTTATACTTACACACAGAAATGTCAGACCAAAGTATCCTTGCTTTATCCTCTTTATGATTTTAAACTGGGGTCTCAAATTGTCTCCATGCCACAAACACTTTTTGATATGACTAAATGTGAGTAAATTTTGACAGCTGTAAACTATTACAAATCTTGAACTTCAGAGGAAGTGGTATGTATATGACCTGATCACAGAATGTCACTTCAGGCTCCAGGTTCTGATAGTTGTCTACTCTATATCTTTGACTCAGTCTGTATATTCCTTTTTGGTTAAAAAAAAAGAAGATAGTTTTAATTAGCATTTAAAAATTTCATATACATGCATAATATATTTTGACCATGTTAATCTTTTATCATCCACTTTCTTATAGGATCCTATGATTGCATCTGAATTATGACAATTGTATATAACACATGCACAAAAGAATCCAATGTGATAGGTCTCCTAGATTAGAGGATTATGTCTTAATGAAATGATAAAGGGAACTGATGCACATTATTTTTAAACTTTACTATTTCAAAGAGCACATGTGTCATTGTGTGCTCCATTAATGCAGACCAAATTATTATGATGCCAAGTACAATTAGCTCAGAATAAAATACAATACATTTTTATAGCATATTCACTGCCAAAAATGCTGGGCAAAAGTTAAACAAAGAGACTTCGGAATTACTGCAACATTTCTCATCATAATCAAAACTAGTGACTGATGCTATATAACAACAAAAATTCATAGCCTACAGATACTGTGGTTAATTACAATACGGCCTGAGAATGCAATATGTAACAAGGGCTCCTGCAACCCATAAGAAGAGAGAGCTAGAAAACCTAGTCATTCTTTTGCCACCAAAACAGAGGTTAAAAAGAAACTGGTAAGGCAGTACAGTAGCAGCTGGAAAAAAAAAAACCTGTAATTGATTCAAGAACACAAAGTCTCTTTCGTTCACCTCATTGTCTTAAGTATTATCTGGGTGAACACATCTTTTCAGAATATTTCAGTTACTCCATGTTCTCAGGAGTTACACGGCTTACAATAACACGGCCCAACAATTTATGGATAGGAATAACTTCTTAGATTGATACCTTGAAAGAACTGACTGACTTACAGTATCAAGTATTCTGAATTTATTCAATATTTCACTCAAATAACTTAGAGTAAAATATGGCCACAAAGAAAGCATTGGCACACTACCTGTGGTTAATTTCCAGTTGTTACAGTATCAAGTATTCTGCATTTATTGAATATTTCACTCAAATAACTTAGAGTAAAATATGCCCACAAAGAATGCATTGGCACAATACCTGTTGAACATTTCCAGTTGTCTGGGCGACACAGGCATATGATATCAAGATGGTTTTCCATCAAATATGCTTTCCAGGGACCTGTAAGAAGGAAACAGAGACTTCTGCATTATTTGTGTTTCAATTGGAATTATCTTCTACTTAACTTTCAATAATCTATGGCAATGGTTACTATTTCTCTTAGGATACTGTTTTCCCCCCTGAGGGGTAAAGTTTTTCCTTCCTCAATCAAAGTATATTTATTTGCTGCTTCCTTAATTCCATTTTATTAATTCTACTAACTTTGAACAAAGGCAGGGGATTTAAAACTTTCAAATATTCCTAATAATGTTTGAAGCTTATCCTTTGATACTCAGTTAATTAAGTATACAAGCTCCTTCAGATTGGCCTCTTATATAAATTTCTCTATTTATTGGGACAGATTTTGACATGTCTTCTTCAAATTTCTGTCTCATCTTCATATATATATATATATATATATTTGGTAGTAACCTTGCTGGAGTAGGTGTGTCACCATGGGCATGGACATTAATACCCTCATCCTAGCTGCCTGGAAGCTTATATTTGGCTAGCATCCTTCATTAAAGATTTAGAACTCTCAGCTTCTCCTGCACCATGCCTGCCTGAATGCTGCCATGTTTTTGCCTTTGTGATAATGGACTGAACCTCTGTACCTGTAAGCCAACCTTAATTAAAAATCCTTATAAGAGTTACTTTGGTTATGGTATCTGTTCAGAGCAGTTAAACTCTAACTAAGACTATGTGTGTTTTAGTATATGCAAAACTTTATACATTCATAAGAGCTAATAAATCCAACCAACATATCATCATGAAATGATAGAGGTTTTGTTTTCTTTGAACAAAGGAAGAGAGTGATAAAATTATTATGTAATGGACACTAGTATCCCTAACTCTTACCAACATTCATACATGAATTTCTAAGGCTTGTGAGTGACATGAGCTGGAGGAAATTAGTCTTGAGTTTGGCCTTCTTTTATTTTATTTCTATGTATATCTGTGTTTGCCTGAATGTGTGACTGTGGACCATATACCCCTGGAGGCTAGAAGAGAGAGCTGGATCCCCTGGCACTGGAGTTCTAGATGGATGCGTGCCACCTTGTGGGTGGTGAAAAATAGCCTGGTATTTCTGGAAGAGCAGTCAGTGCTTATCCAGTGTTGAGCCATTTATCCAGGCCCTGGGTTAAGTGTTGAGTGGCTGGAGAGAAGGGTGTGTTCTCAAGGGCACTTACTCCCAAAGAGGACTAAATTCCCTTCCCAGCACCCTATCAGGTATCTCTAAACCTATAACTCTGGTTTCAGGGATTCTTGTGGCCTCGACAGGCACCTGCAACTAACACACACACACACACACACACACACACACACAACTAAAAATAAACAACTTTTTAAAAATTCCTTCAGCCCTAGAGGCTCTACAAAATATGACCAGAACCAACTTAGAGAGATTTCGTTCATTTAGAGAGATTTCGTTCATTTAGCTGTATCAAATGTAAAATGCTATTAGTGCTTTAAAATGTGTCTCCTAGTTGTGGAAAGCTCAAAAAAAAAAAAAAAAAAAAAAAAAAAGACCCTGGTGATAAACAGCCATGGGGATTGTAAACTCTATAGTGTATTAAAATTATAAAGTAGGATTAGTCCTTCATGCTCTGCACATCAGCTTATAAAAATGGTAACACTGCTACTTTGTCATGCCATCATCACTTATAACTGAGCTTAAGTCAGTGACCATGAATTCTCATAAAACTGGAAGGCTCAAATGAGAAAGTATTTCATAAGCGACATCTCATCCTATTACCAGGCAGAAGGTGGAAAAGGTTACAAATGGCCACATTAAAGTGAGGGGATGACTAAGCATTTGAAAAGTAGTGGGGAACATGATTATTTTATTAGAGAGAAAGGTGAAAGGTCAGAAATGGAAAATAAAAAAACAGGAAGCCCTGAAATGGAGAAGGAAGTGTCACAGCGGGTAGATTAGCTACAGAAAGCCTACTCCAGATGACCAGCAGAAGCGTGGGCGAGGGGTCTTCAGGAACAAACTCAGACAGTTGCTTCAGACAGAGGCAGAAGATTATAAATCAGACACTGTCTTTCTTTGTTGAGGAAAAACAACATCCATTGAAACATTTCCCTCTTCCTCATATGACACACTCATTTCACTCTTTCAAATTAGGATGTCCTTCTAAGGTTTCTTTTCGAACATTACATTTTTATTAAAACAAAAAGGTTTTCATGACAACTGCATTCATATAACTTTCTATAAATTAAGATTACAGTATGTTAGAATTGACACTGTTTGAAAACTGTAGTCACACATAGAAAATTTGTCATATACCTATATTCCTTAACTGTAATGTTTTGTAAGTTTAGCTGCTGTATCAACAATATTGTTAGGCTCAATCAAAACACATAAGAATAAGGAAGAAGAAAAAATAAAATTATAATCACTTTATGGCATCATGACTATTCACTTAAGAGTCTGGCTTTCCTATCAGACATGGGTCTCCAACATGGTTCAGTATATAAAGTTGTTTTTTTTTTTTTTTTTTTTTATTTTTAAAATTATTTTATTAGATATTTTCTTCATTTACATTTCAAATGTTATCTCGAATGTCCCCTATACCCTCCCCCCACCCTACTCCCCTGCCCACT
>NC_034604.1:43185311-43192002 GCF_900095145.1 Mus pahari
ATATTAGAATGGCTACTCCAGCTTGTTTCTTTGGACCATTTGCTTGGAAAATTGTTTTCCAGCCTTTCACTTTGAGGTAATGTTTATCCTTTTCTCTTTTTTTTTTTTTTTTTTTTTTTAATGCTAGCTTGATAACCTGAGTTCATTTCCTGGAACACATCAAATATTCTGGATGTTGTAATATACACTGATAATTCCAGAACTCACTCACATGGTGAGGTGAGAAATGAAGACTAGAGATTTACCCACCAACTTATATACCAGCTAGTCTGGAATATAAACCACAGCAGGAGAACAAGAGGGGTTTTGGTGTGGTAAAGGGGAATAGGAGAACCGACTCTCCAATCACTGTCCTCATTCCAGTATGTGTATTGTTATGTTACATACACATACTCTCACACAATTGGATAGAGAATAGATAGATAGATACATAGATAGATAGATAGATACATAGATAGATAGATAGATACATAGATAGATAGATAGATAGATAGATAGATAGATAGATAGATAGATAGATAGATAGATAGATCATACCTCTGGCAATACTACTACATTTTTACCAACTGAATCACTACAGTCTCCCATTCTGGTCTCTTCATTGTTGCCGTAGCAACTGAGTGAAAAATCTTCTATCTTGCTAAGATGTGTCTTGGAAGTCTTTTACTATTACACATACAGATTATGCTCATTATTCCTGTGGCCATCTTTCAGTGATTTTTAAACACGGACATCTAGGTTATTCAACAGTTCAAAGAAGAGTGAAAATCCCTCCAAAACAGTTTCTGTGTTTCATCTGCATGTATTTATTACCCAGTAGGTCTTCCCTGGGGTGTTACTATGCTAACTTAACCTTGTACACATCAGCGACTTTATACAAGTTTGTAAAAAGTATGAAAATATGCACAGTTACAGCATTTTGGGAGTTTAGTGAAGGTATTACAGTAGAAATTGAAGATAGCTTGCATGCAAAGAACAGTTGAGGCATTTTAAAAATATTCCCTATAAAAGAAGACTACAGAATGAAGAATGCTTAAATATTCTGTCTCTGTTGAAATGTGTTACTGCAGTTAAAGTTTATGAAGGCCATACAGGCTCACAAGATACAGAGAAAAGGAACAAGTGACATATTACCTAAATGGTAATTATGAATACTGTTGATACAACAATTCTCAAAGAGGAATAGTTTTATATATTCAATTCAGTAAGGATTTTAAAAGTATATTAATTTTTCAAATGTTTTTATATTGTAGGATATTAATTAATGTTGAATTTTAATGTTCCCCCCATTTTAGTGGTCATTTTGAAAATATTAGCTTCTTGCACTATACAGTTCTTCCAGTGTGATTTATGGTTTATTATAATGTACTCAGGAACAATAATTTTTAACATTGCCAAAATATTCAGGAAAGACTTGTAAAAAGCCATCCATGCCAAAGCAGGTTTTCAATATTTTATTTTTGTTATTTATACAAGTGTTTTAATCTGAAGTAGTTACTATATTCTTTCCTTGAAGTGAGAGATTCACTTCTTTCATCTTTTATGGCCATGTCTGTCAATACCCAAGTCAAAAGAGTCACTCATTGCCCACGAGCTGTTGCTTCAAGTCAAAATTCCATCCATGACCAAGTTCAGCTTGACATTTGTACAAAAAGCCCTTTCTCCTTTCAGTCAGTCATCACATAAATTAAAGTGCTTTATGTGTACTGCTCATCTCCCTATCCATTGTATTAAAATGACACACTCACAAAAGTTATATTGAATAAAAAGTTAGTAATTGTGCTTCACCAAGAGCATTCTTGAGCAAAATCAGTACTTTGCAATTGTGAGGCAACTGCAATAAAGAATATAGAGACGATGGAGGCAGATCAATACTACAAAGTTCACTTGTACCTAAATACCAGAAGTTATTGGCCAAGTGTCTATTTTCAAATCAATATCACAGATGGAAAACCAATTGAAAAACAGCATTAGTATAATATAAAAAATAATTTGACCTTTTCACATTTCTGAATGTGTTTGGGGAAAACCAAAGGGGGCATAGCCCATATTGTGAGAACCAATCTTTTCTAATACTTTCTCTATTTTAGAGACTTCTTGTTTTGTCCCACTGTCAATCAAATGAACTTGCTGTTGCAATGAACCTTTACAATCCAAGAACTACTAGCCTTTATGTTTTGGAGGGCGACTCCTGCAGGAAAGGCACCTTCTGCTCCTTGGGTTCTAACCTAATGTTCTCATCACCTTCTATGATCTATTTTAAATACTGGGCTATTATTACTAGCTTCCTTATTTCTTCCACACTGAACTTGTTATTCTCTTTGGATTCATTTATTTTCCCTTAGTATTTTATTCAGTACTCTATCTACCTCTGGAAGGCCCTGACAGAAATCAGAACTCACTTCAGACAGTCTGGCTTCTTTTAAGACAACAACTGGGATGCTAAAAAGTTCAGAGAAACAGAAAAGTATACTCATCTCAGAGTTAAATAGCAAGGAAAAAACTACAGGAGGCAAGTAAGCCACAGGGCCTGGCTGCCATCAGACTATCAAGGAAGGTCAGCACTTGGTTGAACTTAAGAGTGTAGAGGAGCATGAAGAAAGGATTTGCCAGACACAATGGGGAATAACAGAGCCTTGCCTTAATCAGATCAGGCTGCCTTAACAAATACCACAGGCAAGCTGTCCTAAACAACAGAAATGTATTCTCTCTCAGAGACTGCATTCCAGGACCACAGTTTGAAAAGCATCAGCAGGACTTCTGTTTTGTGACATTTGGAAGCCTGTTCCCATCTTGCAGGTGGCTTCCTTCTCTGATGGCTTTGTGAGCTCACATTCCTGGTATATTTGTGTGTCAGAATGGATTAGAGTCCAATCTGGCAGTCTCATTTAACTTAACCACTCTTCAGAGATCCTCTCATTAAATGGACACATTCAGAGTTACTGGGGAATAAGGTCTCTATGTTCCAGTTTGGAGTAGAACTGAGCACATGGCGATGTTCAGGGTGAATGTGTTATTTGTCTACATTTCTTATTCACAGGTTTGGTTTTGTTTGTTTACAAATAACTATGTGCCCACTTCTGGATCCACCCTTGACTCCATCTACAACTCATTTAATCCTGATCTATCTGAATGCTCCTTAAACAGCTGCTAATTTATGGATATCTTACAGTTTGAAAGATAGTTGTGAATATTTTTTTTGTTCCACCCCATTTAACACTTATTTATCCTGTGATAGTAATGTTATTATTTTATAACAAGTTTCTAAATGAATAAATTATAAAAATAGAGATTTGTAACTTGTCAAAGACAAAAGAGTTTTTAATTGGTGACGTTGAGATGCAAAACTTGAAAGTCTAATTTCAGAGCTGGAACTCTAGTCACTAAGCAATATAGCCTGATCTCTTAATCATGTCTCATTGGTTTCTACACCTTAAGCCTAACTGATGATCTCAACCATACTATCATTCTTTTTTCATAGAAAGTTAAGTTGAAAACAGATACTTCAAAAAGAAAAAGTGGCACACACACACACTATGTATGTATGTATGTATGTATGTATGTATGTATAAATATAATGTTGTGTAGCAAGTTATATATATTTATCCTCTTAGTTTCCTGAGTTAGTCTTTCAGTCTTGGTAGCCAGGTTATCTGTTCAAAGCATCTGCCACGGTATTGGCTCACCTAGAATTTGGCATCCCCTTCAAGTTTAAGATATCTGTAGGACTCAGAAACCCATTTTCTTGGTAGGCATGTATAGCCCCCATTGTTTACTCTCAGAGTCTGCTTATGTGTTTTGCTTAGGACACGGAACTAACTCTTCAAAGCCTCTGAATAAACTCTAATATATCTCTCCAGAAGCTTATTCGGATCGTTATATAACCTAAAAATCATCATTGTCAGTAGACAACTACTTGGCACCTTTGCCATATAGTATAACGTAATCAAGAAGGATCTCCTGTGCTCATAGATCTTGTTAGAACTCAAGGGAGGATATTGGATAGTGAAATATATTGGAAAAGACGAGCATTGGGATTATCAGCTTTCTGCCTACAACATATGTTCTATCAACTCTCATATTTTCATATTGTTGGATCTGTATCTTGATCCTATTGACCCTATCGATTCCTGAAATTCTACTGATTTGTATGTCATCAAATTGATCATTTAGTTAACCCATTAAGTCCCTTTTAAAGGAAAGTTTTCCTGCTATTCCTGTATATCTTATTAAGATATAAATATAAACAAGATCAAATTGGATGGCATCGATTGGTACCGAGGCATTCTGCCTTGGGATTTCTCTACATCCAAGAAAGCAAAGCAGTAGTAGATTCCTGGAGACACAAGATATGTCACAAGTCCCTTGTGAACAATGCAGATCAAAGGCAAGTGCAATTCTGCTGGTAATTTCTTCTAAATCCCTGGCAAATACATCTCAGGCTGCTCTTGGGATTTTTCGGAGTTCTACTCAGTTGTTAAAGTAGTAACCAACTGAATATCCATTTGTTTTCCTTCCTTGTTCATTCCATCTTGTTTAAAAACTCTACTAGGCAAATGGATGGATCTGGAGGATGTCATCCTGAGTGAGGTAACCCAATCCCCAAAAAACACATATGCATGATATGCTCTCACTGATAAGTGGATATTAGACCAGAAGCCCAGAAGCTCGGAATACCTAAGATACAATTCACAAACCACATGAAACTCAAGAAGAAGGAAGACCATAGTGTGATTACTTCTATCCATTTTAGAAGGGGGAAACAAAACGCCCATGGACGGAGTTACAGAGACAAAGTTTGGAGTAGAGACTGAAGAAATGACCATCTAGAGACTGACTCACCTGGGTATCCATCCCATTTACAATCGCTAAACCCAGACACTGCTGTGGTTGCCAACAAGTGCTTGCTGGCAGGAGCCTTCTATAGTTCTCTCCTGAGGGGCTCTGCCAGTGTCTGAAAAATACAGAAGTGGATGCTCACAGCCATCATTGGACTAAGCATAGGGTCCCCAATGAAGGAGCTACAGAAAGGACCTAAGGAGATGAATGAATGGGTTTACAGCCTCATAGGAGGAACAACAATATGAACTAACCAGTACCCCCAGAGCTTCCAGGAACTAAACCACCAACCAAAGAGCACATGGTGGTACTCATGACTCCAGCTCCATGTGCAGCATAGGATGGCCTAGTTGGACATCAATGGGAGGAGAGGTCTTTTGTCCTATGAAGGCTCTATGCCCTAGTGTGGTGGAATGCCAGGGCCAGAAAGAGAGAGTGGGTGGGTTGGTGTGCAGGGGATGGGGAAGGGGATAGGAGGAGGGTGTTTTTCAGAGGGGAAACCAGGAAAGGGGATAACATTTGAAATGTAAATAAAGAAAATATCCAATAAAAATGAAAAAACAAACAAACAAAAGACCCTCTAGTTTCTAATCATGAACTATTTGCTTGTCTGTTGGAGAAAGAAATACCTATATGAGGAACCTTGTAAATTGTCACCTGTTCCCTAACCTCAGGCACAATAAACTAGGACTTAGATAGTTTGCCAAAATCCAGGCAGCTGATTCCCTGCTCTGTGGCCAGTCCTAAATGGTATTCTGCCTCAGTGGCTGCAGCATAGATATCTGGGACTGAATCTTAAGCTTCTGTAATTTAATTACATATTTCAGATCTAGAGATCAAGACAGTACTGTTTAAGTCTTTCCTCTGATTCTGAGGGTTCACTATCTCTATCTGCTGTCTTAACCTGCTCTCACACTACCAGATTCAAGGTCAAAGGTTTCACAAAGCCTGTCTGTCTCTTAAGCTATTGTATCCAGTGCATTATAAATGTCTACCTGCTTTCATCTGGGGGCAGACTTATTCCTTATTGTGCTTAAAAAAAAAAGTAAGTGGAAAAATTTTAGGCCTTTTGTTTTGTATTCTTTTAGTCTGAAGATCCATGATTTATGAGACCATAGTAGAATGTTTCTGAGTGAACCATGCAATCATAGAAGACACCTTAAAGGCAATACAGGGAAAGGCCAAGGCAAAGTTCTGCTGAATATTAAATGCAGGCAGAACTGAAAGTGCTATTTCTCTTCATACTGGTGCAACTCATGCTGACTCACTGGGACCATGTTCACAGTGGTAAGTGACTCACACCCTACCTTCTCCATGAAGTATTAAAGCTAATTTATACTCCATATATAATTCAATCAGCTAAACTCACATATGAATTACCAGCACCATACAGTTTTGTAAGAAGAACAGTAGAATGTAACAAGAATTTGCCATCTAAATATGGGAGAAGTGTGGGAGAAGAGACCAATGGGAACACACACACACACACACACACACACACACACACCTCTAATTGGTGTTATGTTTGAAATAATCAAGGGAAGAGAGCCTCGCCTGAAATGAAGGCAGGTAAGATTTGTGAAGGTGGGGTTCTGTAGAGGTAGCTCAGTGGTTGACAGGTGTTGATGCCCTTTCAGAGAACCAGAGTTCAGTTTCCAGCATCCACATTGGGTGGCTCAGAATCACCACTGAATCTAGGTCTAGAGGATTCAATGCTATCTTCTGGCCTGTGTGATTATCAACACACACACACACACACACACACACACACACGAGAGAGAGAGAGAGAGAGAGAGAGAGAGAGAGAGAGAGAGAGAGAGAAAGAAGAAGAAGAAGAAGAAGAAGAAGAAGA
>NC_034604.1:43192087-43193830 GCF_900095145.1 Mus pahari
AAGAAGAAGAAGAAGAAGAGAGAAGAGAGAAGAGAGAAGAGACAGACAGAGACAAAGACAGAGACAGAGAGAGAATATATTCTTTTTAAAAAAGAAAATATTTAAAAGACTGGAGGACACTGGATTTTAACAAAAGTCAAAAGCTAAGTTTAACCTGACTTGGCTAGTAGTAAATGCAAGTTATCTAGATAAAGAGTAACCTTGGTAATGACATGACCTATGGTTTCATAAAATTTTCAAACATCACTTGTCATTTGTCCACATTCCCATAAAGTACAATGAAATAGCATTGATGAAATATTTTCCAAAGTTTTTCAAAAAGGTCATTATTTTCAGGATGCAAAATAAAACATTTGTGCAAAAGTGATCACTTTTTTTAACATCATTATTTCAATTACCATTGTGACTTTGCAACAGTATCATTAGGGTTATCAAATAACTTTAAAGAAAAAAGAAAAAAAATAAACCTCTTGAACCTTAAATTTAGTAAATATCCCGAAGGCTTTTGTTCTGAACATGCATCCATTCTTGAAGAGAAACAGAAGTTAATGATCTCACAATAAGAATGCCATTTCTACTGCTGCATGTTTCAGAGAGATCTCTGGGCTAAAACTGCCTAAATACAATTTAGAATTACTCTGCGGCCTGAAACTTCATAATATGTAGATTTTATTCTTCTGGAGTACTAAAAATCTGTGAGTTAGGTACTGGAAAAATGATTCAGTGGTTACGAGAACTTTCTATTCTTTCAGAGATTCCAGGATCAGTTCCCAGCATTCCCAAGGAAACTCCCAGCAACATATAACTCTAATTCCAAGAGACTAACCACCCTCTTGTGTCCTATAATACCATATGGAGTGTAAGTAATGGAGCTTAATGCATTTACATACATGAAGGCAAAGCACTACCAATATATAAAATAAAATGTAAATAAATTTTAAGTAAGCAATAGCGTATACAGGCTACTAGTATCAACTAACTGTGTGCACTGAAAACATCCTGATAAATTTAAGACACAAATTACAACCTTTGAAACGTTTTGAAGATAAAACTAAAGCATGTGATTGAAACAAAATATATTTTACAGTAACAATTTTCCCATCTTGATAAAATTGTGTAGGAGTTGTTGAATTATTTGATCAGATGTAACAGTCTCATTTCAGGGGAAGTTTTACTGTTTTCCTAACTCCTCTTTCTCATTCTTATATTAAAAGTAAGAATAATAAACCCTAAGGGATCTTTACTTTCAGGGAAGCACATTTCAATGACTCCACATGCTATGAAGAAATTCTTAGCCTCGCATGCTAATAACACTGAATTATTACCAACTTGCATGTGCAAGAGTAGATACAAGTTCTTATATCTCTCTGTCACTCTCCATGCCATAGTCCAGCTAAGCCACACTGCTGTAGTGTGCAAGGTGCAACTGCATTGTAGGGCTTAACACAGATTTCCTTATCTTAGTAATGTTGCCCTCACTTACTTTCTTGATTTTGATCCATGGAATCCCCTTGGGAAAGTTTCCAAATGCTTTTATTTTTGTCTTCCTTTCTCTTCTGAGTTTAAAATAGAATCTCTGTCCCGCGCTACCTTCCCGCCAGCAAGAAATGACGCGGCACACAAACAGGATCCTTCTACAGCAACGCTTTAATGCTCTTGAGAGGGAGAGCATAAGCTTCCAACAGGCAAAGGGCGAAGAGAAGAGAGGGGAGAAGAGAAGAGAGAGAAGAGAAAAGGGGAAAA
>NC_034604.1:43193841-43212933 GCF_900095145.1 Mus pahari
AATCAGCGCTATCTTGTAATGGCGAATGTGAGGGCGGCTCCCCACAAATCTCGTCTCTGAGAGTTTCTTGTGTATATAACAAAGAGACTTGAAAACATTTCCTTCCAAGGTTGTAGTTGATTTATACTTTTTAAGGGGAGCTTTTTTTAAAAAAAAAAAAAAAAAAAAAAAAAACTTCCTTTGACATTATTAAACTCATACACATTTCTTGTATCTAAAATGAAAAGCATCTGTTGATCTCATTCTTTAGAAATCTTGAGTTATCATATGCAGTCAATTTAATAATTTATAGACATAATTTTGATTCATAGCATATGCATCATTTGCAATGCTTTTATATTATAATCAATTAGTGAGGCATCATAAAGGTATCTTATTATTCTTTCACATTTTTAAATAATTTCAATTCAGCGCACACAAGGAAACATAACACACAAAAGGTGAGCTTGACAGATGAGTTCTAGTTGCTTTTAGCTTAGTTGTCAGCTTTCTGCATTGTCTCCCTGTCTCCAGATAAATTTTTCTGAAGTGTCAAAAGAGGTTGAGACCCTATACCATGTTTCAATAAACTGCCATGATACATTTTACTATGTGGTGAATAACATTACAACCTCCTCTGGGCTGGAAGACATTGCAATTGGACATAGTGACCTCTTTTACAAAAAGGAAATGAAAACATGGCATAGCGCATCCATCCACAGCGGGATACCTCTGATGGATTTACTTATCCAAAGTTATTGCTGTCAGTTGGAAATGCCTGGCCCACCTCAATGCAAATAACTGCTTCCAGGTTGTTTTTTTTTTTTTTTTTTTAACGAAATTAAACAACAACAAGATGTATTCAAGAAACAAAAGAAAGTATATGGAAAGGAAAACTGGAAAAGTAGACCTTCATTTCAAGGCATTTGCTTATCTATTCATACTTGCTTGAATTCTATAATTGTAAAAGTTCATACTACGAAATTCTACGTAAAAGAAAGTTTTGATGTGTTTGAGGAAAGAACAATATACACTTTTATAGTCTTTGGGTTTTAAATCCTAAAATGAGGACTGGGGCTAACTGGAAAAATTAAAACTCTCTACCATTAAATTTGACATTTTTTCGTTGTTGTTGTCTTGTTGTTGTTGTTGTTGTTGCAGTTTTAGTTTTGAGGGGATCAGATTGCCTTCTACAGTCTTGCTTGGTATTTGGATAACTATTTGCATAGTAGATTGGCCTCATATTGATCATCCTCCTGCCTGAGATTATAGGACTGTGGAACCCTATCTTAGGGTTTAATACTGATGTTAAATTTTGTGTGCAGGCATAGCAGTTGTCTTCACTTGGTGTGGGCATATGTGATTTTCTTTTCTTCCTTCCTTCTTTCCTTCTTTCCTTCTTTCCTTCTTTCCTTCTTTCCTTCCTTCATTCCTTCCTTCCCTCCTTCCTTCCTTCTTTCTTTCTCTCTCTTTCCTTCCTTCCTTCCTTCTTTCCTTCCTTCCTTCCTTCCTTCCTTCCTTCCTTCCTTCCTTCCTTCTTTCTTTCTTTCTTTCTTTCTTTCTTTCATTTTTTTTGTTAGAGGAAAAGGTTCAAAAGGCAGGAAACAGAGTCAGAGACCTCCCGTGCTCTGACTGGTAGAAGTTCTATAAGAAGACAAGATAGATACACAAAACATATAAGCAGTGTGCCTCAGTGAGACCCACGGAGGCTTGGGGTTGCCAATTCCCATGAGCCCGGGTTAGTTGATTATGTGGGTTTTCTTGAGATGTCTTTGCCACTTCTGGTTCCTACAATCCTTCCTCCTCATCTTCATCAGAATTTTCTGAGCTTTGCCTGATGTTTGGCTGTGGGTGTCTGCATCCGTTTCCACCAGCTGCTGGATGAATCCTCTCTGATGATTATGTTAGGTTCCTGTCTAAGAGGATACCAACTATCATTAGGAATCATTCTATTGCCTCTTCCTTCCTTCCTTCCTTCCTTCCTTCCTTCCTTCCTTCCTTCTATCCTCCCTTCATCCCTCTCCACTTCCTTCTATCCCCCCTCCCTCCCTTCCTTCTTTCCATCCTTCTTTCTTTTTTCCTTACTTCCTTCCTCCTTTCCTTCCTTCTTTCTTTTTTCCTTCCTTCATTCCTCCTTTCTTTCCTTCTTTTTCTTCTTTCCTTCTTCCTTCCTTCCATCTTCACTCCCTCCCCTTCCTTTCTTTCCTTCTTCTTTCCTTTTTCTTTCTTTCCTTCCTCCCTTTCTCCCTTCTTTCTTTTTCTTCCTTCCTTCCTTCCTTCCTTCCTTCCTTCCTTCCTTCATTTCTTTTCCATTTCTGATCATGTTGGGTTCTATCCTAGGTGTCTGGGCTACAGAGCTTTTGGTTCCTGGTGCTACAGGCAGTGTCAGGGGTGGAATCCCTATGTAGCTTGGGTCACATGTAGAACTAGTCATTGCTTGGCTACTTCACCAACTTCTGAGCCACCTTTGCCCCAGGATAACTTGCAGGCAGGAAAAATTGTAGGTCAGAGGTTTTATGGCTGGGTTGGTGTCCCAATCTCCCCACTGGAAGTCTGGTCTACTTGTAGGAGATGGCTGGTTCAGGCTTTTTACGCTTACCTTTACTAGGAAACTTAGCTAGGGTCACCCTTGTAGATTCCATGGATTTTCTATTGCACTGGGTTTTTATCTCATTCCCAAAATGCATCCCTCATTTCCAGTTATTACTCCCTCCATCACCTCTGACCCCTGCATTGATTGCCAACTCTCCCCATACTCACCCAGCACCAGTCCATCCACTATGTCTATTCAATTTCTCCTTCCCAGGGAGATTTATATGTTCCCACTTGAGCATCCTTGTTAATTACACTCTCCAGGTCTGTAGATTGTATTTGATTATCCTTCAGTTTGCAGCTAATGTCCACTTGTAAGAAGATACACTTTCTGTGTCTGTTTTACCTCATTCAAGATTATTTTTTCCTACTTTCATCCACTTGCTTGTAAATTTCATGATGCTATTTTTTAACAGCTGAGTAATACTGCATGGTGTAAAAATGTACCACATTTTCTTTAACCATTCCTTGGCCAAGAGGCATGCAGTTTGTTTCCAGTTTCTAGCTATTATGAATGAAGCTGCTATGAACTTAGTTAAGCAAGTGTCCCTGTGATAGGATTGAGTGTCTTTTGGAATTATGCCCAGAAATAGTATAGATGGGTCTTGAGGTAGATCAACTTATTTCTGAGATACCACCATATTGATTTCCAAAGTGGTTGCACATATTTTCACTCCCACCGTTAAGGAGCTTTCCTCTTGCTCCTTACCATCACCAGCATTAACTATCACTCGTGTTTTTTATCTTAGTCATTCTGACAGATTTAAGCCATTTTGATTTGCATTTTTCTGGTCACTATGGATTTGAATATTTCTTTAAGTGCTTCTTAACGATTAGAAATTCTTCAGTTTAGAATTCTTTCTTTAAATCTTTACCCCATTTTTTAAAATTAGGGTTTTTTTTTTTTTTATGTGTAGTTTCTATAATTCTTTAAATGTTTTGGAAATTCGCCCTCTATCAGATATGTGGTAGATGAACATTTTTTTCCCATTCTTTACGATGACTTTTTGTCCTATTAAATGATGTGCTGGGCATGCCAGGAGCTTTTCAGTTTTTATGAGGCCCCATTTATTAATTGTCCATCTTAGTGTTTACACTATTGGCGTTCTGTTCAGGAAGTTAGTTCCTGTGTCAATATGTTCAAGGCAATTTCCCATTTTCTTTTCTATTTGGCACAGAGTATCTTACATTGAGGTCTTTGATCCACATGGACTTTAGTTTTGCACAGGATGATTGACAGGAATATATTAACTATTCTTCTGCATGCCAATATATAATTAGACCAGCACCATGCGTTGAAGATGTTTTTCTTCTACTGTTTAACTCTAGCTTCATTTTTCAATTATCAGGTGTCCATCAGTGTGCAGATTTATATATGGCTCTTTGATTCAAGTTCATTAATCAAAATTTCTGTTGTACAAATACCATGCAGTTTTTATTATGTGATCTCCAAGGAGTGTTTGAAGTCAATAAATAGGAATGTTTTTAGCTTTCTTGAGATTTTGATTTCCTATGTGAAATTAAATATTGTTATTTCAAGTCTCTAAAGAATTGTATTAAATTTTTGATGGCAATTGAGTTGAATCTATAGATTGCTTTTTGTGAGATGACCATTTTTACTATGTTAATCCTAATGATCAATGATCATGAAAGATACACTTTCAGTTTCTTTCTTCAAAGACTTGTTGTTGTAGTAAAACTTTTGTTTTTGTTGTTGCTACTGCTATTGTTGTTGTTAAGGAGGTCTTTCAGTTGCTTGGTTACAAGCAAAATATTTTATATGATGTGTGGCTATGGTATAGGTGCTGTTGTTTCTCTGAGTTTTTTCAGCCTGATTTTGTTTGTATATAGGAGGAATATTGGCCTCTTTCCTTTTAATCTTCTGTCCTGCCATTTTGATAAAGTTGTTTATCAACTGTAGGAGTTTCCTGGATATATATATATATATATATATATATATATATATATATATATAATCTTGCAAATAGTGATACTTTGACCTCTTAATTTCTACTTTTTCTTTATTTGTATCCCCTTGAACTCCTTTAGTTGTCATATTGCTAGAACTTCAGGTGCTACATTAAATAAATATGGTGAAAGTGGACACCCTTGTCTTTTTCTGGATTTCAATGGAATAGCTTTGAGTTTCTTTTTATTTAATTTGATATTGGCTATATGCTTGCTGTAAATTGCATTAGTTATTTTTAAGTATTGTCCTTGTATCCCTGATTTCTCTAAGACTTTTATTGTTAAGGGTTGTTGGATTTGTTCAAAGGATTTTTCAATATCTAATGACATAAAGGCCATATGAAAAGCTATATGAAAACCGTTTACTATAGAAGTTTCCTAAAATATATTCATATATACAATGGACTTAAATAGTGACCAATAACAGGTGAGTCAATGCTTCAACTAGACATCTTATGCCACCATGTAAAACCTCCAGTGTCAGGCAAGAAAGTCTTTGTTAAATCATCGGCCAAAGAAGTCACATGGACATTTCCAAACATCACAAACTGATACTAAGACTTTTGATTTCTACATCCCAATTGTGACATCTTTCTGCTGAAAATAGCATTTACTTATGTTACCCAAAAAAGAGAAATCAAGCTGGTGCCAGGTAGAAGTTTCATATTTACAAATTAACAGTCATTGTGCTGGAAAGTATGCTGTATGCTGTAGAAGAAATATGTATTATCCATATCTCTCAGCTATTAATCCTGTAGCTTACAATAGCAACCTACCTGGAATATATTTTAGTGCCACAGTGGCAAAAATAAGTGACCAATAAGACTATAACTAAATTTAATGTCTGTTTCATGAGATAGGACCTATGCCTAGCACTGGTAAAGTCATCAAGGATGTCTAAAATGGATAGGTCATGGAACTAAAGGAAAATACTAATATTATTCTGCTAAAGGGACATAGCAATATAATGATATATCTTCGGTCACTCAGTCAACTCATATCAGAAAAATGTTTGTGATAGATGCAAATCAATATGGATCCCCACAACGGGATCATGTGCCGAGAGGGATAGACTTTGCATTAGTCTGTATTAAATGAGACTTCATTAAACTCCTATCATTAAGACTCAGAGATCTATGTGGAGGAGGAGCTATGAAGATTGGAAGAGCCATAGGTGGCTGAGGACTCTAAGAAAATAGTTTATATATATATATATATATATATATATATATATATATATGTATAAAAGTTTATATATATACATATATATGTATATATAAACAATACATAAATATAAATAGTATATATTATACTATGCATATATATGTATTGTTTATATATATACATATATATATTATATAGTAGTATAATATATATTATATACTATAGTAGTATAATATATATTATACTATATATATATGTATATAAATAGTATAATATATATACATCCATATATATATATATATATATATATATATATATATATATTACACAGGGAAGCACATGACCTGCTCAAATTGAAGGCAGATGGGCTCCTGGCACTGAGATAAAGAAGTGGATATGGGCTCCTAGTTCTAACCAAAAAGTTATTTGTAGACTGAAAAGGCATCATCAATGGAGTGCCACTGGGTATATCAACCACAGTCCAGAGCAACCTCAAGCCCAGAAGTGGTTGGCCAACACAACACAAACTCAGTGTTCTTTATCATGGACCTTTTTGTTTTGTTTCAGTAGTATTTGTTTTATTGCCTTTTGCTTGTTTTGATTTTCATCTGAATTGTGGGGGACTTGCTTTTGTTAGTTTTGTTGTTTTAGAGAAAATATATTGTTGAGTGGGAAGGAAATGGGAAGAACTGGAAGAGCAGAAAGAATATGATCAGAATATATTGTTGGAAATCGTAATTAATAATAAAAATCAAACTAATTAAAAAATAAAATGAAATGTTTTGTAACTCAGTTACAGAGACATATTGCCAGATCAGTGCTGGGTGACAGGAAGGGATCTGCAGCTTTCTTAGGGGTAGATCCGCATACACTGTCTAGGAGGGTTTGATAGTTTAGAGTATATACTTTATATTCTCACAGTAATGGGAACTTGGGTCATTGTGTCACTTGAAGTTTCATGCATTGGGTAAATAAACCATTCATAACAAAATTACTTATATACAGTAAAGAAATAAATTGAACTAGAGAATTCTGAGACCAATCTCAGTAACTAAAAGGGCATGAGCTCACCGTGTACTGTCACAAAACTAGTTTCAACCTCTAATAATTTGACAAGAAAAAAAATCATTCACTTTCAGGTTTTTTTTGCTTGTTTGTTTCTCTCTTTTCATAGTACATCATGGCATGAAATGTCTGCTACAAACAACATAATGGATTCTCACAGGAGCATTCTAACAAGCCTAAGTGAGTTGGATCTAGGGTGGACTATGTAATTTGGTTGGACACATTAGGAGAACACAAATGCTTCCTTCCTAAACTGGATTGTTAATTTTCTAAGCTGACTTGAGTAGTGTTTGCTGTGTGTTTACATACTTTGTGCTTCAAGAAAAATTAAATGAGCAAGCTTTGTTTCAGTGGCATTAGCTGAAGGTCAGATGCCATTCTACCTTCAAGAAGTGAATGTGTACACACCCATTCATTCTCACACATTATCATGTGTTTTACGAGGGATCCAGGACAAGGGTCTTAGAGTATTAGAATTCACATAAAGCGAAAATGAAATGTGTGTTTGATATTGAACCAAAATTGTTCAATCCAAAATAGAAAATTCTCCAAATTCCTGTAAGGAAATATGTTCCCATATTTTACATCATCTTCTATGTTTCATTAGATATTTATGAGGTTTAGAAGTGTTTAATCTTCTGCTATTGCACCACTACTCAGCATGATGTCTGGCCAGTAGTGGTCTGAGGTGAGTATCCTTATTCCATTGTCGCTCCACACTGAGGCAGCTTGTTTGATACATGACTAAGTGACCCCTGTGTTGGGATCACATCCAACAATAATTGTCTCAGGGGTTCTACTTGAAAGCCAACTATTTAGTTTTCAACTTCTTTCTTGCCATTGCAGTAAGATAGTCTACCACTTGAATATGGCAGTTTAAAATTTCACATCACATCAACAACTTGCATAGTGTTTCCCAGTGACATCTTTGGTGCTGAAGGAATTGAGAGTAAAGTTGTAATCTCTTTTGAGGCTCAGCTGCTCCTGTTCTATAGTGGTTCTTCTGTCCTCTGGTGATACTTCATCTAGCTCTATTTTTATACCTGGACAATAATAGCAGCCTCTGTCTGTCTGTCTGTCTGTCTGTCTGTCTGTCTGTCTGTGTCTCTGTCTCTGTCTCTGTCTCTGTCTCTGTCTCTGTCTCTGTCTCTGTCTCTGTCTCTCTCTCTCTCTCTCTCAGTGTTTTACTGTGTTCTCTTATCTACCAGAAAGTAGAAAAGCATTTAATAGCATACAAGCCATAAACTTACAAGTAAATACATAAGAAAGCAACACAGTCCCCCAAAATACTGCTAATGAAGATTGCTAAGTGCTACAACACTCTGGAAGATTTATCAAACTAGGGTTAGTTGACAAACCTCAACACAACTTTTAAAGCCCTGAACTGATTATGTTTACTTTGTTATGTATATAAAATGAAGCCACTTTTTTTGTAAACTTTGGTAATGAGCTTACAAAAGAACCAGGGTAAAGAGATTTCTGCTTTTTGGTAATCAACATGTTATTCAGACTATCTCTGTCTCACCAACATAATTCAAACCGCTATGTGGAACATTATAAATATTTTCTTAAATTAAAAAAAAGTACTGTGATACAGTAGTAATGAATCACTCTGGGTTAAAAATTTAAGGACAATGTGGAATTTCTTGTTAAATCTCTTTTCACCTGAATGGCACTTGCTGATCCTAAAAAATCTTCAGATTTGTTTGGGGAAAAAAAGGAGAACAAGAAGAATTAAAATTAGTCTTTATGCTAGCAACAGTATGTTCTAATAAAAAAAAAGTGAGTAAAGTTCTCTAGCTAAGCCCACCTGGTGTGATATTATAAGCTAACAGTCAGGCTGCAATCTTAGCTTTTGTCTTGGATTTAAGTGTACTGGATTTGTAGTAGCCTACATTGCATGTCAAACACAAATACCCCTTCACTCCTTATAAACATTCTCCTAGTTGTTTAATGAATACTCTCTTCACAAAGGATGACCTAATATGGAGCCATCAGGTCATCATGATAACATGGATGAAAATGAGCAAACTCAAGCAACTGAAACATGCTTAAGGTGCCAGACCCTTCCATGGAGAAATAAGAAGTTAAGAATAATTGCTTTGATATGAAAGAAAATAAAATCTAAACAATACAATGTGCAGGAAATTACACAGTAGAATTATAGTAGTAGAAGTAATGAATCCTAAAGAAGATGGGAACATTATAGTAATCAAAATTAAGAAATCACTGAATGAGTTTACAAGGCATATATAGGTAAATATATCTGTATGAATATACAGAGAGAATTGGTGAGCAGCCAGCATAAATAAGTCTAAAAAGGAAAAGCATATATGTCTACATAAATGGAATAAAAGCTACTTTGAAATGTTGGCTATAATATGAATCCAAGTCCAAGAAAATAAAGAAGAAACAATAATTGGCTGTTATTTGAAGGATATAATATAATATCCATAGATACATATTAAAAATGAATCTCCAGATGAGAACATAAAACACTTTAATCATGTGTAGATATATCATAATTAAAAAGCAGAAACAAAAGTTCATGATCACATTTAAAACAATCTGAGAAAAAAGTAAAGAGTTTTTTAGGGAAAGACATTGGAAGATGAGTGCAATGATTATTATTATCTTAAAGTTATAGGAAGAAAGTATTTCAGAATATGTAAACTTACACCCAGTTAAGCCATCCTTTAAGTGTAACAGTAAGATATTTTAGAACAAAAACTTAAAGATTTTACAACTTGGAAAAGAAAATGAAAATTATTTACAGTGCATTTAAAAAACAAAAATATAAACCCACAAGAGAGTATGACTTACTGAAAGGACTATCTGGGAAGCAAGGTTCAAATGTGGACGAAAGCCTTAGAGCATAAAATGAAAATGATAGTTTGGGAGTTTGAATTATTTGTGTCATAGAGGGTTTCTTTTTGTAATTAATTTTTCATAATAAAAATCATTCAAAAAACTTGGAAGTAGATAGCCAAGATTGATCAAGATATTGATAGTATAGTCGAGTAATCTTTAACAGTTTCACAGATAAAGATGCATCCCTCATTTCAATCCCTGGAACCTATATGGTAGAAGAGAACTGAGTTCTAAAATATCCCCTGACTTTTACATGCAATGTACCCATGTATGCATACTCACTGAATCACACACACATACACACACACACACACACACTCACAACAAAGGCTAAAAGTTTAAAAAAATATATAAATAAATAAAATTATTAAATAATGTCCATCATTGATTAATTAATTAATTAATGCCACAAGCAATCTTACTTCTATTCTCAATGATATAGTTACTAGCTCATGATATTTACCTTAAAATGATCATAAGATTTTAAAAGGTGATGCAAAGACATAGCACTTAGGAGTTTGGGATTGACAAGATGATGAGTTCCTTGTTAGGTCAAATATCACAGAATAAAAAAAGGAAATGTCCTGGAAATATCCAAAGATGTTTTATTTTAAATTTTCCTTTTAAAACATGTTGTATATACAAAATACCATGAAAACTGTTGCTGGGAAGTAGAGGTTTCCTAACAATTACCCTGATCCTGTTAAGTGCCACCATGGAACTGTGTCCCATTTTCACATATGATAGCAAAAGTCAAGTAGATTTTTACTTTCCCTCAACTTTTCCCTCCAAATTAAAATGACATGACAGTCAAATACAGCTTAGAGCCCACCACAATCAGGCAATTCCAGCAGGGTTCTAGAAGGACCAGCAGGGTTTGGTGAGGACAGCCAAAACTGAAGCCAGTCAAATGCTGCCCCTATGCCTGGTGGTTTGTTAAGATAGAACGTCTTGAATTTTTACTCTCATGACCCTTTTATACTGAAGGAAGTAGGTTTAGTTGCTTCTCTCTTGTTTGTAGTTTCTCTCTTGCTTCTCTTGTTTCTCTCTTACTTACAGTTTCTTCCCTTGGGGGTTGACAGTTCCACAGGGTTAAGAGGTCTTGACCATCCTAATGGGTTGCAAGGCATCAGGCAATCACTCATGACTTTGGAGCAGAGGCTGGAAACTCATGTCTAGAGACACAACCAGGAGGCAGAGAGCTAACTGGGAAGTCCACAGGCTCTTGAATCATCAAAGTCCACCCCCAGTTGACATACCTCTTCCAACAAAGCTGTGCCTTGTAATCCTCCCTAAACAGTTCTACATTCTGGCAACCAGGTATTTAAACACATGAGCCAATTAAAACCACCACAAAAGTTATATGTGACAGCCTGCTGTAAAACAACATGAAACAAAAAATGTAAATGTGTGTATAAACATATGTTTCTAAGATGAAACATTTACTGATAAACTATGAAAAAAATTATTTTAAAACAATTCAGTTATATACATATAATTTTGTTATTTATAAAAGATATAAACAAATTCTATACCAATGAGATGTTTATTTTCATATAAAGTATTAAATCTCGGCTAAGTATTTAATGGTATATGCTGTAAATCAACTTTTGTATTCCTCAGAGTTGATCAATGTTTTATTCTTGTAACTGTCAATGATGAGAATGTCAGTATGGATAAAGTTGTAGTACAAAATGGCACGCTTATGTTTAGGATTACCTCAGAAACTGCCTGAATCTCACACTAATTTTCAATTAATGATTTTTTTGACAAATATCATTTGCACCCTAAGTAGCCATTTTTTAAAATCAATCACTCTTACACATCATAATCCAAAAGCATATTAATTTGTACACACATGCTAAGGAACTGTGGTAGAAAAATATTAGAAGTCTGTCTTCTATAACAAAATATTCTATTTCTATAAGAACAGGAAAGTTAAATGTGTGGTAAAAAAAAAAAACACTTTAATTAATAACATATAAAATCCTCCAATGTTAGCTGAATTTTTTTTTGAATTTTAAATATTTTTTTTATTATTATTTTCTTTATTTACATTTCAAATGCTATCCCGAAAGTTTCCCATACCCCTNCCCCCACCTCTGTTCCCCTACCCACCCACTCCCACTATTTGGCCCAGGCCTTGCCTTGTGCTAGGTCATATAGAGTTTGGAAGACCAAGGAGCCTCTATTCCCACTGATGGCCGATTAGGTCATCTTCTGCTACATATGCAGCNAGAAACACAAACCCNNGGGGTACTGGTTAGTTCCTGTTGTTGTTCCACCTACAGGGTTGCAGCCCCCTTCAGGTATTTGGGTACTTTCTCTAGTTCCTCCATTGGGGACCCTGTGTTCCATCCAGTAGCTGGCTGTGAGCATCCATTTCGGTGTTTACCAGGCACTGGCATAGCCTCACAAGAGGCCGCAATATCAGGGTTCCTTCAGCAGTATCTTGTTGGCATGAGCATTAGTATCTAGGTTTGGTGGCTGATGATGGGATGGACTCCCGAATGGGGTACTCTCTGGATAGTCCATCCTTTCATCTTAGCTCTAGCTGAATTTTTTAAGGCAGATTTCATTGAGGTTGCAAGACTGGAGGGCCTGTACTTTGTAAAGCACTTACCACACGTGTTTAGAAGTGAAGTTACACTGAAGTTGCATGCTGCAACGTAGGAAAGCACGAGCAGAAACAACTGGGTTCATTCATTACATACTTGGCCTGAATTAAGTTTTGATCATGATATTCAGAAACTTTTTTCTATTGCCAAACTTTTCTGAAGCTTCATGATCTATTATGATCAGACATGTAGCACAGAGTATGACCTGGCTTAAGTGATAACTGCATGATTACACATAGGTGACAGAGTAAAACACTACCTAAAAGTACACCCTCAATCGATAATAATTAATCTTCAAATACAAAGAGAAGGGAAAAACCCTAGATGGACATTAATGTTTAAAAACTACAAAATAAAATTATACATTCTAATACTTTAGTGATGATGGTGTTAGATTAGGTGTTTTACTGAATACTGAAAGATGGTTTTAAAATATATGCATGTGCATACTGATTATGAGAACTGTATCCATATAACCATAAAGCTTAACAGTAAGAGAACTCAAACATCCTATGCACATTCTATTTAAAAAAAAATAAAAGGCTTACATATACAGATAATAGATAAAATGGACTTCCAGGTTATAAAAGGTGTTATAACAAAGTAGAACTTGACTGAGTATCAGCATAGTTTATTATATTCATTATGGGATATGTGCTGAGGGCCAGCTCCGGTTCTTTGTTTCCCTTCCTACTTCAGGGTATCCAGGCTCCACACTTCACACTGGCCTGAAAGGGTTAATCAGAGTCCAGAATGGGCGGGATATGCAGGATCCAGGTCTAGCTGGGAGTGAGTGCTGGAGTGGTGGCGGAGAGAAGAGTATCAGAGGGGTGAGAAAGGCCTTTTCTCAGATTTTAAATAAAATAGCACTCTTAGATGATCATCAGTGAAACATTATACGCGCATGTACTTTATTAAGACTGAACAAAGGCTATATGTGATCCTGGAGAGTGGGAAGATGTTTTCAGGGTGAATGTAAAATCATTGGCTAGAGTCTAAAGTAATGTGAATGCCTCATTTGTATGGAAAGGCATCCCATGAATCCCAGGAACTTGCTGGCGAAAGAAGTTCCACTTGTGGGTCTTCCAAAGACTATGTGACCTTCCTCAGGTAGAAGATTGGAGGACAGGCTCTCCATACAAGGTGAAGCCCTGCTGGAAAAGGGAGTCTTCCATTTTGCTCAGAGCTGAGAAGAGCTATCCAGATATGGTAGACAATGACCTTAAGTAGCAGTGTTTCCCCATAATTCATACAATTATTATAAAGTTCTTTTCTTTATACTAAACATAAGATAAACAGCTTGAATATGATCTTTTTGGCCTACCTTCACTCCCCAGTTTCTTTTCTTCTTGAAAATATAATGAACTGAATGTTATGATTCAAAAGGCAAGATGGGTAGGTGTCAATCAGTTTGCATAAGATGAATCTATTTATGACTTGCTTTTAAATGAGAGTTTTCTAAGTGCACTGCACAAAATGTGTGCTATCTTAAGGAATTAAAAGGCAATTTTGTGACCTGACACTGATGGAAGGGTTTATGAAGCTGTCTCAAACTAAATTTCATTGCATCATACTAAATAGCATTATCACACGGAGGGAGAGGTAGATGAGATTGGGAGCATCAGTGTTCTCGATAACATAAAAAGAGACATACTTCATTGCTTCAAAATGTGGTGCATAGCAAGCATTAATTCACTGAGTCATCTATAACTTCCTGAATTTTTATTTATACAAGGCAAAAGTCACATTATAATAATAAGTTTCAACATCATAAAATAATCAGAAAGTATAATAGAAATATTTAACTATATGGGCTTAGAGAGACTGATAATTAGAGGAAAACATTAGAAGAGAATGGAATGAAATTTCCAGAAGTTTAGAAGTAGGTGGAAGGGGGCTGGTGAGATGGCTCAGTGGTTAAGAGCACCGACTGCACTTCCAAAGGTCCTGAGTTCAAATCCCAGCAACCACATGGTAGCTCACAACCATCCGTAACGAAATCTGATGCCCTCTTCTGGAGTGTCTGAAGACAGCTACAGTGTAATTACATATAGTAAATAAATAAATAAATTAATTAATTAATTAAAAAAAAAGAAGTAGATGGGAGAAGCAACTTACAAAGCAAACATTTGAGGTCAGGCATAGTGACATCTTTATGCCTTTGGAAGGATGAGACAAAAGTTCTCAAATTCACAGAGCTTACTGGATTATTGTCAATATACCTAAATGATGAGGTCAAAGATGTTAATAAGTGAAACTTCAGAGAACCAAGTAAAAACCAAAGCTGTTGAAAGCATTTGAGAGAGACATAAAATACGAAAAATAGTATGCTATTTAATCTGACAAGGAAAGCCAGACAGAAATACTTAGTCTGATACCAGACCGTATTTGATGGCAACAAAAGAGAGCATTGTTGGGTTAGATTAATCACTTTATAGAGAGTCGTTATCAGTAGTTGTTTGCATAGCAATCATATTATAATCAAAACGTAAAGTCAAGATAGGGAAAATTAAATATAACTTTTGAAAGAACCATAACAATGCAATTCTTTGAGTTGTCTCAAGAGAAAAAAAGGCAGTAATTCTTTTCTTTCTAATTTAATGTAATATACATCCTGCTCACTGCCCTCTCCAGTCACTCCCTCCTACAATCCTTCCTCAACCTCCCTCCCTTTTTCTCCAAGTAGGGGGGTCCCCTGAGTAACCCCCACTCTGGTACTTCAAGTCTGTGAGAGGCTATGTGCTTCTTCTCCAACTGAGGCCAGACAGGGCAGCCCAGCTAGAAGAACATATCCCCCTTAGGGGATTATGCAAGAGCTTTTGGGATAGCCCCTGTTCAAGTTGTTCAGGAACCACATGAAGACCAAGCTGCACATCTGCTACATATGTGCAGGAAGGCCTAGGTCCAGCCCATGTATGTTCTTTAGTTGGTGTTTAAAACTCTGAGCATCCAGGTTAGTTAACTGTGTTGGTCTTCCTGTGGAGTTCCTATGCCCTTCAGGCTTCAATCCTTCCTCCTACTCCTCCATAAATATCCCCAAGCTCCATTCACTGTTTGGCCGTGGGTATCTGTATCTGTATGAATCAGCTTCTGGGTGAAGCCTTTCAGAAGACAACTTGCTGCTATCTGCAAGCATAACAGAGTATCCTTAATAGAGTTAGGGATTGGTGCTTGCCCATGGGATAGGTCTCAAGTTGGGCCTGTTATCAGTTGGCCATTCCTTCAGTCTCTGCTTTATCCTCCTTACCTGCATTTCTTTTAGACATAAATTTTGGGTTGAAAGTTTTGTGGGTAGGTTGGTGTCTCTATCGCTTCACTGGGATTGCTGTTTGTCTACAGGAGATGGCTTCTTCAGGTTCCATATGCCCAGTGTAGTGAGTCACAGGTAAGGTCATCCCAATTAATTCTTGAGTGTCTCCCTTATCCCAGGCCTCTGTCTCATCCTGAAGATGCCTCTCCTTACTCACTCCTGTCAGTTACAAATTTCCATACATTTCCATGGTCATCTAGCTATCTCTCCTGTACTTCCCCATACCTGATTCTGAAACCCCCTTCCCCTCTCCATCTCCTCTCCTTCCCATGTCCCTCCATCCATCTGAAAAGTAGTGATTCTTATTGCCAATGATGAATCTGGACAAATACAATTATAAAAGTTAACATTATTCAAATTCCCAAAATTTCTAAGTAAGAATTGTGAAGCTAAAATAATGTAAAAAGAAAAAAAAAACAAAATGTGTAAAGTAAGTGGGAAATTTGTTTGGAATTGATAGGATCTTACAGCCTTGAAGAGTTAGAAAGAAAATTGAAATATTATTTACTGTTACTATGCATGGCTACTAGTACAGTAGTAGGGAATAAAAAACATACACAATATGAAGAAGTAAGAAAACTAAAAACATAAAAATAATGACAAAGATAGAGCTAAATACAAATGCTATATACATGCATATATATGTATATATATACATACATATGTAGTATATAATAATTATATACATGTATATTTATATATTTTATATATGTATATATTTATATTACATAGTATAGGAGTCTATTAAAGAGATTATCACACAAGGTAATATAAATTCAGCCTTAGTCTCTTAACAAAGCCAACAAATAAAACATAAAAGTATATCAAGAATAGAAATTCAAAAATCAAAAATACAAAGAAATTAATAAAAAACAGATAACAATATTGATATCATTTTAAACTTTAAAAGGATATTATTGTATAATAATAGTCCTGACTGCAATTTGATAGCTTAGTAAATATTAATAGTATTTCTAAATCCTCAGTCACCTAATTATATAGCTTCATGTGCATGAAAGAAAACATCAGCAGTATCTTATGTAAAAATCAACAAAATTATCATCAAACTGGAACATTTACCATAATTTTTCAATGTTTTGTGGAAGAATAAACTATAGTTCATGCTACATGAAACACTGGGACAATACTATTATTGAAGTCAAGCTAGTGGCATAAGTAAAGATGACTTGGGAAAGCAACTGTGCCCTTTCTGTGGTCAGGATTTGTCTAGCACATCTTGTTACTCTCCTTATATTTTTAACCTCAATGCTTGCTTATATCTTAAGTTCAACTCTAATAAATCATCAAAATTAATTTTTAAATAGAACAATTACACTATTTCTGTATTTACACTGGACAGTTTATATTTAATATGCATAATAATTTTACCAGGTTTTAGAAAAACACCATATATATATTATATACTAATGTTACATTATATATCATATATTGTATAACATATATCGTGTATAGTATATTCAACATTGTACAACAGATATATATATATTATATACCTTGGTTATTAGTTTTATGTTCTATATTATATATCATAAGTTTATGTTGTATCTTACATGTTGTATGCTATCTTTTATATGTTATATATTATATATTACATATTACACATATATTAGGATATATATTATGTTTTCTTCTTCATTTTTCCATTTTTATTCTACCTTTATTAATTTTGAAAGGATAGTTTTATAATAATATATAAATAATGAGTTTAGCATGACATCTTCATCCACATGTAAGATCATTATACTTTGTTTTCATTTATTTCCTTCCACAACTACCTGCTGCTCATATCTCTCCCTTCAGCTGGTTCTCTTTCTGTCCTCAAAGAGTTCCCCTTCTTCCTTTCTTATATATATATATATATATATATATATATATATATATATATATATATATATTCTACTATCTTATTTTCAACCTTCCTTAATATTTATTCCTCATGTCTTAAGATCTCATTCCCAGTGAACAGCTGACTAAAATTTCACCATTTGTATATACTTCATTTTCTTTGTCAATTTGTTTGTTGGTGGACATTTAGTTTGGCTCCAATTTCCAGCCCTGTAATTCCATTCCCTTATTGTAGCTAATGTCATCTGTAACCTTGGGTGTTTCCACCTGTCCACTTTGTTCTTACTAATGATTCTGAGATTTCTTATATATGAATTAATGCTTAGGCCAATAGCGTTGGCTCTTTCCAATTATCTCAATAATCTGTTTATTCTATTGCAAGTTTGCCTCATGGATGGTTACCTTCCACTCAGTTTCATGTATCTTGATCATCCTCAGAGTTCAGAGCGAATCTCTGGGGCCTGATTTTTTTCTCAAAATTCCTCTCTTTTGACTGGTTGTCCCACTTTCTCATATTGCCTCATCTCTTTGACCAGTCTGTAACTAACAGCTGATGCTTCCATTCATTACAAAAGATTATCTGTACACCTTGATGTGAATAAGGCAACTATAAGCATGTATATGCAGTAATCTCTGGGGTCTCTCTTTCTCCCTTTTTACTTATTCCTTCCCTTCCTCCCTTCCTCCTTTCCATTCATTCCTCCTACTCCTTTCCATTCTTCCCTCCTTTGTTTTTCCATTTTCTTTACTTCTTTTCTTTACTTTTATCTTGTGGGCATTTCCCCATTAAATTTTCCCAATGTTATACACACACACACACACACACACACACACACACACACAATTTTTTGATGAATATTGTTTGTCTCTTTCTTCCCTTCAAGGATCTTGATTCAATTCCTATTTAAAAGAGATACATAAAATGTTCTCTCTCTCTCTGTCTGTCTCTCTCTGTCTCTCTGTCTCTGTCTCTGTCTGTCTCTGTGTGTGTGTGTGTGTGTGTGTGTGTGTATGTATGCGTTTTGTGTGTGTGTGTGTGCATATGAGTGTGGGAGCATATGTGAATGCACACATGTGTGTTCATGCAGTCAATATTGTATGTCTCTGAAATATGAAAGTGAATATTTATCACCTAAAGTATTTCAGTTAGAAATGCTTGCTGGGGAATTTTAATTGTCAAAACACCAAAACAACAACACCAACAACACCACCAAACAATAAAACTACATGTAATTCAGTGTATAGTGAAGACCACACTGAAAACTATTGCATATGAGAAACAAAAGCAGCTCCAATCTTTTTAATGGGCTTTAGAGACATTGTAATACGGCAGCATGGCTGCTTTGGCAAGGGATCACATCCAAAGACCTAGGTCTATATGATCCAGCTAAAATTCAGACATGCACACATCTTTAATTCTCCTGCCTGGAATACAGATTTGCTATTAGTACACACCTCTAATCTCAAACAATGAAAGTATAGTTTGTAAAAAAGATGAAGCCATGTTTGAAAGTAATGTCAAATGAGGGGAAGAAAAAGTAACCAATGATCGAAAGATTTGATAAAATAAGTCAGAGATAGTATAGGTCTAACTCTCAGAAGTCCATCACAGGAAAGAGAAGCTACTTAAGAGAACAGCATAGAAAAGAGAGGTGACTT
>NC_034604.1:43213367-43234952 GCF_900095145.1 Mus pahari
GAGAGAGAGAGAGAGAGAGAGGAAGAGGGAGAGAGGGGGAGAGGGAGAGAGGGAGAGAGGGAGAGAGGCAGTTTTAATGTGACTATTTTATTGAGACAGGTTGTGGGTGATGACAAAAACAAGCCAGAGAACAAAGAGCCAGAAGATTGCAAGGGTTGCCAGATTTAATTTGAGGCCTAGCAGAACAATTCAGTCAGATGTCAAGAGAAGACCATTTGAATCATTCAGCTTAGAGAGAAGTTTGGTCCAGAACAGCTGAGTTGAACCAGATAGCCAGAGTTCAGAAAGATCTAAAAAGGGTGTGTTTATTTGTCAGTAAGCATCCAAGGCAGTAACTACTTCTGGTGAATACACATTACTTTTCAGTGAGTGCTATTATGAAGGAGTGGAAATGCACTGGATAACATTGTGAAACGCAAGGCCCATGTGGTTGGGACAATTTCATTTTCTACCAGTCACCTGTGGAAGCGAGATTCCTCACAGTGACTCAGAATTAGGACTTAGTCCTTCAGTTCAATTTATAATTTTTTGAGAACTTCATACATGAATACTATATTTACATTATTTTCACCCACTCCTCTTTTAAAATTTTTTTGCATTTCCCTGACTCAAACTCAAGATCATTTACTCTTGCCTTATTGCTACACACACACACACACACACACACACACACACACACACACACACACACACACCTTACTGAGTCCAAGTAGTGTTTCTGTGTACATGAATTATATCTGATGACATGGGATTAGATGACCTGCCAGGAGTCTTATCCCTTTTGAAGACAGATTCTTCCTCTCTCAGCAGCAAATGATTCCCTTGTAGCTCATCTAGGTATGGTTTTTCTTAATGATAGCATTTCAAAGAAAAGACACATACAACTTTCAGGAAAGTATTTTTAGATTGTGAAATAATTATGTGTCAAAAGGCAAAGAAAGGATTAAGAATGTCAAGTTTTTTAAAAAACTAAATGTGCTAATAAAGATGTCCAAGACCCTCTTGAAAGAAAGGTCTAAAATTTACCAAACACAAGATAGTGTCTTTGCTGACCCTTCATAGAATCTTCACCTTAGTACTTTCTTAGCATATGTGAAGGAGACAATCTGGGGCTCACATAGCTCATATATGGTTCCCCACATTACCTGTAAATGTCAGCCATTTATAAGCTCCATAGTGTTTCTGATGCTTCATTATCCAGCAAACCCCTCACTTAATCAGTCAGATGAAAGATTCTTACTGCAATGTCTGGGATGGGCAGTACTATTGGGGTTGGCACACTATTGGGGGAGAACATTCTAACATTTCTCCACAGATCTCTATCTCAAACTTGCCATTGGCATTATGTGATCTTTGAAACTTTCTGGGGGTCTAACAAGTAAACAGACCTTTTAATACATTATCTTTTCATGAGAGAATTTGTTTTCTTTGTGGCTGGTGTTATGATCATCTGTTTTCTCTGCTTCGCTGTTTCATATTTATCCATCATTATTGTCATCTTCTTTGTCATTCTGTTAACTATTTTTGTATATCATGTTCTTGCTTTAATTTCTCCATTTGATTCTATACAAGTATGAATACAAATATGTGCAGTCTACCAAAAGGGAACAACCTCTCTCAATACTAATACATCTAACCTTGATCTAGGTATGACAAATACCAATTTGCAAGACAAAAGGAGTTGAACAGATATGGTAAGAGTTGCATTGCATCCTACTATTTCTAGTTGCCTAAAATAAGCCATCCTGTTTGGGTGGACAGTTTTGGTGTGAACTTTCAGAAAGCTTGTACCAAAAATGGTCCTTGGTGATGGTAATGGGGACTAAGAACACTCCCTTATTGTTATGATGTTATATAAAATGCAAAATTATAAAACTAGTGCAATAAAATATATAAGGAATAAAACCAAACATTTAAATTAGTATTTTGAATTAAACTCTTTGAAAATTAATGAAATTGAAAACACAAAATTATTAAGAAGAAAATGTTTAAGTAAAAGGCTACTTAAGAATTATACTGCCCAGAGAAAAGTAAATGGATAAGAAATGATAATACTATTATTTTAAATGTTCTTGACAGGATGAAGGGAACTACTTACATGAATAGATGCATTTTCTGAGTTCTAGACATAAAGTATATGATCAAGATTTACACAGGTTCTGAAGTTCAAACACCAAAATATAAATAAACTGCAAACATTTCTGCGTTGTGGTAAAATTAATGTGTTTCTTTATTGAAGGTAATTTTTTTAAAAAGGTAAAATGACTTCAAATTTCAGACTTGAACTCTATGTTCAATTCTGTAAAAAATCAGAAAAGAGGGCACAAAAATGGATTGTATGGAAGGATCCATAAAAAGAAAGACATGTTTTGGAAAAATCTCAACTGAAAAAGTAGGCAAGATACTAATGATGTATGTTAATAATTGAATTAATATGCATATAATATTTTATGTGTAATTAATCTTACAAAATTCCTAAGATGGCTGTACGGTTTGTTAATAACTAGTACCCCCAGCTAAAATATGTAAGAGAAGGGAAAGGTTTTCTTTTTTCTTTTTTTTTTTTCTTTTTGGTTTTTCGAGACAGGGTTTCTCTGTGTAGCCTTGACTGTCCTACTGTCCTGGAACTCACTTTGTAGACCAGGCTGGCCTCGAACTCAGAAATCTGCCTGCCTCTGCCTAGACATATTTTTCCAGGATACGCGATATCAAGTAGTGAGGGAAAAATTTGAAGGGATTTCCTGAACTTGCTTGTTCCTGTGCTCTACCTGTACCTTAGGGACTGAACTTCATACATGCCACTTCTGCTGTGCAGTAGGCAAATATCAAAGTCTTACCACACTTTTCTATTGCTCTAAACTCTACGAAAAAAATACATTGGAATTTTTTTTTTTGATCTATAAAAAGAGTTATTTAGAAACTCTTTTTCTTAAGAGTTAAACCTTGAAATTTCTACAAACACATTCATTTTTCACAGACTAAATTTAGGCAAATGTGTATACTTCCTGCTGGGTCTAGAGAGTCCATAAAAAATCTGCCTCTCTAGGACTACTCAGCGTTTTTGGTTTTCCTTTTGGTAAAATTATTTGCTTAGTTATTTATTTAGAAAACCAGAGTAAAATTCCTACATATGGAATGGTTAGAGTTATATATTTGTAAAAGTAGCATTTAGAGTATTTAAAATGGAAGATTATGGAAAAGGAAGACCTGCATAAGCCATAGAGTAAATAAGACCTTGTCTCAATATAATACAAACATACACACATACACAAACATATATATATATATATAAACATTACTATACTCTATTTTAATATACTATGCAATAAAATTGTAAACCTCATAAGACCCACAGTCTTCTGAGTATAGCTTGCAAAATCACAGCTTAAAAACCAAGTATTTGTAGCTTTAATTCATGTTTGGCTCAGGCATCAAGATAATTTGTACTTAAAGGTAGAAAACCAAAAGTTGGATCCTAGAAATTTTGATTTTTTTTTTTAACCCATAATGGTCTGGAAAACCCAGGATGTCTGAGCAACAATCTAGCAGAATCTATATTTCTGGCTGTTCTTTAATATAGGCAGGTGGTTCCTGGGCTTGCAAGAATTCACCCTAGTTATGTAGGCACGTGTTCTTCAAGCAAACTAATGAAGTCATTCATAGGAAAATTTTAATTTCAATTGATTTCTAGAATTACTCTATGCAAATAGATATTCCTAGCAGTTACTTGTTGTAAAATTTGATGAACTAGTAACAGCTTTTGGGTCACCCATCTTCAGTTAGGTTAATTTTAATTGTAGTCAAAATCTAGGCTTTAATGAAGTTACTGCTTCCTCAAAGCAATGAACAACTGAACATCAGTCAAATTTGAAATCTTCTATTTTCAAAGACTCCATTTTTCTGTTCTACCAACCTCAGGTGGTTGGAATTGTTCGTAAGTTATCCCTTTCAATGGTAAAGCAAGATTACCAAGCACTGATTACAGTTAGAGTATTGGAAATGTAAGTAGAAAAGGGGGAAATATTGGTGTCTCTCATGAAAAATACCATTAGGATCCTTTGCTAGCTGATCTTCTTTAGCAGGGCATTAGCCATATTACCAAGAATAATACAAATACATTCTTGGATGTGAGGGGCCTCACTTAGACATCAAATGAAACAATCACCTATGATTTATTAATAGGAATGCTTCCTTTGGTGCTTCCTTTGGTAAACTAACTCTTGGAAATACAGAAAAAAAGAGTAATTTTGATAGAACATAATAAAGACATCATGATGTCTTAGCTAGCATTTCTAGTTTGTGATAAAACACCATGACCAAAAGGAACCTGAGGTGGGAAAGGTTTATATCATTTTACAGCTTGTAGTCCATCATCCAGAGAAGTCACAGCAGGAACTAGCACAGAGGAATTGAAGCAGAAGCCATGCAGGAGTGCCGCTTATTGGCTTCCTAGTTATTTTCAGGTCAGCCTGTTATTTTATAGCACCCAGGGACATGAACCTAGAGGTGGTACCTACCACAGTAAGCTGGGCTCTCCCACAACAATCATCAATCAAGAAAAGGTACCTTAGGCAGTGCCACAGTTCAATCAGGTAGGAATATTTTCCTCAATTGATGCATCTTATTCCAAAATGACAGATGTATAAAGAAAACATAAAAAGAAGCCAGTACAGCGTGTGTGAGAAGTAATTTTAGATAATTACTTAGAATCTGCTCAAGTGCAATGCTTTAGCTCTGTATTGACTTAAACCATGTTATGTAAACTTTCCTAAGTTCAAAGATTTTATAAATCTTAAAAGAATATTGCTATTCATTTAAAAGATTAAAAGAAATTTCAAGAACTTCATATATCTGTTTTTCAAAAGTACTCAATTTGAGAGAAATTGCTTAGTGGATCAGAATCATTACTGTTCTTGCATTAGACATGAATCTGGATTCCAGAAACCTCATAGTGGTTCACAACAGCATATACTTCTGTTTCAAGGCATTTAAGAACATTTGTCCTCCATGGGCATCAGTCACATAGGTGGTACACATATATACATTCATTCAAACCTCATGCACATAATAAAAATATTGTTAAAGTGTCAGGTTTTATTACAAGTTTTAAAAATGGAAAAAGCTCATATTTCATATGAAATGCTTTGCAAATATTTTTAAAGAAAAAAATCAGATTTTATTGTTTTGAAATAGTTTTGAATATTCCTAGTTTAGATGACTTTGTACTATGATACCTAACATATACTTTTAGTCAGTCCTAATAGCCCTACAATATAATCAAAATATACAAGTTAATAATTGTCTGGTTATTAAGTTTAGTTATTTCACTACAGTTATCATGCAGTAAGTTATTGATAGACAAAATGAGTTGTAGTGAATGTCATATTGAAATGACTGAAAGCTGGTTCAATTGAGCATAAAAAAACAGCCATCCTCCATAGGGATAAACAAAATATGGGACTACTTGATTTTCCCCTCCAGAGGATGCTTTGTCAGGATGCACAGTAAAAAGCAGGTGCTACAACAAGCTCCACTGGGCAGAATGACAAGTGGTGGCATCCCCCGTGTCACAGCAGAAGACAGATTTAGTGAATCTTGTGCTATGATGGAGGATCCATGCACCAGGGCTATAGATTAACTTCTGCTGGTTGAAGTGAAATAGATTTCATATGTGAGCTCAGGAGACCTTTCATCAAGAGGTAGCAGTAACTGGAAACTTGGAGTTCTGCCTCTTGATGCATTCACACTTCCAGTACCTTGAAAAGGGCAGCACAGTCCAGTGAAATTCCTGAGCCACAGCAATAGGAGGATCACTTAGGTTTCTAGGCAGGCAGGCAGGCAGGCAGGCAGGCAGGCAGGCAGGCAAGCAAGCAAGCAAGCAAGCAAGCAAGAAAGAAAGAAAGAAAGAAAGAAAGAAAGAAAGAAAGAAAGAAAGAAAAAGAAAAATTGGTTCCTCATTGAAAAACCTGTGATTGCATTATTCCTTCTTTCTCTATCTAAGTCATGTATGATTATAGGAAAGGATGTCAATTTCTATGCCTATGGTGACTATAAAACAGAAATAACACGCACAGATCCTAAACATAACATATTCTAAGTCACTCCTTAAATTTTCAATCTACTTTATAATTCAAATGAGATAAAAGTTCTATAAGTTCATATGATTCCCACTAAATATATAGAAAACAAAATATCTAGAGTATATAATACTGCATATAGACTAAGACACTATTTTAGTAAATGAGGAGGGAAATTTTTAAGACCAAACAAGCAGTGGCTGACTTCTTTTGTTAATATAAAATTAAAGTCTTAAAGGGTACATTTAACAAGGTGTCAAAGAACACAAGCACATTAAGCAAGTCTTAAGGAAATTCATTTTGAATGCAAAGATATTTTCAAATCTTTAACATACTAAGGAGATTTGCCATGTTAACTGATAAAAAGATAAAATGCTACTATATCATTTCCATAACTATGGAGTGTATTTCATAATAATAAATAAAACTTATCATTAAAGAAGGAATAAAATAATACTTTAGCAGCTCAAAAATCTTCAAAACCTGATCCAAGTTGCAATATTCCAAAGCCAAGTTGAGCATTAAAATGTTTCACTTAATACTAGTTTGAAACATAGTTGAGGTTCAGAAACACAGAGAGGGGGTGAGGGAGAGACAGACAGACAGACTACTCAGCCAAGAGAGAATTCAGGACAGACAAAAGTTCAGAACTACACCAAAAACCAAACCCCAACTTAGTGACCAAAGAGTGTTTATAGAGGTTCTATTAGGAATATGGATGATGACGGGTTCCTTACAGGAGCAGGGATGCCTCAAGAGATTATCTACATCATCATAAAGCTCACTCCAAGACAGAAGAGATGACTTCTGAGAGCTGTAACCCTGAACTAAACGCACAAATTGGAAGCAAATTAACAAGACTCAGAAATTTCTTATCTGCAGCACTGTGGACAGGTCACAGTCTACACTCTTAGAAATTGTTTACCTTTTGGGGGCCTTCTAGAATTGTCCATGTATGAATCTTCGCTGACATGGAACTTTTTTTTTTTAATCTCCTGATTTTTTTGCCCTTCCTTATAAAGAATATTTCAATTCAGAGGAAATTGCCACAAAACATACTGTTACATATATGTTTAACAAATACTGGGTTAGAGCATGGAGTGAGGTAGAAAAAAAACTGCAGCACAAATAATATTAAACAGAAGAAAATTCCTGGAAGATATAGGATATTATTTTGATAAGCTTATCTAACAGGAATAATATTCTAATCTATAATATCTAATCTAATCTTTGATCATAGAATTATTTGAGAGCATGAACAAGATGAATATACAAAACTGAAATGAATTTCATGCATTATCATGTATAATCAGAAAGCTCAAAGGTTAAGAAAACATGGTGTGAAAAAATGCTGAATAACCAATAATGTATCCAAACATTATTTTAAGACAATCAGAAAGCCTGAATACTGAAAAGGTTTGTGAAATAAAGTAAATGCAAGGGAATGTGCACACCGTGTAATGGTTCTAGATGCGATGTCCTATCAAGTTACCACCTTTGTCACTAAAGTGTTACTTCACTGCAATTCACAGCCAAATCCCAAATATACTACAGATGAGTTTTTACTTATTTATAGTCCTGAAGAGTTTTAAACTCAATTATTTTCCTTTCTCAGTCTATTCAATGATGGATTACAGAGTTATACTGTAACAGAGATATTATATTTTTATTTTTTAGTCCTGATATTTGAACAAGGGTCTCTATGTGTGTTTGTGTGTGTGCGTGTGTGTGTGTGTGTGTGTGTGTGTGTGTGTGTGTGTGTATACATCCACATGAATGTACTACCTAAGAGGTTCTATACATAAAAAATTATGAGAGAGCCGGGTGTGGTGGCACACACCTTTAATCGCAGCACTCCAGAGGCAGAGGCAGGCGGATTTCTGAGTTCGAGCCAGCCTGGTCTACAAAGCAAGTTCCATGACAGCCAGAGCTATACGGAGAAACCCTGTCTTGAAAAACCAAAATAAATAAATGAATAAATAAATAAATAAATAAATAGTGAAGATACAGGCTGCAGGATGAGTGAAAATATTTACAATCCATTTATTCATCAAGGCATTTGATATCCAGAATATTTTTAAAAAATTCAGAAAGTTTTACAACAGAAATAATATCCTTTAAAAACTATTCTAAAAAGCTAATAAACAACACACATCACTTCAAAAAAGACATACAAATGGCAAAAGGATTTGTGAAAGATTCTGTCTCTTCACAGGGGAAATCTAAGTGAAACAAAACTGAGATATCATCTCACCGTAGTTTACACAGGCATCACAAAAAAATAAAAGAAGATGCTAGAAGTAATGGAGATGAAATTGAACTCATGCAGTTTTCTTATGAATTTAAATTAAGACAGGCATTTTGTACTGTATGGAGATTTCTCAGAAGCCTAAATCTACCACATGATTTAACACTTAAATGTGTGTATAGCCAGAGAAGATAACGCCATACCAAAGAGTACTTGTGATCCATGATTGCTGATGCGTTTGTTCCAACAGCTAAAACTAAAGCAAAGCATCTGTTCATTTGGTGGAACAAGGGATGCAGAAAAACGTGGTTTTACATAAAACACTTTCAGCCTTATAAAATGAGTGAAATCCCTTTATTTGCATGGATCCTCATGAATGAAAGTGTAGGCAACTGTGCTCAGTTAAGCTAGGCAAGATGTATCATGAGAGTAGAGAAAAATAAATCTTAATGGAGATGGGGGGAAAAGGCAACAGAATGCATGTGACAAACCTGTCACAGGAAGGCGGTGATCATAGTGAAGGGGAGGGGAGGGAAGGAAGGAAAGTAACCAAAGCACCAAAACACCAAATTGTATATGCAAATGTCATAATCCTATAATACTGTACTAGTCAGAATTTTAATTATTAACGAAGGAATTAAGAGAAGCATAAGCAAATGCTGTATATTCTCATTCATTGATATAAACTAGAAAGTCAATTTTGTAAGAGGAATGCAATAACACACATGGAGCTAAAGACAGGGAAGGAGAAACTGGGCATTCAGCAAGAGGCACCACCTTATAGGTCCAGTGGAAGAATTATTTATGGATATTTTTCAACAGCACAACAGTTATCTACAGATTAAAATTTATGAAATACTTCCAAATGGTTAGTTATCATCTAATAAATAGTTATGATCTAAACATGATGTGATTTTGAAAAGAAGGAATTAGTTTTATCTGATCCTGTCCACATGGAGAGAATCACTACAGTGTACTCCCTACAAAATATAAACAGAGAAGGACATCCCGACACATGCTTGTAATATTCACTCTGGAGACCTGGAAGGGAGACATCAAAAGTTTGAGGTCAGCTTGGCTAAACAGCAAACATAATGTAAATATTATAGCTTAATACAAAATCATAATAAATACAATAAAATTCTTTAAACTTATGGATCAACATACTATGCAAAGTATTCTGCAAAGTTACTTCATAGGCTCTACTATAGATCAAATTTACATATTTTATTTCCCTCTGCAAAAAAATGTTATTTCCAGATGAAATTCATTGAAAGAAATGTTGGTTTGTCTTAGCATATTGTGCATGTTAGTGGGCAAATCAGCCTAGTGAAAAGACAGTATAATTAAGAATGATGTAGGAAGTTGAGAAACAAGCACATTAAATTATATAAAGTATATTAAATTAAATCACAGTTCACCCCTAGATTGTAACCTACTTGTAATTATTTAATGACCTTGGTAGAGCATTTGGCTTCTCTTTGAGTTTTAGATTTCTTATCTGAAGTGGAGGATACATCTAATGATCTCGAGTGAATTCTAACCTTAGCATTTTAGAATTCTATTTAACTTGAATAATTAACTAATAATATGTGTGATATTAATGAAGAATCTATAAAGTGTAAAGTATTCTTCTCAGTGACTTATAATCCCAGTGCACAACACTTCCATAAGGCATAATTAATAATTTCTTGGAGAAGACCCAAAAACCTTGCAAGATTTCTTCTTTTAATTGACTAAGACGGAGAAAGATGAGGAAGAGGAGGAAGAGGAGGAGGAAGAGTGGAAAGAGGAGGGGAAGAGGAGGATGAGGAGGAGGAAGAGGAAGAGGAAGATAAGTATGTAAGAGCAGCTGAAGGACAAAATGGTTAGCAAAGACCAGGAGATAAAGGATGTGTTGACAAAGAAATTTTCAATATTGAGAATCATAAGCCTCCATGAATTTAATTCGTTTTGAAACCAATTGCTGAGAAAGGTGTGACTTTGTCCATTCCATATTTCTTTCAATGTTGGCAAAAAACAAAGCATGCTTTTCTGTATGGACTTCTGTACTTTGTCTATAGCCCATTCTTCCTCATGTGGCTTCACTGCTACATGGCTGCCCTTCATAATGATTTAAGTCGAATGGCATGACATTTTTTTTTTTTCTTTTTCCTCATCTCCACTTTCCTCCTCGAGGAAGCTGCAGAGAATTGCAGCTTGATGGTCCTAGGGTTAAGAGTTATCCTTTTAAGTTTTTAACATTGCCTTCAAGTTTAATTATAATACTAAAAATAATTGTGAGAAATGTTTCTTATGTTCCTCACTTTAGCTGAGTCACAATAGTGAGAACAGCATCTCAGAAAATAGAACAGTGCTTTGTCATTCAGTAGGAAAACAAAGGAGTGAAAACACAGGGATTGTGTGGGACCCAGTAGGAAAACGAAAGCACCTCTGGTTTGCCTCACACATTGAGTGGGTGTAGACACCTGTACACCATTCCTCAATTTGACTCCTGCACCTCTTCTTACATTTAGCCGTATACTGCTTGACTAAGTATTTCTGATAGTTCCAGGATAAACATTTCTTCCCGACTAATCCTCTGTTTCTTACTGTAATACATAGGTTTGAGAACACAGTGAAGCCCGAAGTAAGAAGAGGAAAGGAGAACTGTGAAAAATCTGGCATAGGTAAGATAAAGCCACACAGCTCCTGGCTTATCTCCTCCTCCTTCCTTAGAACAGCAATCCATTCTGGGGCTCAAGAGCACTTATCAGCACAGGGATTTCAGAGCTGAGCCTCCTAATGAGTGTGCTGTTCTTGCACTGACAATATTTAGTAAACGTTGTCAGAAAGAAGAATGGCAGGATTCAAGGTCCTGTTCTCTTGACTTATTTATCTTCCTTTCCTCTTCCTTGAGCCAATTTTGTGTCTATAGAGAGGACAGACAGGATCAATAACATTATTTCTTAATTTTAGCTTCCTATGCAATATTATCCCATACACACACACACACACACACACACACACACACACACACACACACACATACAAACATACCCTAAATGCATACGTACTTACATGCATACACACATACATGTGTAGCAAATATGTATATGAAATTTATAAAAAAATATCTAGGTGCTTGTCTTTCTTTAATTAAAAAAAAAATGGAGCCTTAATGTCAGAAGTATCAGAGAGTTTCAACTCAAAGATATGGATTTGAATTAACAAAAACAAGGTTATTTGCTTTATGTTTAGTCACAGACCAAATGATTGTAATGGGCGTGTTTAAATGAGGAGAGAGGGTTTGTGTTGGCCATTTGTTTTGTATTTCTGCATCATTTACATCCATCCACTTATTTGTTAGCTAGATCTCATATTCAGTTGGGTTCAAGTGCTATTCCACTTCTGAATTATTATTTCCACCCATGCTTCACATAAATGGCCTAGTAGAAAGATGCAATAAAGCCGTGCTTTGTAATACTGAGTCCACTCATGCCATTACAGAAAGCACAGTGTCAGCGCTTTCATTTCCATTATACAACCTATTTGTCCAGACATTATATACATAGCCATAAAAATCTGCTTGGCTGTGAAGTATTAGTTCAGTCCTTGAATAAACAATTAGATAAAAGCTATAAAATGACTAAGACAATTGATTAAGAGTGAAGTTGGAGCCAACTGTGCCCATGACCTAGCTCGCTGTCACTCAATAGGGCTCTTCCAACCACAACAGAATAAATTCCTAAACAGAGAATCTCAGAGAAGAAGATATAAATGTCTGGTATTGGCTATTTGTTTCATAATTTTCCTGTTTCTTTTATTTAGTGTAGTATCATTTTTAAAATATAATTACATAATTTCCTCCTTTACTTTTAAAAACACCATACACCCTTGCAGCTTATTTCATTAATTGTTATTGCATGAATGTATATATAAGTATGTTATACAATATGTATAGATATGTATATAAATATATATATGTATATAAATATATGATTGCATTAATTGTCGAATGCACATATGTATATGTATTACATACATATGTATATGTACATATAAATATAAATGTATACAAATATATATGTATATATTTATATATAATCAGTTCAGTCTATAAACTTTTACTTGTATATTTTAAGTTTCTTTTCCATAGTTGAGTGAAATTTTCCATTATAATAAGCATATGATTTATATTTTTATGATATTTTAGTGTATCCAAAAATACATTTGATGAATACCAGAGATATTGATATGTCAGACCCCCAAACGAACATAAAGGTCTACTCATAAACAAAGGAATAAAATGTTCAAAATTCCAAAACAAATGACTTATGTCACAAAGGAATTGTTAAAGTTAAAAGGATATAAGGAAAGACAAGGTTTAGAAAACATAAAAGGATGATAGATGGCCATTACTTGATATAGGACAGAGCCATCTAAGTAGAAGTCTTTCAAATATAGAAATATTTTAAGGACTGAAAACATTTTTGTTAACTGAAAAATCTATAGAAAATAAATAAATGATGAGTTGAAAAATCCTACTTCTCTTATAGTAGAATTCACAAAGTTAAGAGAAAATCCCATAGGGACATAACAGAAATGTTACAAACATTTGAAGTCACTCTAAAGAAGCCAATAATGAGGAAGTCAAGTGGAAGAGCAAGCAGTAAACACATAAAGGATGCAAGAAAGTGTATCTGTATCATCAGGTATTGTTGACGACTCAGGAAAAGTGAGCTATCAAACTAGGGGAAGACAGAGAAGTTCTTTGAGAATTTATTAGGGGAAAAAGGCTGATCTAGAGATGGTACAAAAATCTTGCATAATTTCAGTAATGCAGCATTCCAGAAAAAAATTAGGGAATATGAGCTTCATGTTAAAATGGGTGAGGGTGAACAGGCAGCAGATAGGGTGTTGAAATATGTTGTAAGATGCTAAACTAATAAGTCAATCAAGTTATACAGTGGCCATGTCCTACAGAAGCACAGGGAAAAGGTTAGCCCTAAACTGACAAACAAACAAACAGCAAAAACAAATGAAAAACAAGTATTACACTAAAGTAAGAGAACCGCGGTCAGAGAAGACATAGGGTATGGAAACTGTAAGTCTTAACAACCTTTTCTATATTCCTTAATTTTTGTATCAATACATTGCAAGAAAGTAAAGCAGCTCTTCATAATAAAAGAAAGTCAAGAATAACTTAATATTAAATATTCTTGCCAAGGTTGAAAAAAACTATTTATTTACAATAGAAAGAATAAAACCATTGTGATGACTGGAGAGTCTGTTAGTGATACTTACCTAATATAGAAACTGAAAGGCTTAGGAAGCGTCAGTAAGCATAGGTGACTATAGATTCCAGTGGAAAGAGTAGGCAGAACACCTTTGCAAGAACATATAGCCAGTACCAAAATAAAAGACAGTGAGAGACAAAGTTTTCCATGTGGTGTTCTGTGTAATGCAAAAAGACAGTCACTTGACATCAGGTAATACAAACACATCTGATAATCAAGTAATTCTGACATAACAATAACATGTAATTAAGCTGGACAGAGGTGTAATGAAGAGAGCTGCTAAATGGAAGAGACAAATACAAACTGTAGAAATAAGTATTCCTATGAATGGTTCATTTCCACTGTTTCGATAAACTGTTGTATTCCACAACTAATTATTCCACGTATTACAACTTCCATACTCGACATCATTCTGCTTCTATCTATCTATCTATCTATCTATCTATCTATCTATCTATCTATCTATCTATCTATCTATCTATCTATTGTTTTATTCACTTACATTTCAAATACTATCCCTTTTCCTATTTTCCTCTCCAAAAATCTCCTATACCCTCCTCTTTTCCCCTGCTCCCCAACCCACCCACTCCTGCTTCCTGGCATCATACTGCTTCTTAAATAATTCTTTTATCAAGATGTAACCATATTTTGTGCCTCTCTCTCTCTCTCTCTTTCTCTCTCACTATTTTATTTTTTAAACATCTATCTATCTATCTATCTATCTATCTATCTATCTATCTATCTATCTATTTCTCCTTGTATTTAATTTTTGTATGCGCATGAATGCACATACCAAATGAATGTACAGATTTATAAGAAACTTATTGAAGTTAAGTTTTCTCCTGCCACACCATGTGGATCCTATGTAGCAATTATATTTATTTACTCAGTCATATTTCCAGCTCTCTCTACTACACTTGGTCAGCAAATTATACCATAATTGTGGAATTATGCCACATATACTAATAAATAATAAAATTCTTCATCTATTTCTTTATTTTAGAACCAATACACTCCCAACTGCTTTGCTTAATATTTTCTTTTATTGTTCTTGGTGTTTTCTAATGAAATTTCGGCATCTAAGACACTGAAAACATGGCAGAACCAAAAACACTTCCCATATTTGAAATAAAAATTTGAAAGAAACAAAATGAATAGAATAAAATAAAATAAAAGTAGGTTATAGGGAGACTACAATCACATTTTTCTAAAAAGCAATTCAAACCAGAGTGAAAAATTGGAAAGAAAAACTCCCTCCACAAAAATCTGGGTAAAAACATAATAACATCCTCCTCAGTAGAAACCAGTTGATAGGCTAAAGCAAGAGGTTCCCCAGGAGTCCAAGAATGGCCTGGATGATAAGACCTTGTCTCAAAGAGAAGTGAGAAAAGACTCATTTAATAGTCCCTATTCCTATTTTCCCTCTCAGGGAGTACATGATTGATATATTTTTATTCAATGATGAGAGAAAAAAATTGTGTACAGAGGAAGAAAGTTCAGAATCCCTTTGAAAACGGAGCAAGCAAATGCATTTATTAGATTTAATTTCTTATTGCATGTATTAACTGAAAATTTAAACAAGTATAGAATACATTTCCTTTTTCTCGGACGCATGGTGATTTCTCTCAAAAGAAAGCAAGAAAAAATGCTTTGTCCTCTGTTCTTAATGGAAATTTACATAGGTCAACAATTCCACCAAAGCCATAAACAGAATATGCTCTAATTAAATGAATGAAATATACTTTATAACAAGATTTAAGTAGAAAATAAGCAATTAATTTTTTTAGCAACTATTCAGGCCATGTGCACTAAGCCAAGTCAGGTAGATTTAACATTAATTTTTAATGGAGACAAGTTATTTCTAAATTGAAAAATAAGAAATATATAAGTAGTACTGTACAAAATTCATCTTCAACACAGTAATAACAGCCAAAAGGGTATGAGTAGAATTTGTTCTTTAGTTTGACTGTATATTCAGCAACAAAGGAAATTGGAGCTAGCTCAAAGAGTGTTGACTTGAATGCTGAACCAACCAGACAGTTAATTTGCTGAGTTTCTAACTTGGAAAATGTACCAAGCCATAGCTCACAATGTCAAAATCAACTGATCTTTTGTTACCTTGCAAGTTATATCCACTGATTAATTATTCATGGTGGTTCTCCAGTGGTGTGACTATACTGAGAGATATGTAATCAAGCTGTAAAGAATAGTAACTGATAAATTAACCTGAGTAAATGTAACAATTAGACATACAATAAATAAAGCATAGGACTTTCAATAAACCTCCAGCCCTTGATCAATTGGCTATGATTAAAGGCATAAGCCACACAGTATAAATCTGTCCAGATTAAAAATTTGTCCAGACAGGAAAGTAATCTATAATATATCTCTGCAAAAGCTGCCCACACACGTGTGCCTAATAATCCAACAATCCCTTTCTCTTAGGATGAAGGGTATCCTGAACTGAGTATGTTACTTTCTTCCTACCCCTAATAATCCAGCTCATCCCCATGTAACTGACTGTGTTTACGCATTGGCCTCAGAGTAGAGAAATAGTCTGTCTGCTGAAAAACTACAAGACTAGAATACATCAAAAGTATTTGGAATATATCCTCTTAGTAGTATTCCATACATTATTTGCATGTATGAATCTCAACCAACAGAGCATTTCTCTGTGAGACCTATATGAGTTCATTGAGAGTTTTTCTTACTGTCTTAAGTATATAGTATGTTTAAAGTATATCAATGATATGAATACACAGGTATTCCTGACTCCTAACATGGATACTTTCTCAAAAACTCATTGTAATTTGAAACTGCTTTAAGTAGAAACTGTTTTTAAGACACGGAAACACTAACCTCTTAGTTTGACAACACTGCACACTGTGGAATAATGACTGTTAATCACTATGACTGCAGCTAATGGAGCTGAGATGAGCCACTACTGGTCATCTCTTACTATTCCAAGAAAAAGTCCATTTTAAATTTGATGACATTTCTTCTGAGAATTGTGTTTAGAAGATGCACCATTTTAGTAAATATCTTTAATAGCAAGTTGCTTCAATTGCCTTAATATTATTAGCATAAAATTGCAAATGCCAATGCTTATAAATAAAATTTAAAGCACATACTGCAATGCAAAGCAGGGCTTATCAGCATGTGCCTCATATGCCTCCATGAAGTTCAGGAAACAGGCTTCATTCTTCCACAAAGGATGACAGTCTGATTTTGGCATTTCACATTTTAGGGAATACTGTGTGTAATACCTCAGTGTTCAATTACCTATGAAAAGATGATGTCAAGCAATCCACAGGACATTCCTCCTATTTTTACTCAATTTACTGCCAGTGAAGATAATTAGAAAATATTCCGATACTTTTCAACAAATCGCCTTCTTCTCTCCCCTCCCCCCTTTCTCTCTCCCTCTGTGTGTGTATTTTTCCTATAGCTATATAACTGAAAAATAATATAAACCACAGTAGATAATTGACAATCAGAATCATACAACATAGCTGTTGTGAAAATTAATGAATGGAGAAGTTGATCCCTAACAAATGCTAAGTCATAGCTGTTGACACCACTGTGGTTTTATTTCAGGTGGGGTGAAGACTGAAGTTCACCCTGGACAGCTGACTGACAGACAATCTTTATAATGAATAGAAAAGACTGACTTACCTTCCCATGCCAAAACATTGCCCCAAATACATACAGGTCCCAAACTTTGCACTACAATTGCATTTTACAAAAATAATTGACTCTAAGGAATTTTAAAGCATTTTCTTAAAAGATGAATTCATGGCTTGTAACTCAGTTTGCTTTATTCATCTGCTTGGGCACTCCTTCATACTTTCTAGACAAAAAGAAAAGCTACTTGAATTATTCCTAGTTAATAAGGTGTCCTACAAATTCTGACTGCCTGCGGCTCTGAAAGAAATAATGAGAAGTAGTGAGGAAATGGGCAGCTTTAAATTACCAGATATGGACACGTGCTTCCCATTTAAATCCCAACACTTAAAATATTCCTAGAAGTGCTTTGGTGTGTTCATTTTTGATACTCCGAAAACCTGGCAATTTGTGAATGATACTTTTCAGAGCATTCTAATTATAAAATGGACTTGAATTCTATAAAAAGGTACGGGAACAAAACAAACTTAAGCAGAAAACAAATGTTGTCATTTTCTTTAAAAATTATAATTTTCTCTATCAATAGACTTTCTCAGACAGAATAACATTTACAGGCACAGGCTTGGGTGAAAGAAGAGCTCTCAGATAAAAGAACATCCTTAAAGGCCAGTGCTGTTGACCAGCAGGTAAAAATGCTTGCTGCAGCCAGGCGTGATGGAGCACACCTTTAATCCCAGCACTTGGGAGGCAGAGGCAGGCGGATTTCTGAGTTCGAGGCCAGCCTGGTCTATAGAGTGAGTTCCAGGACAGCCAGGGCTATACCGAGAAACCCTGTCTCAAAAAAACAAAAAACAAAACAAAACAAACAAACAAACAAAAATGCTTGCTGCAAACCCTGACTATCTGAGTTCAAGTTTCTAGATCCACATGGTAGAAGTTGGGAAACTTAATTCTACAAGTTGTCTTCTGACATCCATATAGAATATGCATGTCAAAGTACAAAAGAAAAGGTACAAAAATTATGTGAATGAGTATGCTTACACATGTGTGCCTGCATTTGCTCTCTCTGTCTCTCTCTCTCTGTCTCTCTCTCTCTCTGTCTCTCTCTCTCTCTCACACACACACACACACACACACACACATACATACACACAACACATATAAATACACAAACAAATACATAAATAAATCCCATACTTTTTTTAATCCTAACAAATCCATGGTCCAATGTGCCATCTTTTATAATTGAATAAATTTCAACATGAATTAATATTTACTATTTTATATAAATATGTGCATCTTTTTCTGCATAAGTCACTAGTGTATGAGTACTCAGAGAAGCCAAAAGAGCACATATGATCCCCAGGAGCTGGAGTAAAGTGATTGTGAGCCACCTGACATAGGTGTTGGAACTGAACTCCAAGCATCTGGTAGACCAGCACGATGTTGTAACTGTTAAGCCATATGTCTAGCCTGTAAAGAAATTAATAAATCTTAAATAACTTGCACAATAGTTGCTGAAGTATGAGAGAAGTTTTAGCACCAGTCATAGAGTTCTCCTTTGAAAGGTGTGAACAAAGAACAAATACATTCTGATTTGTGTGAATTTTCTATAACATTTTGTGAAGATACTGCTTATTCTAATTAACCATCAAACCATAAAAAATATGTCATGTATCCTTTAAGGTTTTTAAGAGATCATGTTCATAAAGAATTATATTTATTGAAAAGAGTTTAATTATGTTTAGTTAGATTACATAACTAAGAGTTTGTATAGACATTAAAAGGGTTTTATATAGGTATGTAGATAACTAGATATATAGATGATAGATAGATAGATAGATAGATAGATAGATAGATAGATAGATAGATAGATAAGAGAGGGAGGGAGAGAGCTGCTATTGAAATTTTATACATTGGGATGATTAAGGGACCTCTTTATATCAGCTCTCTATGAATTGTTTATTAATAAGAGACATATTAAAAAGGGGGCAGCTAGGGGTTGATAAAATGGTGAGCAATGAGGAAAGGTCTCAGCATATGCAAGGAAAAAGGATTTGCACTGGTTAGTAACATCTCTGGACACTAATGACAGGTTGATTGTAGAGAAGAAGAAAGAGTAACAGAATTTCTCAGCCATTGCTTTTTTTCTCAACAAATAGTCTAGAAAGCTAAATGCTGTACTATGATACACTTAAAGCAATTCAAACCCTAAATACATTGCTACACTTTTTGTGGGCACACATACAAGTTCCAGCCATTTGGCTCAGGCTTTCTAGTCAAGAGAAGAAGGAGACTACTTGGATAATTGATGCTGGATACCTGGAAGTAAAAAAAAAACAAATTAGTTGTGGTTAAGAAGAGACCAGTATCACAGAGGTGAAATCTTCTAGAAAGTGTTCTCTGAGAGCACAAAGAAGCTGTGTTCCAGAGATAGCCAAGGTTGTACCTCATACTGCAGCTGTATTTGATAATGTGTAAGAGTCACCGAGGAAGTAATGGTTTTAGAGACATGAAGGGCTTATGAAGAGCAGCTAAGGCTTTGTCACTGTGAGAAGCCATGGAAGGCCATTGGTGGAGGTACACCTTCAGTTGCAGTTGAAGGCTAGGACTGAATGGGTCATGCAAAGGATTTGAAGCTTGGCACCACAAAGAGAGCCTATGAGAGGCTATTGGTGAAGCCTAGTTGCAGCCGAAGACCCCAACATATTACAGATGCTAGTACCATGGGATGTTCACCAAGAATAGCAGCAGTGTGATGTGGACCAACCTGAGCTCAGAGTGCTACAGAGGGCAGAATTTGAAAAGTGATGCCAGCTCTTTGGAGGAGCCCAGAAGATCACGTATAAATCCCAGACATTGAAACAAGAAGCTGTAACATTGAAGTTGCTTTAAAGACCTCAAGATGTTTGAGATGCTAGACTATCTGCTGAGAAAAGCTGCTAATAGGGAGTGGAACCAACCCAGGAGAAAGAAGTTTGTTGCTGTCAACAAAGATGAAAAAGGAGTTGGAGATCTGAAGACCACTTTGACATCAGACATGGAAATGTAGAGTTTAGAGTTTGCCCAGCTGGCTTTCTGTCTTGCTTTGGGGATTACAGTTAAGTGTTCATTTAACTTTGGACTTCTAACGTGGTTGAGACTGCTATAAACTATAGGAACTTTTGAAGTTGGACTAAATGTATTTTGCATTATGATATATTTAAGTATGGCCCCCATTGACTCATATGTTCAATCAAGTCTATGGGGCCAAGGAGTGGAATGTGAAATTTTATATATGCTTGGTCCAGAGAGTAGCACTATTAGAAGGTATGACCTTTTTGGAGTAGGTGTGTCACTGTGGGTGTAGGCTTTAAGACCCCCATCCTAGATGTCTGGAAGCAAGTCTTTACTAGAAGCCTTCAGAAGAAGATGTAGAAATTTCAGCTCCTTCTACACCATGCCTGCTTGTATGCTGCCATGCTCCTGCCTTTACTATAATGGACTGAACCTCTGAACCTGTAAGCCAGCCCCAATTAAATGTTGTCCTTACAGGAGTTGCCTTGGTCATGGTGTCTGTTCATAGCAGTAAAACCCTAACTAAGATATACCCTAAATATAAAAACAATATGTAATATGTTTTAGAAATTATTAGTATAAATTTATCTTTTAAAAGAATAACTATAGTGGTTACTTATTTTAGAAAAAAATCATTAATTCCCTTTGTTTTGGCTTCTTTGGAGTTCAAAGACTAAACTCTCTCACAGTAAAATGTTTCTATAATTTGTATTTGCAAAGTTAATGTAAGCATGAATACTATCAGTGAGAGCATATTGTCAGGTGTGGTGCTAAGCAACAATTCCCTATAAGATTATCTCCCATAGTGATTGAGAAGCTTGATAGTGTATAAGAAGTAAGCTTATTTTTTTTTTATTATGAGTGATAAGAAAAGTCAAATTCTTTAGACATGTTCACATAGATGGTATACTGAAAGATAAAACTCAAAATTTAATCTCAGTAATCCCCATATGTGCATGCAACCTGCTTTCCTTACCTTTCTCAATACCGTTTATATTGGTGATTTTTATTCTGGCTATTATTTCTCTTTAATTCAAATTCTGCTACGTATGTTTTCTTTTAGCTGGCTCCCATCTTCCATACTGTGCTATGGGAAACAAACGAGGACTAAATACTAAAGTCACAGTGTGAACCTAAGCCATGAGAACAGAAGGAGAAATAACCAGATAAGAAAATCAGGTTCCCATCCAGAGACTGCCCCACCCAGGGGTCCATCACATAATCAGCCACCAAACACAAACATTATTGCATATGCCAGCAAGATCTTGCTGAAAGAACACTGATATAGCTATCTCTGTGA